>NW_024040263.1:10887613-11202071 GCF_014851395.1 Micropterus salmoides | reverse complement strand
ATATATATATATATATATATATATATACATATATATATATATATATATATATGTGTATCCAGTGGTTACAGTCAGTTTTGCAGGCTATAACTATTGATAGCAGATTTTATGAACTACAGCTAGCAAGCTAATTAAGGCTATCTCTGTCAGTTGGTTGATGAGACTAACAAACCGATTTTAAATTAATTTTAAAATCATTCAATCAGAAACACATACTTGGACAAGCTACAGAGGTTAGATTTAACTTTAGTTAGATTTTGCTTTATTAAGAGAAAACACTTTGACTAAGACTCATGAGTTTGGCAAATGTAACTATCTCGGGTTAAGAGTTTGGCTGGACTTGCTGGAGCATCAGCTTCCCCAAATGCCCAAATAACTATGTTAGTGTTACTACTGTAGGTAGTAAGCTAGTTAGCCGGACATGATAATGTTTGCAGCTTACATTAGAGCAGATTAACATACTGTGTTTTCTCTTGTGTTTTGGGTTTTCCAAATACTTAAAATGCGTAGTATTGCTCTTACGACCATGCAAAGTGTTTGTTACGGGTGCAAAGCTTGGATTGAACTGCTGTTAAGGGAAAAGGTATAGCAAATGGTCAGTTATGGCTTATGAAATCAAAATGTTGAGCTACTAATTCAACATTATGAGATGGTGAGTCAAAAAATTACTTTCTAATTCAAAATTATGAACTACAAGGAAACATTTTTGAAATACTATATCATAATTTAGTGTCTCATAATTTTGGCTGACAATGAAGATCAAATTTTCTTCATGCACAGCTTTTCATTTATATATATCTCTTTTTTAGGCAGTGATGGGTTTCCATAGCTTGCCTTTGAAATAAAAACACAGAGGAAAACTTCACCTGTTCAGACAATATCTAGCTTCAGCCACTTTAACGCACACAAATATTGTAAGGACCCGTTGTTTATTTCACACTATGTTTCACACTAGTCTGCTCAATCTTTACATTTTCATTTAATTTGTCCAGAGACCTCTCAAGGCTGCTCCAGCCCTATTGACTGGTCCCCATGCTGCGACCTTTAAGTCAAACCTGCAGCACTAATTAATCTTAGTACAGTGATACATTCAGAGGTTGAACCAACACGTAATACAGCCAGCCTACCTCTCAGACTCCTAGCAGACAAATACATTTCTCAAGCACTGGAACCCTATGTACATATTCCAAAAGCAAACGTGTGAAAGCAATACTCCCAGAGCTAAAAGCTTTAAGGAGAGGTTGAACTGATAATAAAGATTTAAATAAATGTCGAGGACAACCTATCTTGGAGATATAATATCTCTGGAAACAGTTGGCAGAAAAATTCATGAGATAAATATTTGCACCAAAAGATAAAAATAAAGAACCAGGGATTTGAGTCCCACACCTTGCTGAGCACTGCTGGTTTGGTATTCATTTCCCAGCTGGATGAAAGCAGAATTTAGTGGACACATAGATTATTCATCTGTGACTCTAGCACAACCACTTACAGCCCTATATCTCAACAACAGAGCAGAATGTAAAACTGACTACAACTAGCTCGTTGATGGTAAACGTGAGATATTTATGAGGCAAATGCACTGTCCTAAAACATGACGGCACATCTACTTCAAACCAGAACATGTACTTTTCCTCTAACTGCTATTGACAAGCAGCACTGCCTGGGCTTTCAGACAAAGAGAAGTTGAACAATGTTATTGAAATTCATTATTTTTGACAACACAACTTGATTTTTTTTTTAAAGTATGTATAGAGGAGGATTAGCAGGAAAACTAGCATTCCCCCAATTCCATTTTTGATGTGATCTGGGGATTCTTAAGTGAGTGTGAGTGATGGACTTAAAACATGGACGAATAACTGATAATAACTGAAAAGCAGCTGAAAAAGAAAAACAAGAAGTTCACTCTCCTCCTCCCGCTCAAGCTTGTTGTTCTCTCTGCTTCGAATGCAGCAAAGCCTTTTTCAATGAGTTACCATAGAGATGATTATTGCAGTTGCTGTTGACTCAATACCTCAGGGACAGTACCAGCATGGCAGATATGCAGAGCAAAGGGGAAAAACGATAAATAAACAGACATGCTTGAGAGAGACTATGTGGAGTGGTGATTCTAGGGTCATGAACAGCCAGTCTGTACTCTACAAGAATTTAAAATTAAATTAATATTAATTTTGGTTTTAATTTTTTTGTGGTGGAGAATGTTCACTCTCTCAAGTAGTTGTGTATATTTATTTTACAGGAAGATATACATCAAATGAAAAAATGAAAGTAACCAGGCGAGGGTCATGCCTGGCCTTGGAGGGCTTGTTACCACTTTTGTCCATGTGCCCTTGAGTAAGACACTTAACTCTGTTGCTCCACTGGAGCCGCTCAGTGGTCAGCAGTTGAAGACTGTGGCTGTACTGAGCTGCTCCCAGGCATTAATGTGTGCAACTGTACCATGAATGTTAAGCAGGGCATATCTGGGAAAGAGCAAGCATGCTTGTCTGATAAATAAAAGTGTAAAAGAAAAAATCCAAAGCTGTCATTTTCAGCACAGTGAGCGTTGAGTCAAAGGTTAGGACTTACAAAACCAGTCCGAATATAGAGAGAAAGTTGTCACAAGCGAGATGAAAACAAAAAAGAAATCCAAAAGCCTTGACTAAAGCTGGTGAAATCAGAACTTGGCAAATATATAATAATAAAATATTTGTGCCGATCGGCCTTTCCAAGCCTGAGATATGTTATACTTGCTGTTTTTAGCGTTTTCGCAAATATTTGTTAGCTTGCAATTGCGACATTTTTTGTCAGATCAAAATTTCCTCTACAAACTTTCATCAGCTTGGTCCAGAGATTATCCGTGCCATGTTTGCTGACGATCAGACTTGCGGCTTCGGAGGAGTTAATTAAAATAGGTTTTTCAGTTTTCGCGATGTAGCGAAAAACAATTTTAGGCGGAAATGGGTGTGGCCTATACCACGAGATTCAGCTTGATCCCCCGAACGCGTGGATGTAAGGTTTTTAATATCCGCCACTGGGTTCCCAGCCCCACTCAGGCTTCGACCCCTAATAAGAAAGCCTGAAATATGTTGTATAGTTTAATCTGGAATCATTTTAATTAATACTTGCATGCAGCACAATTTATTCTCCTAAAGAAGGTGAACAGGAGGACAAATTACATTTAAATTGATGCCGTTATCAATGCGTCGGTCGAGCAAATAGGAGAGCATAGTTTCATATTGCCTGATGCGCTGCTTGTAAAAACACATTATGGAAATATAACATTATTTTATGTCATTTACAACTAGTCATTTATTTTAACTCACCGGCAGCCTTGTTTAGTGAGTGGACTGTTTGTGTGGCCTAAATAAATGTTTAAACACAAGTGGAATGCATTTGGTTTAATCTCTTTTCCAACAGGGGGGAATCCAAATTAGTACCTGGGTCATCCCCTCTTGTGTGTGTGTGTCCGCCTCAAGCCGGTGACGTCACAATTCAGGAGGGATGCCCCTTCCTGCAGATCAGTTATAAAGGGGTGGAGCTCTGGTGCCCACTTTCCTCCGGTGCAAAAGTGTTGTGTGAAGGTACGTTTTTTTACCCACCAAAGAACATGCTTCAGCTTCACTAAAAGGAACGTCAGTGTCATATTGAGTTATATTTCATTTTGTAGCTTTTCTGTCAGATTTTGCCTTCTTTTCTTCCTGCAGTCAGTACATATTGATGAGGGGCGTTTCCATTTACAGGCAACTATGGGCGTTTGAAGGGTCAGTCATGGAGCTCCCTCACATCCGCCACAATTCAAGTTGATTGTGATTTATAAAGGGCACTTGCTTACAAGTATGCGTACACACGGTTTTATAAGTCTGAATATTTTTTGGCGTATGTACACTTTTAGTGAGGTTTCTACGCACAGATTTATAAATGAGACCCCTGGACATTGTTTTTGGAAGTGTATGTGTAAGTACTTTGAAAGGCACTAGAAACTGGAATCCAATTCCTTGAAGCTGATTCTGCTTCCAGCCTTCATGCTAAGATGATTGCTTCATTCGCCTCATAATTACCATATAGACGTGGGAGTGGAGTCAACATTCTCATCTAAAGCTCTGCAAGAAAGCAAATAAGCATATTTCCCATAATGTCAAACTATTCCTATAAAACTAGATTTTTGACTCAGAGCTTCAAGACCAGGTAAAAAAAACAGGACACAACTTAAGGCCAGCTATTATTGTACTATAGTAGAGTCTATTCCCATAATCCCAAACAAAGTTACAGTTCATCAAATTACCACAGCCAATTTCCACAGAGTGAATCTGGGTGTTTTAGAGACCAGCGGGGGTCTGGGGCCTAAGGCCAGTTGCCTGCTTGGGAAGAGTGAGAGACCAAAACGAGGGGAGAACAACTCCACTTTATTTAATTTTTAGAATTTTAGGAACAACAAACTCTATACAGTATAGATTTTTTTCCCCATTTACCAGAGTTCAGACTGCTGTGTCAGTTATTACTCAAGTATACTTCACCAGGAAGCTGGGCTGTTATACGACTCCCTGTAGGGTTTAAGGCCAACGAAAATGCTCCAGTTTTCTCCCTTTTGTTGGCATCAAACCTGTGACCTTTAAATCACAGGAGATTCTCTCTCTCAGCCTTTTTATACAGGAGCTTTGCCCTCCTTGGATTTTTGTCTACCTATCAACCTGCCCATCGTGACTCCCTCCCGTACCTACAGTAGCACTCAATTTAATAAAGGCTCAACACAGAGAAAAGCTTAAATTGCGTTAAATCTAACATTACTGGATCTGTTGTATTCACTTGGGGTATGACGGATAGGCAGCAGTGAGGAGGTACTCCACAGCAGTCTGCTATAAGGGACTGAATGAACTGCAGGAGGGGATCACTGCCTTTCTGATGAGACTCTGAGCTGTTAGGAAGCCATTATGCGACAAAATGCGATGTTCTTCAATCTTGCTCTGAACAAAAGTACAGGTAAACTTACCTCTGTGCAGTCAGGAACTCCAAGGCTGAAACAAATACAAAAATCATGAGACCGAGAGGGGCTCTGAAGGAGACAGCAGGTACGAAAAGGGCCAAGCTCAGCTATGAATGTCCACAAAACATCAACAAGTGGATCAATAAAACCATGACACAGTCGATAAAGCATTTCTACAGAAGTTCCACAGACCCTTTTTGAGGGTTGCGCTATTTTGTTTTATGTCTTTAAAGTTGAAGAAGTAATGCATCTTGTAATGTGCCTCATGTTCTACAGCATCTCAAGTCCTAAGGCATCGCCTAGAGCTGCTAATCATGACACATAAAAAGATACATCCATCCTCCAGCTACATACAAACACACCAGTGTGTAAACTGAAATTAAAATAAACATTACAGGATCAGAGGAACTTATATTCATTAACTATAACCCTGTAACTTAATAAGCCTCTGTAAAACAGCTCTACAACATGAACTCTATGGTAACCTGGCTTTTGGTGTTGTTGCACATTTGGAGAAAAACATTTAAAAATGTTGGTATGAAAAGAGATGACGGGACAGCGTAATGTTTGTGGGGCAGATTGTTAATGAAATGATACTGAGACACACATAATAGGAACTGTAATAGTCCTGTGAAGGCCTAGTTCTGGTTTTTAGATTTCATATTCTTGTCAGTCCTGTTCCTATTTTTGGAAACACCATTTGTGGCTGACAAGCAAACTAAAGGTCCCCCCCCCCCCCCATTCCCATGTTCATATCACAAAACACACCCCTGCAAATCAAAACCCATCTCTCCCAGGGATTAGCCCGCATTGCTGTCGTTCCCACTGGGAGGAAACATGATGAGGAGCCGCAACACCAACTGGTCAGACATGATAACCCAGCATGCAAGCTCACCATTACAGTCATTATATGGCCACCAACAGAGACCCATGTAAACTCATTCCTTCTCTTCCCAAATCCACACCTTTTCTCTACTGTGAGGTGCAAGTGCTACTTTTTAAAGACAAACTCTTAACAAAGGGTTTATAAGTTGTACCTAATGCCTTTACCTAAGTTACTACTAAGTCACAGGTTTCACAAGTTCTAAAAACTACCAGCTGAAGTTATTTGCAGTTATGTATACTATTAAGTTGTTAATTGTGGTTAAAGGGTTATTAATCAAGACTGCAGCTGTAAATGTTAATAAGATGTTAATAAATGGATTTTGGTCTAGATGCTTGGCAGCGTTTTTCCAGACATTAAAGGTTCTGAAAACTTATTTTATCCGTTTCTTACAACAAGTAATGGGGTCCTACACGAACACACATTTCTCTGACAGTTAAAAGAGTTTTGGTTATTTCACACAGTGATTTCTGTATTATTTCCTCTTCTCACGGGTTTGAAGGAGGCGGGGCTCAATACCAAAAACGTGATACCAAAAACGTGATGCTGTGTACTGACAGTTTGCAAACTTGAATGTTAAACTCTTAACAAATAATACCTCAAGACAGTGTTGTGTTTACTTTGATTGCTGCTTGTTTAGTCTTTAATATTTAAAATTACAGAGAATTATTTAATATTTGAAACCAAGTTTTCTGGGTCTTTAAGGGAAAACTACAGTCTTTAGCAACTTGGGTTTATATTTTTAGCTTTCGCATCACTAACTTTACTATATATAACAAATGAATTAGTGCACTTTAGAGGTGCTGGTAGGTGTCTTTTTTAGCTGCTGGCAGCCTTTGTGCTAAGCCAAGCTAAACGGCTGTTTGCTGTAGTCTTATAATTAACGCATAGATGTAACAGTGGCATCGACCTTCTCAACAAATCTCCGCCAGAAAGAAAATTAGCATATTTCTCACAATGTCATGCTTTTCCTTTAAGTATTAATGGTTTATATTAAATCCGCAAAGCATGAATTATTTAAGAAAACTAAACACAATGCCACTCGATTCTCTCATCATTGAACAGATGCCAGTAATTTGAAAGAATTTATCAAAACATCAATTATGAAAAAGGAGCAGCTGACTCTCTGTATGAAGCATTGTCTTGTGTCTTTCTATCATCATAAGCCAGACAAATAAAACCTTTCCTGTCTGAAGAAGAAACCAATCCACAGCTGATTTAAGAAAATAATAGGGCTCTGTTCCAAGATCCCCACACATCCACTCCTTTGTCCTCATCCTTGCCCTCAATTCCCAAAGCAATCTAAAGTCAGTGGTTCTATTAAAACAATACTGCCTCATGCAAATTGCTACTGTCAAGCCCCTTGGTTTTATTTCTCATCCTTACAGCTGCTCTCCAATGCTTTAATGGAGATAGAGCCAACCAGTTGGATCAATGGTATCAATGAAACAATCAGACAATGATTGCTGGCACTTTCAGGCTAAAAAGAGCAATATGACATTGAATGGATGAGCACTTCATTGAGGGCTGCTGCCAACAAACCAGGTAATTACAAACAGGGGCAGCAAATCTAACCTGCACCTGTGCACCTTCCCGATTACACAACTTTAGGTACACCAACATAATTATCGAAATTGGCAGGTTGCAGCCTGCGCTATTGTTAAATTTCACTGGCAATGTTAATGACTTGCTGTACACAGCATGTTAGTTCCTACTAACAGAGCGGAAATTTAGAAAGAGAAAAAAAAATCTTAGCATTTCACTTACATAAGATGTATCGTGACCATTTAAGTAAATGACCGATTTACATGCTGGGCACTTTGGCACTGTTCAAACTTCTCCTCACATACATTAGTCATAAGGTGTTGCAGTGTGAGCAAGGGCACTTGCAGATTACCCTGGTGAGTTCATTAGGACTGCCGTCTGCTCCGAGGAATATTCTTGTTTCTTCAACTCAGACGATTGACTCGGCTGAAGCCTGCACTCTCTTGGTAATGAGGCCTCTGCTGTAGGTCTGTGGGTGGGTCTCAGTCAGCCGTTCATGGGTTTATAAATAAAGTTAAGTCTTTAGTATGACAGAATAAATTGTCAGCTCAGGGTCTAGTTTTTTGGCCACGACAATGACTTGAAAACTGTAACACACCTGTCATCAGTGCTGCTTTGTTAGCAAAGTGATAATGCCAATTTTGTTCCAAAAAAGCAACTTTCACTAACAACCCGATGTGAGCAGAGATCTTAAACTAAGGAGTGCACAGGCACAAACTGTATTGTTTTTAAGGTGGACACTGAAGTATTTACAAGAAGGTTATTACTAAATGACCCAACTCCTTTTGAGGCAGTGAGCTTGATCTCACGACTCACTTTTACTTTCTCACTTTTTTCTTTCTATAAAACATTCCTCATATTTTCTACAACAGGCTGTAGCCTAGTTGTCATGCTTTGCCTACCTAATCCAAGTTTTTAAATATATTTTAAATATAAGATAATATTATCCATTTCTGACTTGTAAACAGTGTTTATCATCCAGGTCGTAATCTTGACTGGGATTTTTCTGACTTGACAATAAAAAAGTGCCTAAAACAAATATGGATCTGTCATGTCAGCCAAAGTAGAGGTTATAATACTCAAATTTAATATATATGATGCAGTTTTGTTAATGTACAGCTTTTGTAACGCTCAAACTCTGCAATCACACAAACATCTTTAACACTAGTGTAAAATTCCCCATTTCTACCATCTATCCCATATGATGTAAACGCCACTTGTGTGCCCACGTAATATACAAATTACATACAGTTTATATTATACACTAATTTTCATAGTTTTCCGTTTTTTCCAGTTAGTAAACAAGACATAAATGTAGCTTTTTGGGGTAATTTTGTACTTACAGGTCAAGAGGTTTCCCAGTGGAGGTCAGCCAATCTGCAACCTTGAGACATTGTTTTTTGGAGGCATTCCTGAAGATTTTTCAAAGCCATCCGCTAGTTGTTTTAACGTTATGCAGAAGACAAACTTTGGCCTCCATCACATCTCACATACGAGTCAACCCAAAGCAGAATACAGCATGGCAACTTCATTGCGAGAAGGAACTTCTGAGCCTCTAAACAAATAAGCTGTTTTAATAGTATGCAGATGTGAGTAGCTTCGCCTCCATTATCTTCTGGCATTGCATTGTGGCACAACAATATCCAACAGTGCAGATGAAAAAAAAAAATGGCTCTTTTAAGAAAATATACTCGTCAACTGTAAAGTACTGAATTGGGACACAGCATATTTTTCTAGTACTGCACATTAATCACATACATGTCACATGTACACACACAATTACATCAAATGCTGCAATTTACAACATTTTGGCTAAAAACATTCATCAGAAATGTTTTTTTTTTTTGTAAGTATCACCTGCTGTGGGGTGCATAAAGCCAGTGACTTGATCAACAGTAATATGATAGAAAACTGTTTATATGTGCTTTATTCTTCATCTTTAGGCCTTTGGCTCTTGAGGAAAACACTGAATAATTCACTTTTGTGGGTAGCTACACATCAAACCGGATTCATTTTTGTGCAACCTGTAGCATCACAACCCCTGAAAACAGTTGTTCATTTTAAAATTTTCAGGACAAGTTCGGTGGCACAGTTACAGTTTGAACCTACAATTAACTGCATCAAAGTTGAATAAAGTTTAAAAAACAGCAGCTAAATACCACCAGAAGGCAAACTTTGGCCTCCTTCACTTCTTACATACGAGTCAAATCAAAGCAGAATGCAGCTTGGTACGAGAAGAAACTTCTGAGCCTCTAAACAAATAAGCTTTCTGTTCCACTGTCAGTCATTATGTTAATTCGCTAATGCAGATTAAAAAGTAATTGTTAACAATGTGTACACAGAATAATCTGCCTTGGCTGACTGCTGTGGAGCAGATAAGAATAGGCTGTAGAGATGTCCAGTGTAGGGCATTATATGCTTCATTACACACTTTTGTTCCTAGTGTGTTTATTTAAAAAAAGATTCAGTAGGAGCAGAATAACCTGTAACCTTATCTTCCCCTTTCATTTCCCTCCACTCACATTGTGTTTTCCCACTATGTACAGTAACGAGGTGTTTCTAATTGTCTGTTTTTCTTTTTTCTAAAACATGTAAAACTTAAAGTAAGGCAGTGTTAAAAACCCACAACACTTTACCAGTAAGGTCTAAAAGCTGCAAGGCTTGATAAAATACACTAAATGGAAAATAATCCCATTTTAGAAATTGTTAGAAGTTGAAAATTCTATTTTTTTCCTTTTATCTGCCAATTTTTTCTAGATTAACTTTGTTCTATAAAATGTCAGATTGAAAGAGGCTCATCGCAATTTCCTTGAGCACAAGGTAACATCAAATAACTAATTTTTTTTTTTTTCCCCACACATGTCCAAATTTTAACATATTCAGTTTCCATTAATAGAAGACAAACAAAACAGTAAATCTTCCCACTTGAGAAACTGAAATAAATACCTTAAGGCCTAGTCACACCAATAAGTGGCATAGCAAAATTCACCCGTGTCTTTGAAAAATGTGTCGTTCTTGAAGCTTGGTGATGAGCTACTTTAGCTGGCGAGCTATTCACTAACATGCTGGCACTCAAGTCACAATGGCTGTCCAAGCTTCTTTCTATTTTTTCCCCCTGTACTCTTTAACTGCTTCCTGGCATTTTGTTCTCAGGATTGTTCATTTCACTCAATGAAGAGTTGTCGGGATGGGGATTAAGGGGGATAAAAATCTTGCTACAGCTAGCAAGCTAAAGGAACAATAAGTTCACTCAGTTCTCAGATATTTTCGTACCACTGACACCTGTCTCACAACTGCAAACACTTCTTCTTTTGTGGAGCCGTTTATACTTCGACAGGGGAGGTTAAATAAAAATGGATGGCAACAAGCTCCACTCGCTTTCACCATTTTGGACTCTTCCCTCAAAGATCAGCGATGACAAGACGGCTTGCTAATGGTCAATGGCATCAATTTGCATGTCAAAAGGTCACTAAAGTTGTTTTCATTTAACTGGAAATGGCATGAACATGCTGCCGTGACCAGGTTTTAAAACTAATTAATCAGTCTATTAATCGTTTCTGCTCTTCCTTAATAGTCTTAACAGTACAGAGGCATGAGTAAAACCAAGTGCTGTGATTTTACATGTCAACAACAGCTGGATCTATGACATGAAAAAACACGTCTGGAGACAGACAAGCTCATTCTATAATGTAAAAGTATAAAAACAACACAGAAGGAAAATGATATGAGAAATATTTCTTATTCAGGTGGACAGCCAGTGAAATGAGTGATGGAATACGTATTACAGCAGGAGTATAACAGAACGAAACAGATCACCAAGGTTACCATGGCATCCTTCCTTCAGCTGTCGTCATTATGTGGAGGAAGGAAAAAAAAACATCTATAAAGCTTTTACAGTGTGTACAATGAGCTATGAGTTATATAGGATACCATTAAGACACTATGATTTATTCTTTCGTTATGTGCAAGGTACAAGTTCATGGCATGAAATTACAATATAAACACTGGATGTGCGCTTCATAGTTGAAAAGAAATGAGGGTTTACAGATACTGTAGGGCATATATCCACCTCCAGAATCAGGCTGTTCATCTCAATTTCAGGGTAGGGGGTAAAAGGTCGGGTGCCTTCCCGCACAATTTACAACATCTTCCTCTTCTCAAACTCCTACAGCGGTGGACAACAGACAGAAAGAAGAAAAGACACAACGTGAAATGAAGTGAGATAGACAGAAGTAAATGATTTATTCATGCAGAATTCACACAGCTCTGTTTTGATCCCGTGTATCAGATCTGCTGTGGGGGGGTTGTTTTTCCTGGAGAGTGCAAATCATGTAGCACCGTACGTGTCAGTAAGTTCCAGTTGTCAACATTAAAAACAGCTCAATTCCTGTGATTGATAGAGGCGACACATCTGCAAAAATCTGATTTATGGGAGGTTATAGTTGCTGCGTTTATCAGCAGAGTCCAACCATGTGACTATAAATGAGAAAGCATTATGATAGCCATTAAAAAGGATGTAGCTATTTACATATTCAATTTGGAAAATATCACACAAACCGTAGGATGATAGAATATGTCGTTCCCCGAGTTTTCCATTCCACAGGGGGAAAGTAACTTAATGCAAATGTCATTTATCAGGGCTACAGAACACACAAGTACTCATGCACATGTTGGCCCATTCCTCTGTGGCTTGTGGATACCTGAAGGTCTACTGCCACCTTGAGGAGGAAATATTTTCTGAAATGTTTGAGAGGCAACCTCGGCCTCTCTACCCTCGGCTTTCTGGGAAGGACAAAACGAATGAGGAGACAGTGGGGGTGGAGGAGTAGATTGAAAGTTGTGGCTTTGTCTACTAGATTTTTTTGCTTTACAGATTAAGTGGGGTAATAGAGGGAGTGGCACAGGGTTTGGTAATTAGGGACAAACTGTAGAGGAAATGATAGGGCAAAAAAAAGGATAAAAAGGAGGTAATGGGATGGAAAGAGTGGCAAGGGAAAAGGAAGAGGAGGAAAATCGTGAAAGAAGCAGGCAGATGCTTTGCTGGTCCAAGGTGGCAGACAGTAACTCAAGGGTACAAGACAGAAATCACAGCACAAAAGGTAAAAAGCAGAGTTGTTTGTGACAGAGACGGGAGAAAAAACACACACACACACACACACTCAGTGTGACACAGACTCAGACACTTGACGAGACAAGTGAAGAGCAAGAGGGGGAGTAAAATCAGGAAAGTAGAGGTTGCCACTCAAAAAGGATGGTTGAAAATACATCTGGATTGAAAGTGAGGCGCGCGAAGGGAAAAACATGACGTGGGAGAAAAGCATTTACAAGCTAGCGATGACAACAGGCTTTGACACATGTGGGGCCAGGTGTTAGGAGCGCACACATCGTGAACACTGCCTTCAACAACTGAGTCTTTTAATTTATTACGCACACAGAAACTTGAGTATAATGTGTGTTTGCTTCCGTTTGTCTGCACACGTCTATATACATGTGCATTCAGGCTTCACTGTGAATACTGAGTGGGATAGGATAACATTATCTGTTGATTATGAGTTTCAGAAATTTTGTAAACAAGCAAAAGGTCATAATTATTCTACCTTGCATATGAATTAAGTCCTTTGCAGATAAATACAAGTTTTCTGATATCTTGTCCTTGCACCAGTGGCACTGAAAATTCCTCTGGATATTATGGCATGTGCTGCATGTTTAATTTTGTTTTGACATGGTGTATGTCATTTTGAATGGTTAAAGGCCCTGAAATCATATTTTCTCAATAGATATCTTACTGTGAGTGATGTGGATGTGAGCCACATGAACACATGTGTTTAAGTTAGTTTTAACAGTTTTGGTTGTTTCACTTGTGTTTTTGTCCTTGCTTTTAAGGGCAGGGCTTACGTGGCAAACAATACCTCCACGCACCAATCAGAGTGGAGAAACATTTTAATCAGAATCAGATGACCGCTGTGGGGTTGTTTTCTTATAACACTGTCAATCAGACATGATCAAACCACACCAGTGGAGTACTGATGAAGTAGATTAGCTGAGTTTTTAAGTGTTAAATTCTTAAAAAATGGCTATAGATTTTTTTTTTCTGAACTTAACTTAAATTAGTCGTGAATATTTAATGTTATGAAGAAATATTTAATAATGTGTTTGAAACGAAGTTTTAAGAAGCTAATTTAACAAGAGCCTTTAAGAAATACATGTACATTTAGGGCATTTAGCAGACGCTTTCATCCAGTGTGAGTTAACAATAAGTACATTTGTCATAAGAAAGTAATAGATTGCTGTCGGTAGAGAGAGGATGTCAACAAATTTCAAGCACTCATAATTGCTAGGTTAGCCTTTCCTGGTAGACAGCAAAGACAGCTAGGCTAAGATTCTACACAGTGCGAAGTACTATTTTTAAGAGCAAGGATGTACAAATATACAAGCGCGTAAGAGTTTTTTGTATGTTTGGTTTTTTTCCCTTTACTGAAGCTAAAATAGAAACAAAAAAGGTGGGCAAAGATACCATGTGCAAAAGAAGTAATTGATATTTTGCACAATGTCAGCACTAAGCACTGAGCTCATTAAAAATACAAAGTTTCAGTTATTGATCTTCATTAGACATTCTCCCTATGAAACAACAGTGTCTTGCACTAGAGCCACAGACTACAGCAACCAATTAAAATGTGAGCTAAATAAAAAAAAAAAAAACATTAGACAATTACAACATCAATAAGTGATTAAAGTTAAAATACTTAAAATGAGAAACAAAATCCAGAGAACACAAATGAAACCTTAAACATCAAAACTTTTACGCTTATGAAGATATTTACATATTAAATATGAGATATGAACTGGGTTGTTGTCTGATCTTCCTCCCCCATCTTCAAATTGATACTTTATTGTCGTACTTTTCTTGTTGACAAAAATTACTTATTTTTCATTTTTCAGTGCCCAAGGTCCATGACTGAATTGTTGTATTTTTTTCCTCTAAACTCAGTGCTGACTGTGAATTTCTTTCCTGAATTACTTTGTTTTTCCCCCATGTACCTGTCTACCAGGTGTGTATTACACAACACTTTGTTCGGGATAAGAGAAAACAAAGAAACAAGATTTGAGGCATAAATATATTCTGGGCTGCTATTTGTTACTTTCACCAAATTGTCAAATGGCTAGAAGTAAAAATATCATAGTGGCAGCATGCATCCTGTTTACACAAAAACCTGAGTTGTTATTATTTATTATGAGGAACAGTGTGAGAGGATGTGCATTTTGTACTAATGAGTTTTTGTCATAATTTTGAGGACAAAAGCTTCTCACAACAGTTTGTTCAATTCGAGGATGTACCACTCCGAGGCAAGAGCATTATTACTGATTGGCATTAGACATTTACTGAAAACTCATCAATATACAACATGTCTTTTTGATTCTAAATATACGTTTGATGATGCGTGAACCTGCTGATTAAGGAAGGAACAGCCACTTGGAACACGAACGAATGAACGAATGTACAGTCTAGACAAGGAGGTCATGTTGTTCAGCTGATTATGTTTTTACCAAAACAAATCCACTGTAGCTGCATAATTCATAGACCTCTGATGAAATATGATGACGCACGTATGCACTTTTGCAGATACGAGCTGGTTGTCGAGGCTCATGCAGGTCCATGACAGCAGAGATACTCTCCATCACCCTCAGCAGCTCGTCATTGTTTCTGCCTACACCCAAAGCATTACGTGTGCTTGCTTCTCTTACGCCTTATTACTTCGATTACGGCGGTCAATGAAATTAACAGAGATGTATGAACAGAAGGTGCAGCAAAATGAGCAACCACATCGCACATTTTTCATCATTAGAAACAATGATTATGAATTAATCTTTGGGGGAGGGGGGGACATGTGTAAATCTATATCCACGTGCTGTAGTGCCAGCAGTGGTAATGAAAGTATAAGATGACGAATGGCTGTAATACATTCTTTCACTTTTTATACATCTTGTTAACAGTGCTTCCCTTTGAAATAAAAGGGGGCAGTGGCGCTCCACCACTGTCAACATGTGTTTATTAATATCTGCGCTTGTCTTCAGCCTTTCTTTATGGCATTTATTAAAAGTTAAATCTTAACCCCCCCCCCCAAAAGGAATCCCTGTTCAAAGTAAACTTCACATTTGTTACTGCTTGGTTATGAACGATGGTGCTTGGTGACCAACATCAAGATGTTTTGCTGTGAGGCCAAAAGATAAGTATTATTACAGTGTTATTACAATATAATTACCTCCAAATCTGTTCTGCTAAATGCCACCTCTAATTAGCCTGCTTATTCATTTGGGTAATGAAAAGCTTTAGTATTTGGTTAGTTTTTTTGTACAAGATTTTTAAAGCTATGTGTTTCAATTTCAGCAGTTCTGAGTAAAACAATGGAGCACAGAAAAACACTAATGGGTTTTATTAATATTAATCTGACTATTTGTTATTGAGTTTTGAGACATGTTCCTGTATGTGTTTTTTTTGGTAATATTTCTATTTATCTCAAGCAGACATTGTGTAGAATCTGACAGCAACAATACAGACAGAAACTGAAGATGAAGAAAGAGATACAAGTCAGAAAGAGATAAGATGAGACTGATGGATGAGGCCAAGAAACAAGGAGAACACATCTGAGCTAAAATAGAAATACTCAAGTAAAGAACAAGCACCACAAAATTGTACTTTGTATTAAGTGCAGTACTTTAGTTAACACTAGTCATGATTATTATTCTCCATCTTGCTTGTACTCACCTTGAACATAGTGCTGCCCAGCTGGGCAGGGGACATGCTGACTACAACTCCAGCTGACTGGAGGGCTGCGATCTTCTCTTTGGCCCCACCCTTCCCACCAGCGATGATGGCACCGGCGTGGCCCATCCTGCGGCCAGGAGGAGCAGTGAGCCCCGCGATGAAGGACACCACGGGCTTAGAGTTAGCACCCTGGACATAAAAGAGGGAGAGAAAGAAAAATATGAAGGTAAAATAAGGGAAAAAAGGAATATAAGCTCAAGGGAAAATGCGAGGATGTGAGTACAGCTAGCAAAGCAACAAAAGTGGATGAGAACCAGGAAGGAAGGGAGCAAAACAATGCATTTTATTCATTCATTAGAAATGAAACTCCCCTTGTCCTCCCATCAGAGCCCCCATGATAACAGGCTTGTCTAACCAGCCATCTCGGTCTCAGCCTGCATTATTAAAACAAAGGGTCAATCAAGCCATTTAATTGCATGGGTTGGTGTATGACCAGATAGGGTCTCAGGCTTCTGCCATTTCATATCATCTCATTTCTGAGATGGTAATTAGTCATGCAGGCACTGATTAGCTCAGCGCCTGTCTATGCTGCTTGCTCATTGATGGATGTTACGTTCAACAGTTAAGATTATTTCCAAGGTGAAGAGAGCTAATATTTCATCTTGAGCAATAACATCACAGTCGGCAAGAGGGACGGAGTGTGTGCGCGTACAGCAGCTAATATTTCATACATAAGAATAACAACATAATTGTAGAGGACGGCTTTGTGTGTGCGCGCACACGCACGCACGCGCACAAACACACACACACACACACACACACACACACACACACACGTCCTGGGTTTTCAACAAAGGCTGTGGCTCATCTGGCAGACTGCTTTCAGAGAGTGAATGTGGCATGTTCACCAGGCAAAGCAATACAGTGAGGTCTTTCAAAGTCACCCACTTCTACTGCCATTTCAGCTCCAGATTCAGACACTGGCAGGAACAAGATGGCAGTTACTAATATAAACTGGAGAGGACTTTTAATAATTAAGACTAGCAGGATGCATATCAGCCAGGGAAATGTTAAGGACCTTGGCTGGAAATGCACCGCTAATGAGACATTAACGCTTAGCACAGCTAACAGGGAAATGAAGAGAGAGGGAATTTCACTTTAAAAAGGGCTCAAATATGTTACAAGCATCTGTTTTGTGTGTTGAAAAATGTAAGCACAGAACAAATTAGCACCTAACTCCGCTCAGTTTTCAGAAGTCAAATCACGTCCTGAATAAACAAACCACCCTCATGTGAATCAAGTCTTAAATCGATCTCAGACGAAAAGGGGTTTAATTACTCTATTAATCCCTGCTTCCCTGGATACTAAGTACTAACAATGCATACAGGGAGGGGAGTCATACCATCACTCACTTTACCCGTCTTTTGTCTTCCACTGTTGGCAGTTCAGATATATTACCTTAATTATGAGACCAATAGGGTTGTTCCCCCACCTCTGTGTGCTGACATAACTGGCGGAGGGCTTTGTTTTATAAACAGCCTACTCCAAGGTGAGGAATTGTTTTCAAAAGCTTAAAAAGCCAAACGGAGACACTATAAACACGACAGGTAGGCATGAATAAAACTGCCATGTGCACGTACACGTGGAGCTCACCAGCCCTTTTCTAACCTCTGCCTTTCCTCCAGACTACAACCTCTGTACGTTTCAGTGTTGTTTCCACAGAATTACAAGGGGTTTAGCTAAGTTCAGTGGAGACAGGCTGGGCTGAAATAAACCTCTACGGTAGCTTAGGTGCCAAATACTCTGACCTACTTGATATGCATGAGGCAAACTGTATTATGGTTATTCTGTGTAAAACCCATTTCTGACTTCAGAAAGCCTGTGAAACTCTGGCAATGATATGCAGACCTTTGATACAGGTGACTTTTTAAGACCATATTATGTTGGCAAGCATACGCAGACGCTGATGAAGACTGAACCTTGAAATATGTCCTGCATCATAAAATCTGACAGCAGAACAGAGTGGGAAATATAAGGTTGTTTTCTTGAATTTCACAGAATTAAGGCATCAGTAGATAAACACTCTGCAGTAGCTCAACTGTAACACTGATGGATACTGAAATCAATACTTCTTCACCTTTTGGTATAATGTGTGTTTCTCAAATAGGAGTTCAATATACTTAATGTTGCATGACACAAATCAATCATGACACTGGACCTTTAATTTCACTGAGCAGTCTGTACTTAATGTGTCCAGTGTGGGAGAATTTGTCAAGGTAATGTGAAATGTAGAGTCTTAAAAAAAATCCTGTTTTCTCAATTGACTTCATAATGTAAGTGATGGCGTTGTACATTCACATTCACATTCACACACACACACACACACAAGTTTAGTTAATTTCCCATGCGATATTTCAGTCTTTGCTGTACTGTCTGAGCTCTTCTCACAGATTTGAAATGGCCAATGCTTGGTAGGAAATGTCAGTGTTGGAATGTCGAATACTTCTGAGCAGTACTCAGCAGTACTTCTTAGCAATATTTGAACCAAAACCTGATGACGGTTGGCAACCTGATAATGAGATTGAATTTTCATTTTGTTACATTTCATTGACTCAGCCTGACTTTGTGTTCAATGTGTAAGTTTTAGTGGCATCTAGTCACTCAGTCACCCTCCCTTTGTAGAAGAAGCTACCGTGGCCGACATGCTCTGTTGTCTCTTGTGCTAAATAATAATTGTGGTCCTCCATTTGTCCAAATTTCACTTTTTGTTCTTCTAACAAACCAGATGACGACTACTACTACTACATCTTCTTCTTTATATGTATTCAACATAGTGACAAAACGCACTTTATAGAGCAGTTTGACTGTTAGGGCTACTGCAGAAACATGGCGACATGACTACTTCAAGTAAGAGGACCCACGGTGTATGTAGATAGAAATGGCTCATTCTAAGGCAATAAAAACATAACGGTTCATTATGTAAGGTCTTTATATACTACTGAAAACATAATTATGTATATTAAAGTGCTGGGCAACAATTAAAAATTGTAATCGCGATTAATCGCATTGTAACGCGCAAAATCGAATAATGAATTATAAAGTAGTGTATTGCACACTTTTAATTTAAATGTACTACTATGTACACAAAAGTTGCTTTTTACCAGCGGTATTCCCTTTACACAGTAGCAATAAAATATTTATTGTAAATCTCAACTTAAACATTAATGTCATCAAATCAAATATTAAACCAAAGCTATTTGCCACTGCCAGGGCATTACCTTTTATCTAGCTTGTTAAAACAAGTTACCATCAGAGTCCAGAGCCACGACCATAACATCATAACAGCCGCCGGAGTTGAATTGTCTTGAACTTTTTTTTACGTGACGCGCAGCATAAATCATTGGAAGAGAGACTGATCCTCGCTGCTTGTGAATCTATTACTGTTTACTAAATATGACATCAACATGGCAGAGCATCCCTGCAAAACTAAGCCTATCAGGTAAAGTTATGCAGCCTAAAATTTTAACTTAAGTTAAATAGGCTACAGCTGCGTAGAACACAGAAGCTGCTGCCATGGTTACTATCCATAGAGCGCCTGCCGTTTACTTGCGGAGCGATGTCTTACTTTTCCCACAGGCTGCATCCAAGGTAGTCTGCTGAAGCCTCCCTCCACTTCTTGTTTGGGTGGGTGATTTGCAGGCTGATGAACATCCCACCCCTCCAGTGACCCATGGTTTGACTATATGTGTATTCAGAGCCAGTGACCAACAGACTTTCACAATAATAATAAACTAATAATAACAACTGTGTTAAGGTGAGATAAAATAATTGGCTCCGTTAATTAAGGCGTTAACGTGATAATAACGTGTAAACAGCCCTAGTATATTATATTGCATTTCGGTAAATAGAGCCTCCCGAACCTAACATTAGCCAACTTCTTGTTGTGTTCTTGTGATTTTTTTTCCTTTTGTCCAAACCACTCAGCCCCGAGTGATGCATCCATTCACCAGGTTCATTTTCATTAGACATGCACGCTGTTCATTTAACTTAACATTTTTTCATGAAGATAAAAATGTTGTTTTTAGAGTTATTTCTATAAGTCAACTTAAATGAACCAGTGCAGCTGCAGCTCTCATGCATTTTCAGCCACTATTCTTCATGGAAGTAGCAATGGCTAGCGGGCCACATTGCTGAATGATGTTATCATTTTTAATCCGACCCACAAAGCTCTAATTGGTCCGTTGTCCCTACCACTGGTGTAAATAGCCTTCAAGGGGAACAACACCAGGCCTATTTAAAAATCACTGTTCAAGTCACACCTACACAGTCCTGATGAAGCAGACTTTTTGAGAGTTCAATACCCAAGAATACTGTTTTCCCCCAAACTTTAACTTAGATTGTTGCATATTTACTGATTATTTCTTACAGATAAATATTTAAGATTTAAAACCAAGTTTTCTGGGGCTTCATGACATGAAAGATGGCCATGTTCTTAAGCAATGTAGTTATCAATAAGATGATAACAGAGATTATATATTGACCAAAAAAGAAAAACTCTAACTCAGAAATTGTTGTTGCAATAGCCCAGAATAGTTCTTTCCCCATTTGTTCCCTAAAAGCAGAGTAAAGTGTTTCATAATGCAACATGTTGACCTCTCTTGTCAGTTCAAGGCCACAAATTCAAATCACAGGTAGGCCTAACATGTAGAAAGGTTTAGCTTTACAACAGATCAATGTGATGAATATCTCAAAAAGCAGCTCGCGGTTAGGCTAAATCTTCTTGATCTTCAGTGAGCAGAAATAATCTATCATCAAGTTTCAGTCTTCACTATTTTGTAGTCTTTATTTATTTTGGCTCATCTGCTGCTCCTTTCTGGCAAGACTGTGCTTTACATTAATACAAAATTCACATATGGGAGCTGCCCTAGGTTAGCGTATTGGTGACATGAATTCAAATGTATTCAAATCGAGTAAAGTTAAGTTTGCTCCAAAGTAAAAACAATATCTCCATACTTCTTTGTGCTCTTCTTGACTCTTAAAAATAAGGCCCAAGTACACCGTTTGATGTACGATGTTCTACACAATTGACTTTGAACGGAGGATCTGCAGCTTACTCCCACGCTCTGCTGGGTTTTTTTTATGCATGCGTTCCATTTGAACTGTCCCTTGCTGTCAACACTCTGGGTGATTGTGGGTGGGGGTGTTTATACTTTATTTATTGAGTGAGAGAAGTTATTCTCCTGAGACGCCAGCGGGAGATTTGCATGCATTAGAGCAGCCGAGGGCAAATCAAGTCCATTTCTCAGCTCAAGAGCACCACAAGCGCGCACACATACACAGAGACAAGCGTCCAGGCCTACACGCTGAAAAATTAACAGTTTAAAAGTCATGTGCGAGAAGCAAAATGCCAAGTACAGGCCTAGTGAAGTTATAAAATGTCAATTACAAATTCTCAGCCATTTGGCTACATAAGCCAATCATCACCTACTGCTCTTTATCACATGTGGGCATCAAAAAAGGTTCACTGCTCATCAACACTGCAGATTTCTAGGACATGCCCTGTGAATCATACCTTCATCCCATCTGTCACTCTTTATCTTTCTCACACGGACACAGAAACTTAAGAGAGCTAGCCTGAGGCTGTGAGCAAAAAGAAAAGAACACTTTCATATAGTCCTTACCTCGTTCCAGATATATGATGGTTTCCAGTGTTCACTACAGCTAATAGATTTTTTAAAGGGGCACAACAAAGAGCTAATTCAGAAAAGGCAGAATTTTTTATATGAACTGATGTATCTGCAGAGGTGAAGCGCTGTAGCAGAGGATATTACAAGGAGAATGAGGTAAAATAATGGGTGTCCACAGTGTGTTATTTCCTTACAGAGTTGTGTTGTTTTAGATACTCTGCGGCATTCTCCTCAGCATTGCCTCCGATTTCTCCAATGAGGATGATGCCCTCTGTCTTGGGATCTTGCAGGAACACCTCCAGACAGTCTATGAAGTTTGTACCGTTGAATGGATCCCCGCCAATACCTTGCAGGAAACAAAACAAACACTTGCTGTATATACAAGACTCTCAAAGGATAATTCCTGTGAATGTTTGAGGATCACATGGCTGTTAGGCAGAATAAGAAGCAGCTTATTGCCTGAGAGGGTCTGATCATCACAATACTAACCTTTTTCATAGTTAGGGCCAGAGCAGCAACCGCTGTGAAATCCCTATTGTATTGCAAGGAATTATTATTCTTTGTCCATTTTTGAGGGGCTAAAGGGCTTGAAAACTCACTAAACTTGTAGCAAAATAGCTAGCTAGTGCTCTGTACAGAGAAGCCCCTGTAACATGTTTCACCTAGATATACCAAATTCGAGAGGCACAAGTATCATCTCCACACGTAAAAAAAAAAAAGCCTTGGACCCATACCCCTAAGCCAACATGAAGTCGTCTAATTTTAGATTATTAATCAGATCGACTTCAAATTTTGGCTGTGCAATCTAAAGACCTCTGTGATTAAAAGTTGTTCAAAGTTTCCATCACATCAAATTACTTTCTCCAACATAGTAAGTTGTTGTAACTTGAGTGTACATGGTCAGATCTGCCCCAAACCTCACGTTTGATAACAGAATGGCCCTGAAGACATCTACATAGTGTCACCTACTGTCAACAGGAAGTTACAGGCCCCTACAATCTTTAACTCTTAACTAAAATTATTCCTAGCAGGTTAACCAGGGACGAGTTCAATCTCAAAATGTTTTGCAACGTTTTCAAATTGATCAACATGTTTCCTTGCAACGTTCCGCAACGGGCTTCGAGATAAGTTTTTTCCCGTTTGGTGGCCGTGTCACAGGTGTTACCAAATCAGCTACGATAAGTTTGTAAACAACGGTGTTAAAAAGACAGCAAAATGCCGTGCGCTTGCGTACACAACAGGGTGTTCAAGGCACCACCGTTTCCGTTGAAAAAAAAACGTTTTGCTACGTTTGGTTGGCGCTGAACTGGCCCCAGATCCACCTAATGTGTGGTCAGCAAAGTCCTTGACCTTGATGATGCTATATAGTGAAGCTTGTGAGTTTTTATCCAACACTGTCATCATGATGGCTCATTATTCACCATGAAACAGGAAGCTGTTCTAAAAGTGTACATTTTCCAATCTGCCCTAAATTTCACAATCCTGGCCTGACATGCCAATCAGGAGTTAAGTGACCACCTACTTGCAACAGGAATTAAGCCTTGTGTAACATTCATCATTTGATGAAATTTTCAGTGTGGTCTACACTTGATGTACTGGAACATATCTTAAAAGTCAGTGAGCTCAGTACAACAGATCAGTCTTTGTACTAAGCTCACACAGGTAGAATGTGTCTGACTTGACGGCGCTGTTTTTATACCCCACCCCTGCAGCCATCTGCAGTTAACGTCAGACTATCAAGTTGGTGAAAGTCAGCCGCAGTCATCTTGAATGCACCTATGATTAGTTGGTGTTCTCTAGCGTCACGTAGTGGACACAGAAAGTGTCATTAAACTGGATATATTTAGTTCCAGCACGATTTTAGAGAACTCCATCTATATTTATATCACTTTCATCAGTGTCCTGATTGCCACATCATTCAGACCCCTTTACGTTTTGCAACCTTTTAGAAATTATTGTTTTATATATATATAAAAATATAAAATATAAATAATAAATAACATATGGGCTATTGCTTTGTATACAAAATGAATCGCGAAAAAAGTAAATCCATTTAAACTGCAGTAACTGATTTTTATTGCATTTCAAACAAGATGTAAACATTCATATTTTATCACCTTTCAAATTGAAATGGTGAACTTCTTAGTAGGTAACAGTTGCCCATTTACACACCCAACAGATATAGAGCAATGTCATTCATTTGGAGCCTTGCTTCCGGCAATCAAGCAACATTTTCTCTCCTTTTAGCCTTGATTTTGGTCTTCACCATCTTTTGTGGGAAATATCTGGCTCCTTAGCTGCTAAATGCGCCACTTTGTTCACCAGCTGGTCACTAACTATGTTCTACTGCTGTTTGATGTTGAGCAGGTAGTGGTTTTATCAGAGCATTTTGCTGTATAACAGATGCCTGCTATGTCTGGAAATGACAATGATTGTACTGAAAGTGAATCAAAACATTCAAGTTGCGGCTTTTAATCCAAAACAATGAGCTGAAAGCTGCTGAAATGCTACATAGAACCGATGGAACTGCAGAATTGGGTAATAATTCTCTGTGGGTTTGTCACTACAAGTGCAACGTGAAGGGGTCTGAATACTTTACAAAGCCACTGTTGAACTGCGCAACATTTCTTTCACAAATAAAATTAAACTGGACTTAGGGTATACAGTAGGAACACCATTTTTTAATTTTAATTCAAAGTCATTTTAAAAGTTTGTTTAATGATATAACTGTGTCTTTATCTCTGTAGGGTAGTTTAATTATGTCTTTCCTTTTACATCCAAGGAACATGACTTACAGAGATTTTCCAAATCATGAGGGACGAATACTAATTTATTCAAAATAATTTCTACAGAAAATGACACCAGTTACTATAAAATCATGGGCAAACCCTTCACAAGACAGATCTTCATACACATCACCTACATTTATATTCATACCATTAAAAAAAAAACTGGCAACAGTAAGAAAAAAAATTACATGAATTACTAATGAAAGAGAACCACATTACCAGCAACATAGATGACAGTGATTTTAAATATTACATTAACTGTAATTTGCCGTAGCCCCTAGGTCATACTCAGACTTAAGAAGGCGCTAGCAGAACCACCAATAAACCTCCTTAATGAACTCTACAATATTTAATACTGTTGCGGCACTGGCTTTAATAAGTCTGGCTAGAGGACACGCTACAATTAAAATGTCTAAATAATAATGAAGCCAAGTTGTTTTTCAGTTAATTCGGGTGTCCAACCAGCCCTTTAATATAGATTTTCTGGTGGCAGAAACATTGTGTCATATAATGTCCAAACTTAAGGTTGTGCTTCAAAGCTGCGTGTGTTGCTAATCCAAACCACAATCAACATCAGTAAAGCATAGACGGAAGGCTGTAAAAACTGTGCGGAAGAAAAGCAAGGTAATAACAGGATGGGCGGATAATGGGAAGTTCTACATCTTTTTCTGGAAATGGAAGAAATTACTTGACCTGCAATTCATACAAAACCTGGTATGTATCCACCATTATAAACTATCACCCTGCGGTTTTGTGCCTCTGCCAACCAGTCAAGTTGCAGTTTACATCCATGTCTGTCCAGACACATAAAATATGTTGTGTGCAGTCAAGAGATTCCGGTGATGGTTGAAATTCAGAATGGGGCAGGAAGTGAAAGGCAGACTGGACGAGACAGAGGAAATTCAAGTTCAAGCTAATCAAAAAGGAGCATACATTGAAAAACAAGAGGCAGCTAAAAAGCACTTATGAAATGAATGGCTTCAAACAATACTTTATAGCAAGGTCTTTCCATTTTGAGCCTCTTTGTATTAAAGATGTGATACTGAATTCATGCGATATTGATATTGTTTTACTCCTCTGGTTTGTGCATAAAAAAAACATTATGGATCAGAAACAGAACACACTTTCTTTAAGATTGTCAGGTCAAAGAAAACTGAAAGTAGCCAGACACAATTTCCACTCGCTTGTGAGCCACTTGATCGTTCTGTTCAACCTCAACAATGCCCTTGAAAAGATAGCAGCAACTTCAATGTTCAGATGTGAGGGGCATATTCACGCATGAAGCAAAATACTGCATCAGGAACAATTTTATCTTCTAGTCCCCATGCCTTGTTTAGCTTCTTTTAATAATGCCTAGATATAAAACTAAGAGCTGTGTGCTAAATTTAAATTCAATATGCCACAGGTCATTGGTAACTTACCAATGCAGAGTGACTGGCCAAGGCCGACTTGTGTAGTTTGGTGCACAGCTTCATATGTCAGGGTACCCGATCTCGACACAATGCCTGAAAGAAAGATTTAACAAACATTTGATATTATATATATATTTTTATATTATTTCTTTGTAAAATCACAACCATACAAAAAAACCCTGCTCCAATCAAGGGTGATAAAGTGATATATAATGCAGCTGTCAACTTATGTCCAACCTTGGCTGAATTGTTTCATCATGACAGCAAAAACAAATGAGATCACCATCACAGTACAGCTCTGTAACAGATGTTCTGTCTATGCTTATGGAATGATGGCAGTCTATTTACTCTGAAAACAGACTTCCTGTAAAAGGTTCACTGGTCAACGGTAGTACACGCTGCTTATCAAGCTATCAACAGCAGAAGCTCAATCTAGGATTTAAGCACAGAGCTGTAAACATTTTTAATTTGGGAAGAAAGGCATTGGTATGAATAAAGATTTCCGCCCTCCCTCTCTGTTCCCTGCTTCACGCTTCAGTCATTTAAAG
The DNA here is from genome assembly GCF_014851395.1 of Micropterus salmoides. Taxonomy (NCBI): domain Eukaryota; kingdom Metazoa; phylum Chordata; class Actinopteri; order Centrarchiformes; family Centrarchidae; genus Micropterus; species Micropterus salmoides. The sequence goes on along the minus strand of NW_024040263.1, from coordinate 11,175,480 downwards.
ACTGTTGTTGGAGAGCCCTCCGTCTGGAGGTGAATTTCTGTCTACAGACATACACGTAAGCTGTCAAATATTCTTAAATAACATAACCTTTAGCATTTCAAAAGCAACTTATTAAAAAAAAGAAATGCTTAAAAGATCCAAACAAAGAACTCCGCAGTTCCTAGACAAATCTCACCAATTCTTCCTTTCTTGTGAATGTGGCCCGGCATGATCCCAATCTTGCATTCTCCAGGCTGCAAAAAAAAAGAGACACATTTTAAATTAACATCCATGGATAGGATTGTGTTGTTTTTTGATAACTTAACCACTTCTGCTCGGTATCACTGGAAATGTTGTATGTTGTAATGTCAGTCTCCATTTTAAGACTGATTTTAAGAGATTTTAAAACATTTCTCTATAGAACACAGCAATATATTATTTAGGATTTTTCTATGCCATATGCTCACTTTATAAAATCCAGAACAAATTCAATAAATATTCATTGCACAAATTCCCATGGTAAGTATAATTTATTAATGCTTTCTTTGTCAAAAAAGCAAATTTTTTACATCCTAAAATCAAAAAAAACAAAAAAAAAAACAAGAAAACATGGGACATTCAACCCAAATAACTAATATTTAATACTACTGAAGACACACAAACAAACCAGTAGTCTAAGTGGATCATTTTCCTATAAAGTTTCAGCTACCTTGCATTCATTGTTTTAAAAAGGTAACTATATATTAATGCATTCACTCAAACCACCCCTTGATCCTTGAGAGGGAGTTGTACACATTGTACATTCAGCTCTCTCATCCGCAACCAAACGCCCCACCACATGCATCAGAGTGTGTGTGTGTGTGTGTGTGTGTGTGTGAGAGAGAGAGCGAGCTTACATTGATGACTCCTGGGCAGTTGGGGCCTATGAGGCGGGTGCTGCCCTGGCGCAGGAGCTTATGTTTCACTCTCACCATGTCCTGCTGGGGTATGCCCTCAGTGATGCACACCACCAGAGGGATCTCTGCGTCGATGGCCTCGATGATGGCTGCTGCCGCGAACGGAGGAGGTACATAAATCACGGTGGCATCGGCCCCCGTGCCATCCTTCGCCTGAGGCGAGGAATAAAGGTATCGGTGGTGGTGTATTGCACATGGAAAGTTATGAAATACTGCCATCTAATGTTCCTTTAAAAAATTATTTACAAAAAAAGCTTCACAGTCCTTCACCGGATAATGGCAGTAAATATGTCAGATTTATACAACATATTCCAGTTTTTGCTTTCAATATATTTACAACAGAAAACAACAAAAAAGTACAACCACAGAAGGTTTAGGAGTTACACATACCTCCTTGACTGAATTGAAGACTGGAAGACCGAGGTGTGTCTTGCCACCTTTGCCGGGGGAAACACCTCCAACTAACTTGGAGCCATAGTCAAGAGACTGCTGACTGTGAAACGTTCCCTATAAGGAAAGAGGAGTCAGTGTGCATATGAGTGTGCAAAGAAGTGGGGTACAGCCACTTCTCCAGCGTCAACCTTGAGATATCATTACAGACACGCAGGAAAGGAGGAAATATGCTGCCATCCAGGATTAATCACCCGAGCTGCAGAGTAAAAGGATGGATACAGGAGGTGAGGCTGGGGTTGTTCTAGGGGATCCAGCTACTGATAAATATATTCAACGAGAAGAAATCGAAAATGTTCTTGACATATAAATAATGATGTGAGCTTAGTTTAATCTCCCTGCAGAACATGGGGGAGGGGGGGTCAAAAGGGGCTTTGGATATTCTCCAACACGGACTATAAAATATCTCCCAAGAAAGGTAGTTTACAAAAATATTTCACATGCTGTCACTTTGGTGTAGGCTATAGGGAACCTGTCAAGGCTGTGTTGCCACAGTGGAAAGTTTTTTTTCCTGACATTCATGAAGTTCTGTTCAACCCAAACAGAAACACGTCTAATTAAGAATTTCACATTTCACAAGTTCTGCTTGATTTGGGGAAGGAAACATATCTAATCCTCTTACAACAAGTGCACGCAGAACATAGGCATGATAGTTTAATTGTCATTACGAACACGTCAATTTCTGTTGCTTTGGTTTTGGTGGGTGCAAACATTTGATGTGCAGGACAGATGCAGCCTCACTTTATTCCAAACTGATTTCTCGCTATTTAACACTAAAACCCAACCAATACTGGATATTTTTGAGGCCGATACTAATATCGAGAGTTTAAAAAAAATGAAAAAAAGATATATCGGTAAATAGCAATTTTTTTAAATAAACATAATATAAACAAACTTTTTTTTAAGAAGGACTGTGACCTAGATACAGACTAAACAGAAACATTTTACAGTTGAAAAATAAAACATTAACATATTGGGATTTCTGTCTGCAGTTTTCTTGTTACTTACTGGACATCTTATATGCCGATACCGATATATATCTGCAACAACCTAACACTGGCCTGGCCAATAGACTGTTCTACCTCTACATGAAACCACACGAAGGATTGTTCGGTTAACTTCTCATATCTCAAGAACCCGCAGGAGGGTAAATCGACGCAAACTACGGGCTGCGCAGCCAAAACCGACAGATACCCGGTATGTCTATAAAAAGACAATATTTTCTATTGATGGAAAAGTGCAGCCAAGTTTCGTTACTGACCTTGGAATTAGCAAATTAAAACATTTCTTGTCAAAATGTCATTTAGGGTTTGACTATTTCACTATAAATTGCAAACATCATACAGCTTCCGTGAAGAGCTGAAAAAAGCTAATACAGAATATATTACGACATATGTAGTAAAAAGGAGTGGAATATGATGAATTTTCTACAACCTAAAAGCTACATAAAGGGGAAAAAGGTGGAAACTGGATGTTAAGAGGATAATACATAGAGGTAAAGCGTGCTGGTGTTAGTAATCTCAGCAAACTGTTATTACTTGCTGTTCACAGTGTTCTGGATTTGGTACAAACATCACCATCAGGCCGCATTTAAAATGAAAGTAAACAAGATAAACCTGCAATAACACTAAAGGGAGTAGAATATATGTAGGGCGGTAAAATCTTGTGAGGGAATCTCAGCTGTACTTTCCCAGAAAATGAGTGCATCAAGGAAGGGTAAATTGATTTTCTGCAGAATAAATCCATCTAAATCAGTCTGTAGTCAATTAATAATTACTGAAGATGCTGAAACAATGTAGATAAAGTAGCCAAGGGTCATAACTACAAGTGCAAATAAATGACCTCCATGTTAAAATTATAACTAGCCTATTACGAGGAATTAGAAGCTATGAATCAGCATTTCCCCCCCCCCAAAGTGTAATATGCTCCTTCACTCTGCCAACTTTGCTGTTTTCGCTAGTCATTATTATCGCAAATGTTGGGACAATAAATTAGAAAAATTACTTTCTTATCAAGCCAGAAAGACACCACAAATGTGCACTCAATAGCACTTGCTTCATTTCTCATCCTTTTCTAATTACCCGGAGTGTTCAGTGGAACTATATTTAACATCCTTTTATTATGTTGAAGTGAAAATGGAGGATGAAAAATGGAATGTGCCTAAGGACAGAGGGGGGATATAAATCTGTAAAGTCCACATTTTTGGCATGTTGAACACACTCGCCAAGATTTTTATTCTCCTTGACTGGACATGGTTCAAAGAGAATCTTATGAGTGCTCTTGAAAAATACCTGGAAGGATCAACAATCTGCCACGCAAAATTATTTTTTGTGGCTAAAAACAATGAGTAAGGTTAGTGATAGGGGGAAAAAACTAAGATAAAGTAAAAACCTATTTCTCCTAGGTGACTAGCTGAAATAAAAATAAATAAAAAATTGGAACAATCCTGATTTACAGGCCTTTAAAGGCAAAGAAACAATTCTCAAAACAATTACACTGTAACAGTGAACAACGATACAACACCATCAATGAAAATTACTTTTTGCTGCTATTCCTCAGGCAGAGGATTTTTCCTTATCTGAGCTGAGGCTCTACAGATCAAGAGTGTTGTATGTGTACAGATCTTTAAAGACTCTGAGACAAACTTCTGATTTTGGGTTATATAAATACATTTCTATAGCAAACGCCTGGACCACAGCTATACCACGGTGGAAACTGATTGTGAAAGTGATGGAAATATATAATATATATAATCTTTCCTCTCTGGTGATCTTGCTCATACAGAAAGGCTTCAGACACGCAGAGAATGAGGAATTGTGCCTGTTAGCGGTGAAAAACAACAACATTACAGTTAAAAGAATCTGATGTGAAGCAATAATAAATGGTACCAAGCCATCAGTACAAACCTGCTTCCCTGTGAAACCTTGGCAGATGACCTTTGTGTCCTTGTTGATGTAGAGGTTCTTCCTACTTCCTGTATAACAGTGCCTGACTCCACTCTGCTGCACTGAATGGAGAAAGGTCAATATTATTCATCAAAACAGTACACAATGAAATCTTCCTATCCACTCCAGGTGGACAATAACTGTACTATTACAAAAACTTTTTTTGCATTAATTAAGGTGTGCAAAACCATAAAGATACAGTGTCATTTAAAAATGGTCATACTCAACAAAAGCAGTTTCTCTACAAGTTTCAACAGCCTTTCCTTTAACAATGAATAGCAGACGTTTAAAATAACTGCTCACTTTTCTTCAGAGAAATTATTCTTTGGACTTCTCTCTTTGCTTCTGCAATCAATGTTTATTGTTGCTGAGCAACAATTTCAGCTTTTCTTCAGACTTGATAGCTGACTTTTACAGCCCCCCGTGACCACAAACATTTTGAGTTTTCAAAGATGCACTATGCATATTGTTTAATTAGAAACTGTGGAGCTGTTATGGTGTTAACTACTGAAGGAAATGTGACACAGGGAGAACACATTATGTCTAATTACACTGACTGATCGGAAGTGTTGTACTATAATTTACCAGGCTTCCTGAGTTTGACAATAGTCAATCAGTTTTCAAAAAAGGTTTATTAGCAGCACATTTTGTTTACCATGAGCTAAAACTGCAAGGTAACTGCATGTTTTGAAAGCATATTTTCAGCTTTAATGGCCAAATATGTGTACACATACAACTCTAGTTGTAAAGTTCTCTTAATGTACTTACACACAGAACAATTTACATGAAGACAAAAACAGCACACAGCTAAAAACAAAGACAACAACGCTGAACAAAGACTTTAAAGCTGCATTAATCAGTATTTTACAAACAACTGACATTGTAATAAATGACTACATGTAATGTCACAGTATCACAGGGACAAAATTATAATCCAGCTCTGAAATCTTTTGCTTCTTTTAGCTCAATGTGGTGCTTTTCCAGGCCCCATGTTTACTGTGCGGTCTCACAGTTCATAGTCTCACAGTTCTTATCATCTACAGCTGTTTTCAAATCCCTGGCTAGACATACTATATTATGTTACAAGACACATATATTAGGTAACAAGACACATTCAGGTCAAAGTGCATGTGAGGAGGCTTTGTGAAGTTTTGCATCTACTGTGAGACAACTAATAAGACAAATACTGCAGGCGTTTACCTTACAGGTAAAGCAAACAACATGCTGCACTATACAAATTCTCTCTCTGAGCTATAAGAGACAAAAGTAACTGTTTAGAGAGATGTTTCAACTGAACTTCAATATGGTTTCACAGGTATTACATAATCGCTGCTTCTCCAGGGAGAATTTCTGTTTAGTTCCATACATGTTTTAATGCACTAGCACACAGTACAAAGTAAATTAAAGATTTATTGTTCTTTACATTTAGTCCCATACACACCAGCACGTACCTTGAGATCCTCGGGCAGAGGTCTGCTGTCTGTTCCAGAGTCTCGACTGAAAACTAAAGGGCACAGAGCGTTTGCTGTCAGGGCCCCGAGGCTCTGGAACAGCCTGCCCGAGGAAATCAGGTCGGTTGAGTCAGTGAACTCTTTTAAATCCCTTCTTAAATACTTTACTACTTACTTACTACTTACATACTTTTATAGGAGAGCCTTTCCCGATCTTATTTTACTTTATTTTATTCTATTTTACTTATTTTATATTTATCTTAAACGTGTATTTTAGTCTTTTCAGTGTTTTCTTGCTTTTATCTTGTATTGTTTTTGTATTATTGTCTTTTGGGTATTATTGTCTTTACACTTGTTAAAGCACTTTGTAACTTGCTTTTGAAAAGTGCTCTACAAATAAAGATTATTATTATTATTATTATATAAAGCTGTAATCACCGTCTTAAAGACTTATTTAGTGCTGAAAAGTTGAGATGATTGATCATCAACACAATTGTGATAATTGTGTAATTAATTTAGCAAAAATGCCAAACATATGCTGCTTCCAGCTTCTCAAATGTCATCTAGGGTGCTTGGAAATTGTGGTGGCCGTTTTCACTACTGTGTGACATTATGTAAAATAAATGTAGCTGCAGGACTTTTAAACAAGACTTCATTCACATTTTGCTCCAAAAAAAAGAGATGATATGACAAGGGGGTCTCCGTGAATCAAAGGGGGATGCTGAATGCTACACCCCAGCTGCCAGGCTTCAGTGCACTAGTCTGACACACAGTTGTTGTGAAACCTTAAGCTAATTTATTCAAATAGGTTGTCCCTCTATCAGTTCAGTAAAGTAGGTTCAACCCTGAAAGAAAAAGGCACCAAACTAAAGTTGCCTGCTAATAACAAAAATAAAACAAAGACCTCTGATGACAGCCAGTGATCCTCTGTATGGTTTTGGAGGCAAATGACTTGGTTGCGCAATAAAAAACAAAAGCTTTGTACGAACTAAATCAGCAGTTATCAGAAGTATTCATCCTCACTGACTGAACTTTGGTCTTATGTCAGCGCCTCAGTCAGAGACAACTTATCAGTGACTCTGTACAAAGTTCAGTTGTCCACTGGACCTCAATGTCCTAACAAAGTCATAGCTTCTTAACTAACTTAACGCTAATAATCCAGCGATGCCAGCTGTACTCTTGCCAATGCATCGTCTAAAACAAATTTATATGTCAGGTTTCTGAAATGCTCAGAGCTGTAAGCCTGCAGGCTGCTGACTGACAGACTGAGCTGCTAATCCAGCTGCTGGGTGAAAAACTAAACATGAGCAGCTCTAACGTTAACTAAATAACTTGAGCTGAGTGAATGGACAAGATACATTTAGTCAAGAGGACACGCAAGGTGACAGAGATCAACCCTTGAGACTGTGGAGCAGGCTGGCAGGGGGTTAAAGTTAGATTTCACCTGGACGTTAGCGAAAAGCTAGCTAGTTAGCTGGCTGGCTAACTGACACTGAGTTATAACAACATACACGGATGGCAGGCTAATGTGGCTAACTAGCCTGGAAGCTAACCCTGACAGCCAACCAAGGTTAGCTTAGCTGGCCAGTGCAAGCCTGTGGGAGGCTGCAAAGCACAGAACAGAGTAAATGAGTATTATTATATTACAGAAACTATACTGTCAAATATTTCAAGCGATTAAAAGTATAATTTACTAAGATACTTACAAAGCAGCCTGGCAAACAACCTGCTGTGAGACATCTTCGGTCATTCACCAATGACACCAAAGCCTGAGGACCAGACACATGGATTATAGCTGACTACAAATATCCCATCAAAATCTGGATATTAATTGCTTCATAATGAACTCCGGGTTTTCTGTATTTATTAATAATTTACTGCCGGTGTTTTTTCCCCTTAAACTGTGAACACAGCACAAGCGACAAAAGAGACTCAAACTGGCATTAAAATTATTACAGGCGAATAGTAGTCTGATTCAACTCACAATGAATTCTGGGTAGTGGAGTTCTGTACGCAATGTCGTGCAAGAAACTTTGCACAAGAGCACTAGAGGGCGCATCAACCACAAGGATCATTTCAGGAAACGTCACCCTGGTTGCCCTTAGCCAACAATAGCTTGAAAGTAAACTTTTGACCTTGGAAACAGTAATTAAAAAAACAAATCTTTACTAAAAGACCACTTTCAAGCATTTTCTGGAGCTTTCAACCGCATACTGTCAATTTTAATCAAATATATTTTGTCAGTTGTCCATATCCGTTCATTTTAAGATACTCCTTTTTTTGTGATGGGTTCAAATAATAAATTAACTGGTCTATAGAATCAGAATCAGCTTTATTGGCCAATTATGTGTACACATATGAGGGACTTGACTCCTGTTATAAAGTGCTCTCAGTGTACATACACAGACAGACAGTGGAAAAAGTAAACATAGTACAATTATGTACATACAAGTAGGTAAAAAATAGGTGTATTATATAAATACATATGAAAAGCAACAATAAGCAACAGCGCACATTATCTATATGTAAGTCAAGTGTCCTTTAGATTTAGCAAATACAAATAGTATAAAGGAATAAAAGCACAAGATTACATGTGGTTATTCAGTATATGCATGCATACATACAGCACACAAAATAACTGACACAAGATGTCTGACTGAAGTGTTCATAAGAGTGATGGCCTGTGGAAACAAACTGTTCTTGTGTTTGGTTATTTTTGCATACAATGTTATGTATCTCCTACCAGAGGGCAGAAGTTGGAATGTAAAATAGTTAACTATCATTTGTCTTGCATGATGAAAATGACACTTGTAATGCCCATTTAAATTAATAGGCCCATGGCGATTCTGCTCTAAATTGCACTAAACCCAACTGTACATTGCTGAACTTGAAGAATATGTGCATTTTACTTTAGAAATGCAATAATGCTTTATAGGAAGCTTATTGGGGCACATTAATCTACATGAAAGATTGGCTCTTTGGTTTTTTGGAGCTTTGGCTCTGGGTGACTGAAGAGTCGCTGTGTCTTCATTACCTCCTCTTGTGGGCAAGTTGTGACATGCGAGTTTCCCAAGAGAACAGGATTCTTTGGAGTTTGCCAGGTATTTAGTTGGCAATGTATGTCACATGCTAAGTACATTCACTTACATACTATATTTACTTTAAATAGGACATTTTCTCATAGCAAAATATTTTACTTTTTAATTGTCTAAATGTAACAGTTATTTGTGTAGATTCCCCTTTATCAATACTTTCAGAATTCAGTGCAATTCTGTAGTCAGACTTAACACCAGCTGTACCACCTACAACATTATAATACTGTTTAGGTTTTATAACCTAATTAATTTACAGTAATGTCATATTGTTATAGGCACCAAGTTGCATTATGTTAATAAATATTTGTTCAATAAAAATATGACATGTGACCTTTTCTTGTAATTGGAGTATATCTATTAGGATACTACAAATTATACTTCGCTTGTAAAAGAAATAGTTCTTAATCCTATTCAATTTGAAGTCGATTAAATTCAGTGTCCCAGGTCCTGGTGCACGAGATTGGCAGGTTTTCTATTACACCTCGTCATCTGCGGTCACCTTGTTCCTGGCTGGACAGTGGGAATGTACCACTTTTAAGAACAGGAAAGTCTCAAACTATAATCTGGTGTATGTTCAAGTTATTATGTTGCCATACTGTATGCACACTAAAGTTATTCACTGGTAATGGCATTCTTCGATCTCAGGCTTCCTCCAACAACGATAATACAATTATATTTGAAAAAATATAATTTAGTTGATATCATACAAAATACTGAATGTGGTTAATTGCATTCACATATCTGAGGGAAACGTTCCTGCAACACGAATTAAAAAATGTGTCAAACCCATGTGTCAAACAAGATGAGCCACAATAACGATGCCTTTGGGTACCCCGAAATATTTTGTTATTTTGTGGTTGAAACCACATTTAAAAAAACCCTACGAAGTGAAACCATGACTGTTTATATGGAGCAGGGATCAAACGATTGCAGAGAGGTGACTTTAAGTGATCGGTAAGTTAATGAGTTAAAACGTTTGATTAACCCTATATTTTAAAACGTTTTACATATTTTTCTTGTGTGGTCTATAAACTTCCAATAAACTATCTGAAGCGAAGTTTACGAGGTGCACTTGAAGGAAGCAGAAACGACCTTCTTCATCCTGCATTCGAGTTGTCCAATCAGGAGCCACCAACTCCTCCAACGCTTATTGGTCACACGCTTCAACGTCACAAACAACGCTGTTACGTGTATTCACGAAAACTCTAACGTATTATTTTGTAAATGTTTTTCAAGTTTCCACGGTAAGAGTGTACGTACCGGTGACAAGCTGCGCACAGAAATAAACGCAATGACATGAACGAACCCCAGGAACTATCCAAGTCAAATGCAAAACCTGCCACACTGAGCTATTCAAGATGGTTTTCGAAACTATTTCAAGGATAATAAAAGTCCAGCTTCCAGCCTACCTCAAGAGGCTTCCACTTCCGGAGACGATCGGCGGATTTGCAAGGTTAACAGGTAACAAACTGCAGCTGTGGTGCACTTCTGACATGTCATGTGAAGATGAATTCTCAACTCATCGGGGCCACTTTTCACAGCACATAACAGTTAGCTCTGTGCCTTTAGCTAGCCTGCAAATTATAACTCAGTCACAGCCCTGCTGTGGACGGCAGCGTCCTACAAAACCTGTGTTGTGTCCTCAAGTGTAGCCTGGCTCCCATCAAACTCTTCATCATCGTTTGATTTTGTTGTTAGAAACATCAACTCAGCAGTGACCTTAAGGTAGTGCCTGTTATGTAAAGTAGTGCTCCTCACAGTTAAATTTGCTTGTGTGTTTTTAATGTTGATGCAATGCTGATCCATACCATAAAGTGCATCTTATATGCCAGCCTGTAGTATGCTGTTTAAGTGATATCCTCTTATTAATCTCAACAACTGCATATCTCCTGCTATGTTGGCCACAATATGTCAGTCATATATCAGTTCAGTCTTTCACAACATCTTTTGCCCTAGACTAGAGGGTACTACAGTCTCAAAACACAAACTACCTCAAGATCCGTGTCAAACTGCTACAATTAGCCGATTAATAGCTGAGTGGAATGAAATGAATTGATTTAATAGTTGAAGAAACAAAAACACCAAACATTCAATAGTTCCAGCTTCTCAAACGTGAGAATTAGCTGCTTTTTCTTTCTTTCTTTTTGCTTACATTGTAGTTAATTGAATTTTGGACTGCTGGTCAGATGCAATTGGGGGGTTTGAAGATGTCAGCTTGGGCTGTGGTAAATTGTGACATTTTCCAGTTTTCTGGTCCCCAGAATAATGTGTTATAATGATAATTTGTTTTCAGCAGCAATGGGGACTCTCCACCAGGATTATTTGAATATATTAAAGTATCAGTGTATGCAACTCTACTGAAACGATACAGTAAATTTGGTATCGTCCCAATTCTGACCTTATTCAGTGGATTGGGTATCCACTGTGATGTAACCGATCCACAATCATTCAGTATCATTGTAAAATTCAGTGTTTTCTGCTATCAGAAACGTTGACTTTTTAATGCCACAGCAATGCCTGGGCTCATGTTAACTCACACAAAAAACGATTCCAGTGAGTTACACACAGCCAGGTAAACAACTCTTTAGACTACATCGTGAGCTGTTCATGTCTCATCACGTCTCTTGCACCTGTTAAATTTGAAAACACAAAAGTGTATTAATTTACTCATCTAGTTAGAACAAGTTAAGTTTAAGTGCACACTTGAATACAAAGGAGTACAAAGTACAGCAGTGGTTTAGAGAACCAAAGTGCATCTTGAAGATGATCAGCCACTTCAACTCGACCTTTCAGCCTTTGGGAGAGTGTACATGTAGCCTAATAATAGCCCAAAAAAGTCGAAAAGCTGAGCTAGCCTGAGCGTTTCTGCAATGTTTTAGTGACAGTCGACATGCTAGAATCATTTAGGTAGTGCCTCTCCGAGAAAGCCACGAAACCAAGTCTTACTGTCATTGGCTTTTCAGTTATAAGTTTCTAGATGTTGACGAAAGTTAAAACCTCTTTCCTGTCAGAAAGGAGCAATTTAAACAGTGCAGATTAGAGGATGAAAGATGCATAAAGTGCTCCTACATGTGAAATAGAATTCCTTTAACGAGATTAGGGATTAGCAACATCCCATTAGGCATCAGAATCCTTTTATTGAAAGTATTTAATTGCCCCAAGAGCATTACGAAAAGTTCCGGGGTACAACTCATAGCTAATAGTAAAACTGTGGTTAATCCTCACTGTGCTTCACGTGTCTGTTCTCTCTATGTATGGTGGACTGCACGATGGTTATCCCAAAGTACATTTCTTGGCTCAGTGTGGCATTTCCCCCAGATAGCTGCTGCAACAGATACATTGTGTTAACCTGCAGACACGAGGATGAGGAGGAGAATTGAAGTAGGTTTAGCGTGGCTGCTCACTTAAATCTGTTAACATGATCATGTATTTTCAAAATTTTAGTTTAACTGCATCTGACACATTTGACATAAACACTGCAACTTAAATCTGTTTTAATGTCTCAGTAACATTATCATGTAATAGATGTCTACTATATTAGCCTTTTGAAAACATAAACAATACTTCAGACAACATTTGATGTTTCTTTTACATTGGCGATTGCTTATGTCGTAGCTTTAAAACAAAAGGTATTCAATTTACTTTAATATGTTTACATTTATTTACATTTATTCATTTAGCTGACACTTTTATCCAAAGCGACTTACAATTGCTATACATCTCAGAAGTCGCACGCCTCTGGAGCAACTAGGGGTTAAGTGTCTTGCTCAGGGACACAATGGTGGATGTCTCACAGTGGGAACTGAACCCAGGTCTCCCACACCAAAGGCAAGCATCTTATCTATGCTACGCCACCACCATGTCAAAGAAAAGCAAGTCCCCACATTAGAGAAGCTGGAATGAGTAAATATTTAGAATTTGTGCTTGGAAAATGGCGCAAATGTTTAAGTGATAATCAAAATAGTTGCTGAATCTGTTGATTGACGCATTGATTAATCAACATGTCGTCAAGTGTCAGATTTTAGTGCATCCAGTAATGCATGGATTACTGGATACTGGAAGCTCTATCCCTTTATAGGGCCAATGCCCACAGCTACATTTTCAGCCTCTGGCCAACACTATTCTAGTTGCATGTATGCCATTGTTCACAGTTATCTTCCTGTGTTTGCTAATATGCTTGCAATGTGTCTGTAGTCTCTGAGTGGCTCCGGTTGCTGCCTCTTCTGGGTATCCTGGCTTTGCTGGGCTATCTGACCATTCGCCCATTCCTGCCAAAGAAGAAGAAGCAGCGAGACAGCCTGATCAACCTGAAGATCCAGAAAGAGAACCCAAAAGTAGTCAACGAGATAGACATTGAGGACCTGAACAGCGCAAATGTTTGTTACTGTCGCTGCTGGCGCTCTAAAACTGTAAGTTGACTGTTTTTTTTTTTCCAAAGTCTTTTGCGTATGGAGAAATGCACTGGGCCTGAAGTGACAGTACTGTCATAGTTCTCTTTATTTGTCACACAGACTGCTAAATACCGTTGATTTAATTATATTAGAGAAGTTATAGTTAACTTAAGTTTTACTCCAGGTTAAGTGGAAGTTTACTGTTTCTGTATCTTGCTGATCAGTTGTTTCCTGTTTTAGTTTCCTGTTTGTGACAAGTCACACTTAAAGCACAATGAGCTAACTGGAGACAACGTGGGACCGCTCATACTCAAAAAGAAGATACTGTAATTGACGGGAGTTTTTCTTTGACCTCCTCAGCCTTTCGTTTTCATTTCTTAACAGTTTGTAGTTTGTCTACTTTTTGTTTTTACAAGAATCTTTGTCTCGCCTTGGTGCCACGTTAATGTTGGACAGAGAGATTGACTTCCAGAGTTTTCATTTGAAGTGGTCCTCTTAACTAACCTCAAAGTACACTTTTCCACAGTGTTTGTGAGAGAACTGTATTTTAGGTTCTTTAATGGCATCATGCAGTTAAGAAGGTTTCATTTGTTGTTGTTTTTTGGCCCATTCTTCATTGCTCACTTTTGGTTAACAAAACAGCCTTTTTTTTTATTTGACTGTAAATTCAGTTTAAGTCATGTCTCAGTCTTTTTCCAATCAACTACAATTCATCATTGGGACCACTTTGAGGAGGAAACTGTAAATATAATTGCAGTGACTTTATGATGACTTTCAATGATCTGAACTCAACAAGGAGTTCCGAGTTAATGGTTGTTTTAATTAAATACTTAATACTAGTCCAACCCCTAATCAACATTTTGTACTGTATGTCTTCATTTTTGACGATTCTTTGGTATTATTTAACAGTCTTTTTGTCTGTCTGTCTCTTTTAAGTTATTATGTGTCTTGGAGGCTACTTATTCCTTCTTCAGATGTATTTTGTTCATAGCCTATATAACAGTTTTTGAAGGCTATGAACAAGGCTATGAGTTTTACATTTTGCATTCAACACCGTTGCCTATAAACATTTCAACCCACTGCACCATGGTGTAATATCCAGTTACAGTTTTACCCTCACCATCCCATTGATTTGACAATGTAACTTCTGCAGGACAAGAGCTCTACTGTTTTTTTTCTAGCCTCTGTAATGTCATAATGGCTGTATATAGTTGACTTCCTGCTAGAAGATTTCCTCTTAAATTCATCAACAATATTTTATACATAAATGGCTTTTGTCATCAGATCTGTGTTTTCATGATGATGTGATGCATGTTTGCATGTTTATGTACCTTTTGTAAGAAATGGCTGTAATCTCTTCATTCTGCATTTGAAATGTAACATGTAGAAATAAGAATCCCAATCAGCTTTATTTGCCAGGTATGTATACACATACGAGGAATTTGACTCAGGATTGTACTTTGCTCATGATGTGCTTACTCATACAATAATAAAATCAGACACAGGCTACAGTATAGAGAACATATATATATATAGACTCTATAAACAAAAATACTATAGACAGATTGAGACAATAGTGCAATGAGCAGAGTGCAAAGGATGCAGGAGTAAATTATTATTGTTAATACCACGTACATGTCGGCGGTGGATGTGATACACATGTACACAGTGTGATGGAGCATAGTGCGAAGGATGCTGGAAAAAATAAGTATTATGTGCAGGTGTTATGTACTTGAGGTAGGTGGATTTGGTATATGGTAAATACAATATGACAAAATGAACAGCACTGAAATAGAGAAGGATGAATAAATAATAGATGGTAGTCAGTAAACAGGTGGCTGATTAGAAACCGAGTTACTGCAGTGAGTCAGAAGTCAGCTGTTCATCAGAGTGATGGCTTGTGGGAAGAAACTTAAGGATGTTCAAGTCAACAGTTTTGTCAGAAACAGAACTGCGGCTTCATTCTCTTTTTCATTATGATTTTGAAATTTTAAATTAATTACAAGATAACCAATCACTTTCTAATTGTCTGCAACTCTTATTATTATTCTTTAAGTAAAACTTGCATTCAGGGTAATATTCTGTAGGAGTGCATTGTTTTGGGCACTTCTTTCAATACAGCTTCAAAAAGAAAAAAACATGCCAACAATGGCATCAAATATTGTCTTGCTCATGTATTCTGTAAAGTGAAAACTTTAAGAACAAGCCTCAGACTCTGACTGAGATGCTCTGTGAGGCTGTACTTAAGCAGGGATTTGAGCTAAATACTAACATGGTGATGTTGAGCAGGTGTAAGGTTTACCATTTTTCACCGTCTTAGCTCAGTGGGTTAGCATGCTAACGTTTGCTAATTAGCACTAAACAAAGTACAGGTGAGGCTGATCGTTGAACGTCATTAGTTTTTCAGGTATTTGGTCATAAACAGCAAATAAATTTGACCTGATGATGGTGCTGGATGAAACGTCGGCATCACCATCATACAAAATTGTGTTCTAGTCCATCCAGGAGATGTTGAGATATTTCACCTGGTAAGTGAAAACTTAAAAGCCTGCTGGAGGAACAGGAGAAACAGTCAGGAGACTACCAAACGTCATTAGATTTAATCTTCTTGGCACCATAGTTATTCGTACCAAATTTCATTGCAATTCATCCATCGAGTGGTCTGACTGACAGGTGAACACTTCCGTCCCTGGAGCAACAATGCTAGCGTTGCTAAAAAGCAAAAATTTCCGTAACCTAAATTAAGCACATGCTAAAACATATAGTAAATCATTGTGTTGCATAGTAAAACAAAGACACTGACAATTCTTTGTATGTTTTATTATTTATTGTTTCAACAATATTAAAGTAAAAAACTAATGCTGAATTATGTATCATAAATAGTTGCTAATAATACACAAGAACCTCTTGAGTGTAAATACATTCAAACTAATCAAAAACATCTTAAGTTACACTGCATATTTCTGTAATAAAAAAAATGTAACAAATGTGAAAAATTTACTTTCCTTCATAATCAAACAATAAAAGATGGGCTTTACATGAACATTTTGAATATGGGCATGATCGTTCGAGCATTCATGATATTGAAAGCTGACATAGTGAATGTAGTAGATGATAGGAGTTTTTGCAGCACTGTGTATAATCCACAGGAAAGTGTTGTAGATTATACAGATGATTTCCTGAGTCTTTGTAAACTACACAACCCCTTTTCATCAAATCACACAGCATATACATATTTTATTACAATATGCGCAAAAATACACAAACACAAATCGGTAAAAATACTGTACTCAGAACACCTAAAGACAAACCTGTCAACTGTGTAGTCTAAAACAAAAAAATATAGCTACTCTCGGTACATTCAATTATGAAGCCCTCCAAGTAAACTGCTTACAATAAAATACAGCATTACCATTTTTTTCCAAATACACTAGATGGTTTACTTAAGTGTAATCATAAAAAATGAGCAAATAGCAGATTCAGTGAATATAACAGGGAGGAACAATATCCGCCTTTACAAAAAATGTAAACCATATTCATGCCTCACACCAATATATCTGATTAGATGTTCATTTGGGATGAGAAACAAAACCACCTCATGTATACAATTCATACATGATGACAGCAGACCCTGGGATGTGGGTCATTTGTTTGGAGCCTGATGCTGGGAAACCACAAGAAGCTAAAAATACAGAGTGATTCATGTGCTCCTGCAGCATGGCAAATATCAGGAGCTGACCAGCAGACAGAGAGAGACAAACAGAGCCACTTGGTGGCTAACGGAAAGCTCAAGGAAGTCTCCTAGAAATGTTCTTGCTTACTGGATGAAGACGGGTGATGTCAGAGTGTACTCTCATAGGTGACAGGAGTGTCATTGTCTTCGTCACCTCCTGCTGCAGTGCCTAGGAAAGGCGAAGAGGAGACAGAGGGAGAAAAGGCCATGAGGAAAGCTTAAGTACAAGACTGATGACACGCTATTCAGATTCTCTAGTCGACAAAACACTAGTGTATACCCATGACTTGCACTTTTGCACTGTGGTTAATCCAGTGTTCTTACACTGTAACTGTAACAATGCCACTGTTGTGTGGATGTAAAAGACATGAAGGCATGAATGACAGGGTAAACAGAAGCACCCTAAAGCTATGCAAATCCTTGTCTGGAAATACGCATCAATCACAAAGGTGGAGAAGGGAAAAACATTGCAGGAAAGGATATTCACAACGCAAACACAACTACAAGGTGAGGTTCGACAAAGGTGTTCAGCCGTGTTGAATTGTTCAATGTAGGACTTTACCTACCTAAGAAGAAAGCTGATAAATTGGGTTTGACTCGCTCACCACAGGAGTTCTTTGGTTTTTGTAGCAGGCGAGGTCCAGTGAGGCCTATGATAAGAGCTCCTACAGGGGCAGTGAGAAGGATGGCCAGCACAGCCACAGTCAGCACTTCCATGCCGTACTTCTGCAGCTGCTTGTCATCCTTCGTCCTGGCCATGTCTAAAGCCGTGGAACCGATGGCCGCCTGATGAAGAAAAGGACACTAGTGATTCCTCTATACTCACTCACAAATGACATTTACCACATTTACCATCAATATGAGTGGACACATTTGCATTGTGCGTTTTCAATCATTGTGTTCCAAAAAGAAAATCTTCTGATATGCACTGCAAAAAAATGACGAGGTAAAACTCTCAGAAATATGAGTATACTGCTCTCAAATATTTCAGGACCGACTTACCTGCACTGTGGCTTTGGGCATCCACGCCAGGGCTATAAACACTTTTTCCCTCATGTTAAAGCCCGCACAAAACACACAGACAAAGGTGAACAGGAGTCGAACCAGCAGGCCAATGAGCAGAGTGGCTATACCCAGACCTAGATAAACAGAATAAGAGTCATACAGAGGTGTCTGTGAAGGTTCTCAGTCATCCAGGTCATAGTTCTCCAACTAAGGCTGAGGTCAAGGGCAACTGGACTTGGTAGAAGATACTAGAAGACGTTTCGTCCCTCATCCAAGAGACTTTTTCAGTTCTGAGTGACTGGTAGGGAAACTCAGCTATTTAACCTCTGGGCTCGTTAGCTAGGATCGTCAATACTGCTGGTTCATTAGTGCTAATCGTTACCACAAGTAGGAGCACCTAGCCACATGCCACACTATGTGTTATGTATATAGGTCCAATTTGTATGTGTGTGTGTATTTAAGACCTGTGTGTGTGAAAAAACATTGCAATTTCCCCTTGCAGGATTAATAAAGTATGTCTTCTTCTATGTGTAGTTATGGGGGAGAAATCAAAGATCTGTATACTCGAAGGAGCTCTCTGGAAGCGCTAACACAGGTTTTAATATTTACTGGACGCAAACAGACAAAGGTTCTTTTTTGGCTATGCAAATATATTTACATCCATACAATCCCATTTGAATCTCTCAGTGCTAACAGCCACCTCACTGTGTTATTTTGAACTGTATGGTCATCTCACCAACTGTGTGTCCCTCCAATTCAGAGACTCGAATCTCTGCTCCTATCAGTCCGAACAGCAAAGGCTGAAACACGTCCCACGCCCATCCCACCACTTCCTCCACACGGGCCTTAAGACAAACAGAACACACAGAAATGTTTAGGTTGGTTATCTGGTTGGCACGCAGCAGTGTGGACAAAAAATGACTAACGTACTGATGAAGAATTTACAACCTAGTAGGAGCTTGGTAAACAGTATGCCTAATAATTCATTACAAAAAATATACTTTTCTGTCAAGTAAACCTTGTCAAAATTCAGCCCTAAAGATGTTATTACCTTTTCCGACCCCCAGCCAAGGCCAGCTAGGAATGCCAGCACCAGGGTGCAGAGGCCTCCCGAGCCAGGAAAGCCAGCCACGGCACTGCCGAACACGGCAAACACGGACAGACCCAGGACCAAGAAGGAGCGCTTCATTACTATATGTTTCTAGGTGAAAAATGATTAAATGATGATGTCAATGATTAAATATAGAATATCTTAATATTATGAAATATATTACTAAATGCTCCATATAACACTTGTAAGGCATCAGCAGATATTAAGTAGATATACAGAATATAGTTTACTTGTGTTTAACCAACATACAACTCTCGAGTCTGACATTCTGTGTAAGGAAATCCAGGATTCACAAAAAACCTAGAAGTGTTCACATTAAAAGTCCTCAGAGTTTATCATTTTAAACCAGAAGTGGAACAATTCACTGGCTTTTTTTTCTCCCCTCTACAAGCATTTATTGGCTCTTCCCACACTGTTTCATACACAGGCTGTGGTGTCAAGTGGTGCAAGGATGACTAAGTAGTAGTAAAACAGGCCAATATCATGGTGACGCTGTAAGAGCATGCCTACCTGGTCAACACTCGGAAAGTACTGGATGAGGAAGCCAAGGAGGATCCCAGCAACAGTCCCACCTACGACCTCCAGCACACCTCTCAGGAGGTTGTACCAAGTGGAGCCTGGAAGGATCAGCAGAGAAAACATAAAACTAATATAATACAATTAACTGAACCGGTTTTCCTGAAAATGTAGGACATTAGCTGATGGTATTATTTAGTTTTTTGACTGCAGTTCGGTCTATCCCTACAGAAGCTCTACCTTGTTGTATACTGGAGTCATGAAACACAAAATGCACTTTGACTTAGCAGAGAGAGTAAGGAGAGTAAGAGAGTAAACAGCGCACTCACACCCTCTGCTGAGCTCCTGAAAAACTACAGATAGAATTTATTTAATCAGCTTCTCAGTGTTCACCTTCACTGGACCGAAGATTAACGTCGTGTCAAATTCATATATCAAGGAAGCAACGCTGAATTCAGCACTTCTTATTTGTGTGTGTGTGTTTGTACATAAAGTACAAACACACACACACACACACAGGTTACCTGTGGCGAAGGCCATGCCCAAGCATGTGGTAAACCCTGTGATGGCGAGGATGTCGTCGAAGCTGCCTGCAGCCATCAACAGAGTGGGGATGCCCTGTTCCACGCCGTAACCATCCTTCTGCAGCAGCAGCATGGAGGGAACCACCACTGCTGGAGACACAGCGCCGAGCACAAAGCTGTGGAAGAGATGGATTGTTTATTGATTTACATGCTCCTACGGAGGCGCAGCAAATAAAGAGCTGTCTTTGGAATCTCAAGAAAGCATCAGCTTTTAAACATGCTTGGAAATATGCAAAAGGGATGCATTCCTGCAACATGATGTGTAGTTTATACTGTGGCTGATAGGTAAGACCTGGTTGAAATTCGACACAACTTTAATTTTCTAACAATGTTCATTTTACTGCGCTGTTCAAACACAGACTTATTTATTAAAATTAACATCCTGCTAATGATATTAAAAAAAGAATGAGCAGATGATTACTACACTGTAAAACACTTATGGTAATCTTCAGTCTCAAAAACATCTGAGTATGTATTGGCCCCCATACACCATTCAAACACTGATAAGCAACATTTGCAGAAGGAGGAAAAGGCCATCAGTGTTGAGCTCAAGCTCCATTTCAACTACTTGATGGCACATGACTGCTGACCAGGCAGAAATATAAAGGCAAAAAAAAGAAAAGCCCATCATCCAATAGATTCATCTTGTCAGCAGTCATATCGCCCACTGTATTGGACATCGGATAAGACGATATTGTTTAATCCAGTGACTCTCTGGGATCAGTGCGTATTCTGTTCTCTTCTTCATGGGAACATGTTCCTTGCAGTTACGGTGTGTTGTACAGTCTAACTTATCCTTGTCATGTCTTACTTCTAACCCTTCACATTCCAACGCTGCTACAGTCTGCTTCAGAGGAGTAAACTGCTCCTATTGTACAGAGAGCTGAGCAGTCTGCTCACTTAGCACATAATGGAATTATGTTGTGAATTAAATGATGTTAGGGAAATATAAGACATGTTACAGTAAAAAGTATAATATAATATAATTTGTCACCCTGCTCTGCTGTAAAGTGCCTAAAGTCTTTTTTAGCCTCTTTTTTAGCGTCACTTAAAGCGTCCCTGGATTCACTACTATGAAACTCATTGAGAGCTTGGCCTCTGCATTTGTTTTATAAGAACTACATATTTTGAAATTAAAACAGTATCTTCTTGGTCTTGTGGTCAAGGCTTCCACATCCCCAGTTCCATTCCTTCTTTTTCACATGTCACACCCTTGTC
Organism: Micropterus salmoides; assembly: GCF_014851395.1. Lineage (NCBI taxonomy): Eukaryota > Metazoa > Chordata > Actinopteri > Centrarchiformes > Centrarchidae > Micropterus > Micropterus salmoides. The sequence continues at coordinate 11,154,046 of NW_024040263.1, read as the reverse complement.
TATTTCCTGTCTGCATCCTCACATGTCAAAGAAATTGCAAAAGATAAGACTGAAATTTAAATGGTAAAGAGTATGGGAGAGTAAGAAGTGTTATATTTACCCAAGGATGAAGCTCCACACCCAGGGCAAGCCCAAGAGGAAATGAGAGATCAGAGCTGTGGTGCATGCCTCTATGATGCAGGGCCCAGCTGCCACACGTATACACACAGATTTTAGTTTCCTCAGAGCCTGACAACACAGACACATACATCAGTCAAGATTTTGTTACAGTAATTAATTGACTTTTAGTGATGTTGGGGAGAACTGAATGATTAATTGGCTGAAACATCTGAAAATAGACAGAGAAAATTGATTTCACTGCTGCTAATGAATTAAGCCAAGGTACCGAGTATTAACTGGTTACATCTTTGGGCTACTTTGGGTTCTGGTAAGCTCTGATTGAGAATTTGTAGAATTAATCATTAAACAGTAACTTAAAAATATCCAACAAAAATAGTTGGGGGAAGTCATATGCACAGAGAAAATATATCCCTTTAAACATTTCAGTGAGCAAGTACTAAGCTTCAGTAGTGGAGTATGTGGCATACCGTGGGATCCAAACCCAGACCTGCTCTGGTCAGAATGACGGCCAGAGCAACGTTCCTCAATGATGCAGACCATTTGAAGTCAATGTACACGCCGTCCGTTATAACTGGGATGTTTCTCAGCAGGAAACCCATCAGCAGCATACCTGCAGCACAGCAAAGGGTGTGAGAGAGGACATGTTATCCTTTAGGACCATCTCTCACACAGATATACAGAACAAGAACAGAGATCACCTATTGCTTTTTGAACTTACGGTGCTCATGTTGGACACCGAAGACACTGAGACACACACTGTGGGACTGTGATCAATGAACACATTGTACTTCTCATTTTCATAACAAATATGACATGTAAACTATCTTCTGATCAACGCTGTGATTTATTCCGAGCCGGCATTAATGATGTAAAATAACAGATTAGATGGCATCACACCTTCACCTTGGGTCAACAGGGTTTAGACTACATGTTTATTGAATGAAACAGAGCAAGTGAGTAACGTGATTTTACATTTAGGAGCTTCCTTTTTTCCCCAACGTTCCTTTCTTTACATCAGTGACAGTGAAATTAATCAGTCGGTAAATTCCTTTGTTCTAGATCACCACATGAATACGTCCACGGCTTATAGATGTGTAATACTCACTACATTAATAAGCTGCTGAACAGGCACATCACCTGCAGACGACTTCAAGATGTTAGTTTGCTTCTCTTAGAAATACTTTGATTCATGCTATATGTGATTCATCAATCTGCTACAACAGCAAGAACTATAGTGGTAAATAATGATTCCATTTCATACAAACAGTGTTAACACTGACACTGGAAGATTATGTATTGTTACTAAATAAAACCTGTGTAACTAAATATGAAATAAAGGCTTGTATAAATACACCAGTGCTTAAAGCATAACTACTCAGCATAAATCCTCAGCCTTACCAAGAAGTGGTGGGAACGGTGGAAGTTTGGGCAGACGGATGAGAGCCACAAGTTTGCCACCGATGAGCGAACAGATGAAGAGGATCGTGATGCCAAACAGGTTGCCCCCCGGAAGACATTCATCCTCTGTGATAGACCACACCACTCCAAAGAGCACAGCTGCCAAAAGGACTGGAGAGGACACAGGCACATTATATTATTACAAGAACGATGTGATCATGATTCGGTATTACAAATTAGTGGTGTGATGAACAGATTATTACATGTACTTTTGTTTTGTTTTAACTGTGAACTAGAGCCTGAATGACATGGCATTTTTAAGACCGATGCAGATTCTGATATTCCGATATTCCAATATATCGGCTGATTTTCTTTTTTTCTTCTTTTCATAAACATTACATAAAGAAAGATTATCCCTAACATTTTTTATGTGTAGACATGAAGCTTAGGCCCAGCAGAGGGGCCCCCTACTCATTGTTTGCTAGTGGTGGAAAAAATTTACTGAAAAAAGAAACATAAAATAATAATAAAGCATAACCATGACAAGGCCCCTTCTACCTCGCAGACCTGCTCCACCACCACAATCCCTCCAGCAATCTCCGCTCCTCTGACACTAACCTCCTCTCACTTCAAATCAGGACCAAGCACCGCACCTGGGGCGTCAGAGCTTTCACCATTGCAGCCCCCTCCCTCTGGAACTCCTAACCCATACACATCCGAGATTGCAGCGACATGGACTCTTTCAAATCACTTGTCAAAACCCACCTTTTTAGACTAGCTTTTAACATCAAATAATGTTATATACACCTGCTGCTGTTTATTTGCATGTTATTTATATGGTTGCCCCTTGCACTATGTATTTCTGCACCACCATGTTTTTATCTACTGTTCATATATTTTATATTATGCAATTTATGTTTTTAATCGGTTTTAAATGTACATAACTTCTGCTTTCACTGTAAAGTGTGTTTGAGTGTCTATAGAAATAAAATGTATTATTATTATTATTATTAAAATAAAAAGAAAGACAGCTCTCTTTATTATGCACCATTATAAGTATAGTGGTTATTTAATTTAGTTAATACTATGGAAAATCAGCTACCCTGATTGGTCAGCTTGCTCGGACCTCCCCGTGACTCCTGACCCTGACTGACCCTGTGACATCACTCATTATGCTGGTTTAGTCAGGCTTGATGTCTGACAAGAGAAGATCATATTTGTCTGGACATGTAAAAAGACAACAGAAGAGCCTCAAAGAAAAGAGAAGTCAGGAAGATAAAGGTCCACAGGTTCCGTTTTCATATGCCTGTATTTTTAGATAATCTGAACTAAAGGTCTTCCATTAGCCTTAGTTTGCTGCACTGGTATTAACAATGCTAAGGCTATACTTGCTAACATGCTAACCACTATTAGCATAACAACTTTTAATATAGGATGAAATCGTATTATAAAAGTCAGTTGATTAACTTAATATTAGTCTTTTATCTATCTAACATTATCTATGGAGATGAGCTGTTTACATCTGGTGTTATAAAGCATTTAACAGAACAAAGCCAGATAGGCCAGGTTTGAACATAGTCAGGTCACCCAAGAAGCTGACTCTGCTGGTAAGTTATGCGTTTTAGTTAAACCTGTCCTTTGATTATAAATCAAATCTGTCATGTGTGGGGTGGGGGTATAGTAGCTGTTTTAAAGGACTGATTATTGAGCAACATTATAGAGCCTCCTCCAAAGCTGCCAGAATTGAAAAGACATCTAATTTAAAGTCACTTTTTAAAAGGCGATGACATCAAACTATTGCAGATTGTCTTGCATTATAAGATCCTCCAGCTTTAATGCTAATGCTAATGCTAACACAATTCAGTCAGTTTATTTATTCATTTTTATTATTTCATAGCATGGCTATCATCCTCCACCACTACCTCCATCATTGTTATCATCCAAGAAGCTGATAATGCTGGTAACTTTAGGCCTACATCAACAATAAATGAGCAATTATTCACCTCCAGGAACACCCATCGTATGAACATGTCAACTTACTAAATTACTTATTTTCTGTGTTAATCTCCCTCATAGGTCAAGCTGTGCCTACTGAAGTGGAGAGCAGTAGCATCATGTTTACTACATTGACATCAACATTGCGATTGCAATTAGATTAATCGTGCAGCCCTACCTTCAACTAAGTTTTGATTTGGGACCCTGAAGGCCTAGGGCCGACTCTGCATGTGCCCCTAAAAACAGATAAGTCTATGTGCAATGAGAAAAATGTTTTATGAGCAGCGTGCGAGTAACTTTTAAGACAATAACCTACTGTAACCCCCCTCCCTGCCCTGCCGCTAATCGTTCAAAACAAAGTCGGACTCGTCACCGGAGCACCGAGAGAACTGCCGGTGCTCCGGTCGCTCTGTGACAGAGACAGAAAGATGTCGGCAGCAGCTGAAGTGGTAAGACAGAAGAAAACAGAAGAAAACAGGGAGAAGATAAGGAAGGTCATTTAACGTTGGCTGTTATGGTGCCTTTTGTTGTTCAACATGTTCAACTTTTCACAGAGCCGACGTACTTGTCACTCACTTTTTGTCAACCGACCAATCACAGCCTAGATGGGGCGAGACATTAAAAAAAGTTTGACGTGCTACAGCAAATCATTAAATGTTGAACAATATGAGTATTGACAACTTAGTACTTAGCATTAACAAATTAGAGACCAATGTAGAGCTTTTTGCTCACTTATAGACCCCCCCCCCCTACAAAAATGAAAAATCTATAACTGGTTTTAATACTCAACAAGTGGTAATTTCAAACGTGTGTGTTGCCAACAGGGGAGCTGCAGAGTGCCCTTTGGTGGGTCTCTGTGTTTCTTTTGTCATTTTCTTGCTGTTATAAAAACTTTTTTTTTCCTTTTTTTATTTATCTGCAATTAGCTCACATTGGCTGATAATATTGGCAACCTCTAAAACTTCTTCAAAAGAAAGTAATTTAATAAATTGCGTGTGAATGAGTGCTGCTACACCCTTTCCACCAGTGAACACAATAATGGCAGCTGTTTTGATGCAGCCGCAGTGTATTTTGGCCCGTAGTGTGTGTGTGTGTATGTATGCATCTACAATATAGGCCTATATGTTGTTTTAGCCTTTATTGATAGGGTAGTGGATAGCGAGGAAATGAGGGAGACAGGGATAGGGGGAGACTTGCAGAAAAGGGCCTTTAGCTGGATTCAAACCTGGACCGCAGCAGTAAGGACTCAGCCTTGTACTAGGCATGCACTTTACCAAGTGAGCTAACCGTGCCCCATGTATCTACAATACTGCTAAATGTTTCAGATATTTCAAGGTATACAAGATACCCATGTCATCTGCAGTTTTTGGATCTTGTGTGAAAGAAAGTCATGACATGCAACAAGCCCCCCCCCCCCTTACCTTTAGTGATGAGAGAAGCCAGAAGACCTCTTGGTGGACATGGGCAAAATCTGTGGAGCAAGGGGCAGCAGACCACTGGCGGGTCTGTGTTGGTGCCAGCATCCACCACAGGGTTTCGAGGAATAAAATAGGTGGTCTCCTCTGTGACATTTGGACTGGAACAGCGCCGTACCACCACCTGGATCTGGTTCACATTTAGGTGCTGGAGAAGATGGATCAGAATATGCACAAGAACGGGTCAGTGATCACATCGGCTTGGTTGACACAGTGTTTTGTTAGATAACTCAACACCACATCTGTAAAGGAAATGCATGATAAAATAAGCATTTTAGCCTTACAACCTCAAGTTTTATTTCTGTTTTTTGATATGTTGTAACTGCTTGCTTTTCTAAACAGAACCAAACTTCACCTGCTGGATGAATATGCAGCTGATGTTAAGTTTCTGATGCCTTTAAATGGCTATTGGTAACCTTACACAAAATACCAGACCTAAGGTGTCATGCTGTCACAAATATGATTTCCTTGCTTATGGAAAGATGAGAAAACTGGCAGATGTCTCTGCAGCCTCTTTAAGGTACAAAGTACAAGGTAGATTACGTTATTATTTTACGACACAGGGTAATATAAGAAGATTAAATTGCCTTTATCCTACATAAGGTTTTTTTAAATTATATATAGTAGTACTGGTGGTACGACAGCAGATACTTCTGTATCTCTTGCCAGACAGCAGTATGGTGAACAGGCTTTAGCTGGGGTGGTACTGTCTTTTAGTCTCCTTTGGGCTCTGACACTAAAAGACATACCAGCAGATTACAGGCTGCTATTCCTTGGCAAATAGTACAGCGACGATATGAACTTGCCTTGGAAGCTGATAACTGCGACTCCCAGAACACCCTCTTTGACATATTGCTCAGGTGGGTACATTTGCTCAAAGTCTTGACTTACCTCTGGCTGAATTTTAATAAATCCTCACATTCAAATTACAGCAACAAATAATGAACAAAGTTTCTGAGGTTAACAATTCATTTTACAAGGTGAGGGAACTGTATATAAAATATATTATTAAAACAACACAGCAGACTCATGAAACAAAAATCAATGTTTGTTAAACACACTTTTCAGTTTTGTTAAGGCAGTAACACCTGAATATAACTAGGTAATACCATAGTTAACAGTGTAAGAGTTAAAAAATACTATACCTCCACATGGTTTGCTGCAGGCAAAGCAATAAAGTCAAGCAGTGGGCTGGGTACTGGACTGGGTACTGGACTGGGTGCTGGACTGGGTGCTGGACTGGGTGCTGGACTGTGCGCGGGGCTCCGCGCCGGGGTAGCAGGTTTGGGTGCTGGGTTAGTGTCCTCCATGGCAACTGGCTACAGTATTTGTGGTCCACACAGTTCTCTGTCACAGTACATCAAGCTGAGGGGTGGGGTTGGCCATTGACGGGCAGGTCCTTCACTTCTGCTGCTCTGACCACAAGGCTCCCTATTCATACAACGCGGGTTTATCAGTAGAAAAACAAGGTAAAGTAAATGTTTATTTAATCATGGAGAGCAGGGGTGTTTGGTACAGGTGTTGAAACTGGCATGGTATGAAATGAAAGGTTTAATCTCACACACAGGCATGTTTTGTTCAGTTTAACAGGTACTGTACTGGGTCTGACCAAGATAGTTGTTACCAAGATAAAAGAAAACTAACATGATGACGCCTGTGTAAAGGGTATCAATGAGGCTAATATGTAGCTACCATAGACTGTATATAAAAAGCTACATGTTGGCTACTGTGTGCTCGCTGCTCTATCAACTTTACATGTCAACATGACAGACTAGCGTTAAAGTTACTACAAAGTAACTGAGCTGCAACTTGTTACAATGGGATAGCTTTATTTCAAGCTGTTTGATATACAAACGTTGGCAGGTGATTTACATTAAACTACCGCTACTACAATGTTTTGACAGTTGCTTGTGGGAACAGACGTCGGCTAATCCAATTGTGAACGGACCACACTAATCAATGCTTACAGCTCGACCATATGGCACATCTAACGTTAGCTAAGTTAGCTTCAGCTCACGTACGTTACTGCGGATGGCAGAGCAAGTAGGTTAGAGTTAGACAGCAACTGCCAACAAAACCCTATCCAGCTGGCATCGGTAGCCATCTAGATAGTCAGCTAAGTAACGTTAAAGCAAATTTTTGAGGTTGGGTTGTCTTTGCGTTTGGTTCCGTATACACCCGTGTTGGGACCAGAGGCGACTGAAAATGATTAGCTGCAGTATTTAGCGTTAACGTTAGTGAATAGGTCAATCCATGCCTTACGATAAACCATGACAAGGGGTCCATTATCGGACAGTGGCGTCCTCTTTCGGCGATTGGAACGACACACTTCCTCAAATTAACGTTAACTAAAACAAAGTCCTTATGGCCTCTCAAAACGTATGTGGTTAAAAATAAGCAGCTTCAGACTGGCGACAGCGCCGTTGTTCCGGAAGATTTCACGATGTGCCTTCAGGCTGAGGAACGTATCTTAAGTCAACGTTAAAAGCGCAAAATTTACCCGGTCACCGACAACGTCTAAGTTCAGTAAATAAAGTTAATCTCAATTTGACTTTCTACTCTGACACATATGGGAGTAATAGTATCAATAATCATCAATCAAGAATAATAATGATCAAATTCCGCGTAGAAAGGGAAGTCCGATATTGGATTTATCTCCCGAGGCTGACAGGGCTTCCGTTCAACAGCTGTCAGTGAACTCAGCACGGTGGCTGGAGACCTCCCCTGGCCCCTCTCTGCCGGGGTTCCCTCAATCTATAACGTTATTAAAGAAAAAAGCAGCTCACCTCATATAAACATTGCGGTAAACACTGTCATCGCCTGTCAGTGGCAGCTTTTCTGGCAGTCCTGTGGATAGACCAGCTGGGAAATGGGAATCAGGCGGATTAGTGATGTCCAAGCAAGTATGTACAGCGCACAGGAGTGCTTGGGGGGGGGGGGGGGGGGGTTAAATATAAAAGTCACTCAAGGGATTTGGTGAAGACGTTTTAATAGATGTTAGATACATGTTAGATAGACTTTGACAGCTTTGTAAAACATTTTATTATAAGGTGATAACACCAGTACTGAATCTGTGATACAGTCCATTTATTACAATGTCAGTCAGCAAATTAATATTGTGGCATTGCACAAATTTGCAGCATATATTTAAGTTGGAAAATAGGAAATGTCTCCCACAGGTAAACATAATGTGCAAGAAAAAATGATCAAGTCAAATTTTGTGCACTTTATTTGGGGTTCAAATAAGAACAGAAGCAACTGTCCCGACTACTGTCATAATGAACTTTCTCAGTTTTCTCAGAGTCTCCATCCTCCATCGATGATTTGCTCTGTCCCAGTCACATAGGCCGACTGTGAAGGAACCAAGAAACATCACATCACCAGGAAATCATTTCATTACCAACCACCACCACCACCAAACAACAACTTTGTCTGCATTTATAAAACTACAAAATATTAACATAGTTTACAATGGGGTTGGGCATACTCAGGGAAGCAGCCAGGATTTGAGAGATTATGTGGTCCAAGTTGCTCTTCCCTATCAAAAATACTATCAAACACCAAAGATAAAGTTATTTCCCACCATGAGGATCTGAGACATTTAGATTTTTTTAATTTATTGACCTAAAAGCAGTTAAATTTAAGTATAGCGAGTCTAAATAAATACTGAAATCAGCCTTTAAAATATCCACTAGTATCTGGTTTTTAATGTTAACTCTCACTAGGTTGCAAAGCCCCTAAAATTTCCAGAACAAGTGCAAAGTACCTGGACCTCCTTGTCCTTGGTTAGAGCTATGGCCTTGCAAAAACTCCCTGTTGATACACTATACCACATACATGCCATGAAATGTATACGTTATACGCAAGCACTCACCTCATCTGAGGCCAGGTATACACACAGGTGAGCCACCTCTTCAGCTGTGCACATCCTGCCAGTTTTCTGTCTTGCCATGAAATTCTTGTACGCCTGAGGAGTTACAGTTGTAGCATTTATTACCTTAAATACCCAAACATCAGGACTTCTTTTAAGATAAGATATACCTGTTAAATGACTCATGCAGTCATTATTGTCAGATGAAGAATGGAGAAGTAAATCAGTCTGCCATACCTGCTCCGGGTCAGGTTGGGCCTGGATCCTTTCCCTCAGTGATGGAGTATCAACAGTACCTGAGAAAATATAAAAGAACATCTGAAACCTTCATTATGAAAACAACGATATTGAATACAGAAAGATAGATAGCCCTTGACTACTAACACTCCAAATACCAGCCTGATGAGTTTGCACAGCAGTTATTTAGACTGCCTTCAGATACAAACTCAAGGCTTGCATATCTTTGAGAAACACACTGTACTCAAACATGAAAAGCACTTCAGTTATTCTAAAGTTGAGTTTTTGTTTTCAGGCATGTCTACGGTACACTGTTACCACTTGAGGAAGAATGAGAAGGATGCAGTGACATGGTTTTATGTTGCAGGGGAACTTACCAGGACAAACACAATTACAGCGAATGCCTTTGTCAATGAAATCGGCCGCTATAGATTTGGTTAACCCAATCACTGCAGCCTTGGAGGTACTATAGACACACCGGTTCACAACACCTGTGTCGAGGGAAACACATGTCACTCACACAGACACACACACGCAAAGCAATTATCTGAGATAAGAGGATTACAATGAACATGGTCATACTTCAGCGACTTCATGCCCCTTTAATTGGGCATACTATTTGTTCTACAATCATCTACAGTGAAAAGAACTGTGGAAGATCATTTACCTTTTATGCTTGATGCAACAGATGCCATGTTAATTATGTTTCCGGACTTTTTTGCCAACATCTAGAATGACAAAATTAAGTAGAAAGGCAGCCTACAAACAGAATATAAGTGTTTTTTATATAACAAATAAATGACTAATAATGAGTAATGACTAATAATGAGAGCTAATATTCCCCTTTGAGACAGTTTGGTTAGTTTGTGGCTAAAGCTGGATTACAGATGGGGAAGTCACCGCCCATCATGGCACAGGCTCAGAGTAATACAGCTAATCCCAGTGGACAAAGGACGAGAACAAAATAAAAAGCATATGTCACTCAATTTCCAGCAGCATCTATTTCATTCTCTCAACAACAGGATAAACAGTGTTAAGCGCTTGGTCAAATGGACAAAAGGTCACCTTAGGCAGGAAAGCCTTGCACATGAGGTACATGCTCCGGACGTTCACGTTCATTGTGAAGTCCCAGTCGGCCTCTTTGCAGTGCAATATGGAGCCGGAGTGCACAAACCTGCAGATATTAGAGGACGCATAAACTTGGAAAGCAGCAAGAATGGTATTACATAAGGACAGTATTATTATGTAATTATTAAACATATGGCTTTAGCTAAAAGGTAAAATACCCCATACGTCAATCAGGATCTAAACAGAAAAGCATTAGAGATCAATATAAGATATACATTTTTAAACTAAAAATTAAAGCAGCTAGAAATGCTGTGGTAACTCCCTCAACATTTTACTGTGCCTTAAATGTGTCAATATAGAGACCTTTGTTAAAGAGATTGACAAAAGTTCAAGTAGAGGTTAAAACTTAACTAAAAGTATGGGGATACTGGAAATGTAGTTAAGCAGGAGATGGATAAACGTGCCTAATGCGGAGACAGCATGCAGAGCTGCTGTGCACTTATTGTGCGTATTGCACAGTTAGAGCTGAAACAATTAGCCAATTAATTAATTAGACAAAGGAAAATTTAATTAACTGTCTCGATCAAGTTATTTAAAAAAAATGCTCCAAAGCGACATACATTTGAGGAACAACATGCCAGCCAATAAAAGATTAAGAGACCTGCATTTAACAATAGATAATAGTAAGATCTAATAACACGTATGGAATCAATGGGGTAAATACGTAGGGAAAGAATAATAGTTTCGAAATTGTGCAATCAAAACAAAGGAATTATAAGGAGACAGAAAAAGAAGAGCACAGGAAGTGCATGTTAGGGGTTAGAGGTGTTATAAGAGAAAGTGTTCTTGGAAGAGATGAGTTTTCAAGAGCTTCTTGAAGTTAGAGAGGGACACTTATTGTATGTATTGTGTCATTTTGGGGTAATTAGCATTTGTTTTTTTTTTGTTCTTTATTACTCAAACAGAAGTAAATAGGGCATTAGTTGCGCACTGTTTTTAGCTGTGGATTTGGTGTGCCAATCAATATTTACGGCATGAAGGTGTATGTGTGATCGACTCAAAATAAACTAAATTACATCCATTATAATGGATGATGAAGGAGCATGTCACCCAGTGCAACAGTGTGGCTCACTGACTCATGAGATTTTCAGATCAATATTAGCGTTCTGGTCATTCAGGACAGTAACGATACAGGAAAGAGGGAAAGCATACCCAGCAACATTGAACAGCACATCCACATGGTCATGTTCCTTGGCCAGGGCTTCGACTTGGTCCTTCTTAGTTACATCCACGACCTTGGTCTTGATTCCTGTTGGTGAGAGAAAAAGACAGCTTTGGTTCTGGAGAAAAAATTATTTTAGTGCTTTATTTATTTTAGACCAAACTGTCTTTATTATTTCACATTTTAATGTTTAAGAATAAGCAACCAGTCACCTAAAATTAACAACGCAAGTGAGCTACACACCGTGATTCACATCTAGCAATTCACGCCTGGCTGCAGTGTACGGCCGGCTCTACAGAAAGCAATTAGAGATAAAATGCTTTGCTTGTGAGCTACCTGCAAGGAAGTGTTGAATGTTGATCAAACCTGTTCCAGCAGGGGCAAATTACTGCAATAAGCCTGCTTCTCCAATGTATTGCTGACTGGTTACAAACACAGCAAATGAAATATTGTGAGTGTACATTGGTTATCCTGTGGACACCCTAAAACGATCAGGATGAAAGGCTAATACAAAGCTATAAAATCAGCTAAATTAAATATTTACAACTAAAAAGCATGTTAGAATAGAAAAGAATAAACGTTTAAGATACTGTGGGAAACAAGAAAATGTCACTATAAAGTATGCTTTAATTTTATTAAAGATTATTAAGATACAGGTAATAGTGATCAGTCTACTTTTCACTGAATCAATGTAGGTAATCAGATTTAGATTTAATGTATTTTAAAGAACTAGGTTACAAATGTTAGTGCTGAAACAATTAGGCAATGAATTAATTAGATGAATGACGAATGATGAATTTTAATGAACTATTTGGATCAAGTTATTTTTAAAATTAAAACCATCTTAAATATGTTTGCTGATTTCCTAGTATAATATAATAATAACCTGAATTTATTTGGGTTTTGGACTGTTTGTCGGACAAAAAAATACACCTGAAGACACCTCCTTACTGGGAAATTGAGCATTTTTCTATTTTTTCACATTTTATAGAGCTACTAATTAATCGATTCATAAAGAAGATAATAGGCAGATTTATTGACAATTAAAAATAATCGTAGGTTGCAGCCCTAAAAACAAAAATGTCAAAAATCAAAGTTAGGATAAACTATGGAAATGCATTTTGTTAAAAGCTGCTGCATCACACTGGTTACCCAGCAGATGGTAGCCTCATACCAATAGAAAAGAATCTAACCTTGAATGCCATCCAGCTCCTTCAGCTTCTCTCCATTGATGTCCGTTGCTGTGACTTGAGCTCCCTCCTTTGCGAATGCCTGCAGTTGAAAGACCTGAGTCAGAGCAGTGCTTCTGCAATGTCTGCACGTCATGGAATAAAAAAACCTGCAGCCCAGTATTTACCTTGTAGAAATTCAGAATGTGAATTTATGACCCTAATCCCTCAAAAAGGTAAGGTGATAGCTGATGAAGTGTGACTGCATCATTAACCAAATCAGCAAAGTACACCTTTTAAGGTCTAAGTGGGAAATTCTCCTCCCACCATATGCAACTTTAAACACTATGAAATTCTGAAGGTAATGATCTGCAGCGTAAATAGACCTCTCTGTATTCGAATTCCTCCACACGACACAAATCCCTGTAATGCAAGGCACAGTTTTTAAAATAATCACTTGAATGGAATCGATGTGCTGATGACCCAATCTTGACAAGTGTTTTGCTATCTCTTTGGAAAGCGTATCACCAGAGGATTGTGCACGAGGACTGTCCTGAACCTGTGTTTTTGTGACATCCCAAGAATCCCTATTACAGCACGGTTATTTACTGCACATGCAGAAAGAAACGACAGAAAGTCCTATCATCTTTATGCAAGATGAAAACGGCTGTTTCTATAAAACAAATAATCAATGCATATTATTTTTTTCAGAATAGCAGCTTGCAGTAGTGCATTTAAGCTTTTTGCCCTGTTTGGTGTAAAGATGCTGTAACCCTAGGACCTTTTCATATACAGTCTATGCCTAGGACTTAATAGGCAACTAAATAGTGTATGCACATAGTGAAGAGTATATTTCTGTAGGATTTAATCATAGTCATCTGGAAGAAAAAAAGTTTGGTATCACCATTACTGTTGCAGTGCTACACTTTTACCATTTCAATTGGCTGTTTCTGAAGATATCCCTCATTATCGAATTCGTATCGTAGTAGTATTAAAATCTGTTTGCATTTCACAAAAACTGGTTGAAATATGTAATGAAGTCAAAATATACACTGCTTCGAGTTTGCACACCGCAGGCTATTAAATAAACAATTTTCCGTCGAGGTTTGGTAGAAAATATATCAGTGAAAAGTTCTTATTAAAGCTCATTACTATTGCGGCAGCACGTCCAATCCCCTGAGCGGCAGCTGACAACACAATCACTTTCCCGTCCAGACGGCCCATAGTGCACCTTTCACTGCTGCTGCAACAAACAAACAAAAACAGGGTATTGAAAGGTCACAGCAAGTTTATTTAGATGATAAAGGTTCTCATTCATAAAAAAAATACTCTCCTTTTGAGAATTTGGATATTTACATATGTGTTCTTGAAAGATCATTTCAGATGTGAGTTTGCAGTAAAGAGTGATAGATGTTCAAAAAACAATTATTGATTCAAATCCAGCGAATGTTATGTAAATGTTGACCAGAAATCAAGAGGTCAGTGCTATAGCACAGCCTGTACCCAGGTCATGAAAGCTTTTAAATTTAAATCACATGTGCTTGGAATAATTAGAACCAAGCTAATAAAATAATCTACTGACAAATATGTCAAAACACAAACTACACAGACTCATGAAGGGATGCCTCGGGGAACAATGTGCTCTTCACAGATTTCCCACTTGAGGTTTGTATTTACTTGCATTAATCAATCATAGAGTATTATCTGTAAAGCTAAGTAGTAATGATTGACAGGCTATTTCTCAACAGACTTTTTTGAGCAGAGACACCTTTTGCTAAATGGTTTTACATTAACTTGCTGCATTTGACAAGAGAGATTACATGGTGTAGTATCAGATCTTATAAATATGCATATCGATTTTATTACAATATCACTCACATTGACATACAGTATCACCTTAAAGGCCTTATGCAGAAATGTGTTTTACCAGTCATTTTATCTCATTTGTTCAAGGACAGGCTAATCACTGTATTGTTGTTACAGTCTATAATAGTCAGCACTGATAAACCTTGCTGTACAAAACTCTTTGCAACTAAAGCAGGAGTTCTCCCTTAATCTAACTTTCACAGCAGAAAGGGGCAGTTACGAGTTTCCATGCGACTTTCAACTTCAACAAATAGATTTCAATAACCACTCACACGTATTACTGAGAGTACTTCATTGTACCCTCATAGGCTTTTTCTGCCTTAGTTTTATTCTCTCCCTCAACAACCAACAGACAAAAGGCTTACAACCACAGCTTTCAACACCAGAAAACACCAGTGCAAAGTAAAGCGGTGCAAACAAAAAGCAAAACCTTTCAGTGCCTGTTCCCTTTTTTCCCTTGAGACATGTTCTCAGTTTGTATTCCTGGCATGGGGATTGTTTAATCTGACGTGCAGGGTTATTTTATGGTTATGATTGCCTCTCGTGCAGGCGCAGACAAATGCATGTCAGCGGTCAGCCATTGTTTGCAGTGTGTTTAAATGCTGCAGAAGAGGTGAGGCAGCCTAGCAGTCAGCTTTTTTTTATGTTCCAAGGACCTTTTTTGCTTTTAAATCTAGGGCTATTAACATCCATAGCAGCCTAATAGGTTATATGATCTCACTCATATGGGAGTAAATGAATAAATGTACATGTGCTAATTTGGGCAATATTTATTTGTTTACTCAATCTTTCAGTCAGGACTATTATAAGGCTTTAATGATGCAGATATGACTGACATCTGCAATTATCTCAAGTGCAATATTACAGTGATAGCCTCTTTGACACATTAACACATAATGTGATTCAAAAACAATAATTAATTAGGAATGAAATTACTTCGTAAGTTTGTTTTTTAATTCCTGATGTATTTCATGAAGGCCCAGACCATTTGAAACACTGCAACTCGTCTAGTTAGTTAGGGATTTACTCTGGCACAGGGATTTTCAACACTGTCGCCAACCCCTCAGACACAATGGAAGCAACCCAGTTTGGGAAATTAAAAGTATGCCGAATTAGATATAAGCAGTCCCTGACTGCAATGCACCACTTAATGTACTAACAACTAACAGTGGATTACTTTAACACTGAAGAAAACGTAAAAACGTGCTGAATCTCAGGCAAGTTCCGTTATAAGGAGCGCAGGGGTGGCTTGACCGCTGTACTGTTGTGAAAAAGTTGTGTTAGCTACGTGTCTTTTGCAGTTGGCTAACGTTAACGTTATTCATTGTCCATAGAAAAAAGTGTATTACATGTCTTCAGCACAAACACCTGCTACTGCCGGACCTGTCTCCGCACTGTAACGTTAAATCTGGATAGACTCATCTCTCTAACTGTTGCATATCTGTTGACATGTTTCTCGTGTGCCTCACCAACTCTACACTTAATTACTGCAGCAAAGGAACATGCAGGTTGTAGGTCACCACAGCTAAACAAACTGCGACAACTTTCACTGCGGAAAGTCCTTCCTTAGGCTGCAAAGTACAACTACACGACTGGAAGAAAAACGCAATTTTCAAACTCACTTTTTGCTCCGCTCCGACCTGGCTGGCACCGACACACGTAAAAAGAGTAGAGGATCCCCACATGTGACCGTCTGCTTGTACCGCTATTGGTCCCAGACCAGGAAGTGTGCGTGACAGCAGTTTGTAATTTGATAAGATTCAACTGAGAGTGAATTGATAAAGCATTTATTTAGCCATGTTTAAGAGTTTTTAGCTACGTCCGAAAATGTGTCTTTAACAGCTATGATAAACATAAACACGAGTTGACTGTGACTTGAAGTGTCTGGTCTAATAATTGATAGTTGGAAATTGACCTTTGGGATATTCAAAAAGTTCTTCCTGGGTCCAATTTTATTGTCACCAAGGGTTAATGGTTTGTAAAAAGATTATTAAAATTTTGGTTAATGATTGACTGGTGGTTCAAACTGCAAATTAGCCTTCATATGAGATTTGAGAATGTCAACTTTATAATCAAAGTCAGTCAGTTTTGTGCAGTAAAATATGAAGAAAAAATAAACTCCAGTGCACATCAGAAATGTTAGTCTATTTTTGACCTTGAAATAGGTGGTGTAGCTGTTCTGGGGCTTTTAATCATACCACATGATCAGCACATGAAGCCTATATGGAGGAGAATGCCAAATGCCAAGGGGTCAAGTGCAATCTCCATCTGCTGATGAATATCATGTGATATGATCAAAAGCTCCAGAACAGCTACTTATCTGTGTTGTCTGTCAACAGCTGTTTCCAAGGTTAAGAATACACTTTGAAACTCAATGTCCTTATCTAATTTAAAGTAAAATTGAATTGAACATTATTTCATAGAATGGCACTTTACTGCATAAACAGCACCTTAAATTACATAATCCCTGTCTGCTAACTGTGGTGTCTTTTATAATATGTTGTTGAAAATTGTGGCGTCTCTTAAATTGTGTTGTATCTAATTTCAATGTTTAGCTGTGTTACCTTGTACTGTGATGACCTGACGGGGGACTACAGATGTAAAATAGCCTTTGGGCTAATTCTGGTATATTTACATTGCTGAAAATCTAAGATGTCCATTAATATGCACTGTCCCTTTTAAATAAAAAAAAAAGCACAAGTGAGACACATTTTTTCACCTTATTATCTAAATCACATTTTCATTGTTTTTGGTAATTCAGTGTGTCTTGTGTTTTTCTATAGCAGAAGACAAGTGTTATATTAATAGTTTGTTTAAACAGCCCTTCAACTGTTCAGTTTTGCTTTTTGAAGAGACTATTCTGTGGTTAACCAGAAATACTGCAGAAACTTGTGGATGTGACCCTTCCTTCAGTTTCTGCACAATAATGATAAACACAAGCAAATTGTGACTGAAATAATGTGACCTGCTGACAGACTGCATGGCTCTGTTTGAATGACGAAATATGCATGAATAATTTTCCGTTGGCCATAGTCTTGACCTGTCTAGGAGCTATTCTTGAATGAGCCCAAGAGGGAGTCAGGACACTATTATTTTCTTCATCACCACAGATAAGTGGACTGGGAGACAGTCTGTCACACACCCACGGGATACACTTCAATCAGTGGACAATAACATGAAAGGTAGACTAAGTGTTGGGCCAATTACATAACAGTAGTCTGCTCAACTGGTCACTTGTTGATGAGTCTTACCTAAAACGGTGTAACTAATCTCAGGTTTATACTAAGACAATACATAATATACCTGCATGTGCTTCATCTGAGTAATGTAATGTATATCATGGGTTCACAATGTGAATTATTTTGTCATCAGTATAATTTCACTCATTGCTTCTTAATATATTCATAAAGTCTGCGTTCAAGCAGCAAGACATGGGGTGATGAAGACTAAAATATTTCCAATAATTTGTTAAAATTTACTGAATGAAAAAACAAAACAAATAAGTAAAGCCATATGTTTTTATCAAGTGTTTAAACCTCCCTTTTCCCTCTTTCTAGTTGATTTATAGACACTTAATCTGCTTTCCATTTACCATGACATAAAATCTGATATTGTGTTTATTTAGTTTATTTTTGTATGGCAAAAGCTGTTGTTTTTGTCCTTTACATACTTTTGGGGAACTTCACTGGTTTTACATATAAAAGTCAGTTTACAAGTCATGGTTAGTACTAAAGTTAAACTACAACAGAGGAACTTTGTCAATGAGAGAACAAAGGCTGCACACATTTTTGGGAAATCACATTTTTTTTACTTGAAGGCTTTCATGGTGTTTGACTCACTTTTGCAATCTACTGTTTTTGTCTTCACTTTTTCACCACACTGCCTCACACTTTCACAATTGCTGCGTGTTTGTCAGATTGTTGGTTTCCAAAAAAAAAAATGTTGTAAGATATCATGAAGTTTATTTCAGCTTGGGAACTATAATGGCCTTGCCTTTCAAACTCCACACTGCAGGTGTGCATGGATGATCTAACACAAAGAAGCTAGTAATTGTTTGATGAAAAAAATCTTTTACTAGCTTTTTCCAGAGGTTTATCATGATATTTACTTGAAAAATCTGAGAAAATCCAGCAAGTGGACCTTCGGTTAAGATATTTTTCATCAGACTACTTCTTCCAAGAGTGAACTTTTATGCTCATGCAACTGATTGCATAACAGGAAATGTACGCTGTCAAAGGACCCATACCAGGGGAAAAAACACAGGATGTCTCTGGCTCTGGTGCATAGATTTTTTATATTCTTGTCAGACAGTGGCTTTCTTGTTGTGCCCAGAACAAGATAAGGAGCGGTAAAGGTGCTTTTAGTTACTGTGGACCTGTCCTCTGTAATGCTCTGTCAGATGATTTATAAAAACTGTATCTACATTTTGGGCTAAGCTCAAAATCTTGTTTTCCCAGGCTTATGAACGGTGTTAGTGTGTGTGTAGGTACAGTATTATGTATAAATATGTTGTTTTTTAAAATTAGTTTTATTGTTAAACCACAGAATTATATCCTTGATGTTTTTTTTATATCTATTTAAACATTTTTAAAAGTTTTGAAATGTGCTCTATAATGCACTGTATAAATAAAGCTGCCCTACCTTGTGACTCCCCCACCTTTATGCCTCTTTAACCCTCGACTTGAACAGGGAGACAACCAACTTATAACAGAAAGCCTGCCTTACAAACTGGAGGGGTGGCAGTTGAAGGACGTGGGCTGGGAGTATCTAATGAAAGATACTTTTGGTTGCATTATGGAAAATATAGACTTTAGGATTTCTGGAGCTTGATCCATACTACGGTCTAATAGTCGGGATATGTTAGGCTGCGTTGATTTTGACCATTCTTTACGTCTCTTATGGAAAGCAAAACAGAAACACAGGAGTACCCTTAAAGAATCTACACATTTGTACAGAATCGGCATCAGAAGTGAGCAGCAAACCTTTAATGACTTATTGATTGAGTAGGAGGAGAAAATAAAAGTGTTTTCTGTCATGTGGCTATATATTAATTTAATCCAAAACAATCTGTCAAGACAATGTACAAGATTTACATTAGCCACGACAGCACATAAACTTTAAACTATAGTCTCTTTCTTGAGAGATCTTCAGTTTATGCATTTAAGCAATGAATTGAAGGTAATTTGGTACCTGATCCACTTGTTCCCGAGAATCAGAAGAGAAGAAGAGGGTCTGTACTCTACACCAACAACTGCACCCCAGAAGACCCATCTGTCAAACTCCTGAAGTTTGCTGATGATACAATGGTCATCAGCTTCATCCGGGACGGTGATGAGTCAGACGGGAGGTTGATCAGCTGGCTTTCTGGTGCGGCCAGACCAACCTGGAGCTTAACACGCTCAAAACTGTGGAGATGATCGTGGACTTCAGGAGGAGCCCCACCACTCTGCCCCCCATCACCATACTCAACAGCCCTGTGTCTGCTGTGGATCCACTATTTCCCAGGACCTGAAGTGGGAGCCCAACACGGACACCATCATCAAGACCCAGCAGAGGATGTACTTCTTGCGCCACATTTTGCATTTCAAAACGTTGTGGCTTTTGTAATCGTGTTGTGGCTTTTGTGTTCGTGTTGTGGCATTTGTATTAGGCCTGAAACCTATGGGCCACCATACAAAGCAAAGCAGAGAGCATACAACTCTTATCAGCATAAAAGGTACGCTTATTAAAAGCTTTAGACAAAAAAGCTTTACAGATTATGTCTATTAATATTTGAGATCCATACAAGCAAATTCAGTCCAGATACATAAACATGCATGAAACAGATAAAGCAAACCTCCAACTTTTATTGTGAAAAAAAGTCAATTTATAAACTTTGTTGTCAGTAAGGACTGCAATTACTGAAAGAAAAACTTATTAAGGCTAAATATATATATATATATAGAGAGAGAGAGAGAAAGAGAGAGAGTCAGCAAAGAATGATAATGTTCAGAGAATACACATATGAACACACCACTGTATTATGTTGATCATATTTCAGTTGTAAGCTTGGGGCAAAGTTTCATCTCTGACAGGCATTGCTACAATATTACTGCTCAGGTCATCCCTTTAGAATAGAAAACAGAGAGATTTTTATTTTATTTTCATCAACAGCATCAATATGCCAACTTGGAAGAAAAGACAGAAATAGTATTACAATTGGCTTCCACATAGTTTCAGTGTTTTTGTCAGATAACTACTTTATGAAACAAACAGAGCTAAGCTTTAAAGCCAGGAATGAGGTTTGGGCTTCAAGCCAGGACAGGACGACCAATATTTGGATAAATTTCTTACATCCGTATTGACTTTGAGCACAGTAATAGAATTTTAATGAATCCCTGCCT
The DNA here is from genome assembly GCF_014851395.1 of Micropterus salmoides. Taxonomy (NCBI): domain Eukaryota; kingdom Metazoa; phylum Chordata; class Actinopteri; order Centrarchiformes; family Centrarchidae; genus Micropterus; species Micropterus salmoides. The sequence continues at coordinate 11,133,242 of NW_024040263.1, read as the reverse complement.
AATGAGTTGTTTTGTCTGATCAAAGAGGACTTTTCATGGTGAATCTCTGATTTTCTGAATTTCAGTTAAGTTCACTTCAGTTAAGACTCACAGACTGACCTCCTCCTACACAGTACAGTCTTACTGTGGGGTACTGTTATGACCTGGCTCAAAGGGAGACACACCATGGTAAACATTTAACAAAATATGTTAATTCAAACCAAGGTTAAGCAAACGTAAAAAGGTATTTCAAACTAATATAACCAAAGTATGAGGTATGTAGTCTGTTTCAGTAGTGTCCGGGCAGAATATTGGTCGCATGAGTGTATATGTGTGCAGGTGTTGTAGTATGCAAAAACAAGGTAAATACCACAAAGTAAGAGTCCAAAAACCAAACTAAAGGAGAAACAGGGGAGCTGGCTGCAGGGAGGTCTGACCTGGTCTTGACAGCAGCCTGCTGCAGCATGAGAGAACGTCTCGGGTTACGTATGTAACCCTTGTTCCCTGAGAAGGGGAACGAGACACTCACGAGACACCCGTTCGAGGGAACTGCGTCGGTGACGACACTATGGGAACGAGAATATCCACTATTACACGCCGAAGCCTACTCCAGGGGTTCGAAGGGGGCCTCAGCCAGCGCTTCGAGAACCACTGCCAGGTCCCAAGTGGGAAACCTGGAACGAGTCACGGGTCTCATCCTCCGGGCTCCACAGAGGAAGCGCACGACCAGTGGAAGCCTCCCCAGAGGCCCATCCCTCAGAGGGGTGTGGAACGCTGCAATGGCAGCCACATACACCTTGAGTGTGGACGGGGAAAGGCCAGCAGAGAAACGGTCCTGGAGGAACTCCAGTACCATAGTCACCAGGCAGGTAACTAGGTCCACCGCCCGTTCTCTACACCAGGTGGCAAACACATTCCACTTCAGGCCGTACGTCCATCTCGTGGACGGGGCTCTAGAGCTGAGCAGCATCTCGACTGTTCCTGCCGTCAGGCCCGCCTCAAGGAACTGGGCCCCCTCAGGGGCCAGACCCACAGTCTCCACAGGGCGGGGCAAGGGTGAAAGACCTGGCCCTCCGCCTGAGACAGCAGAAGGAACTGCCACGGCGGGCCCTCCAGGAGCGATATTATGTCCAAGAACCACACTCGGGCCGGCCAAAACGGGGCTACTAGCAGTAGGCTGACACCGTCCTGACAGACCCTCTCTAATCTCTTGAGACGCAAACACGTCCACGTCTATAGGGCCAAAACTTTCGCACAATAACTCCACCACCTCGGGGTGGAGTCTCCATTCTCCAGGGCCTCAGCCCCTGTCTCAACAGCAGGTCTGCTTCCTGATTCTGGGTCCCAGGGATATATATCGCTCTGAGAGACAGCAGTCTCTGCTGGGACCACAGGAGGATCTGATGTGCCAGCTTGCATAATGGGCACGAGCGCAGACCCCCCCTGGTGATTCAAATAGGCCACCACTGCCGTGTTGTCGGTCCTGACAAGGACGTGGCGACCGTGGAGAGCGAGCAGAAAACTCCTCAGAGCTCTGAAAAACGCCACGTTTCCAGGCAATTTATGTGCCAAGAGAAATGATGCCAGGAGCCTCTCGCAAAGTGGCCGTCCATGAATGCGCCCCACCCCATGAGTGAGGCGTCTGTCAAAATGATTGTCCGGCGACATGACGCTCCCAACAGGGGACCATGGGACAGGAACCAAGGTTTCCTCCATACAGACAGGGAACGAAGGAACGGATTTCACCTCGGGGGGAGAATCCCTTGGATTTTAACCACCACTGCAGGGCTCTCATGTGCAGCAGGCCAGACGGGATTACGCTGGACACTGCCGCCATGAGACCCAACACCCTCTGAAAGTGTTTCACAGTGATGGTGCGGCCTAGCTTCACTCTGGTCACTGAGGACAAAATGGACCCAACAAGTGCAGGCGACAGGTGGGCCCACATCGTCGCTGAGTCCCACACCACCCCTACGAACGTAGTCCGTTGGGCAGGCGTCAGCACGCTCTTCTTCGCGTTGAGCCACAGCCCCAAACGCAGAAGGTGGGCAAGGACGACATCTTGATGCCGAACCGCTAACTCTCGAGGATGAGCCAAAATGAGCCAGTCGTTGATGTAGTTCAGTATGCGGATGCCCTGGAGCCTCATCGGGGCCAGAGCTGCATCCATGCACTTGGTGAACGTGCGAGGGGAGAGTGCTAGGCCGAACGGAAGATCCCGATACTGGTACGCCGCATCCCCGAAGGCGAAGCTCAGGAACTTCCTGTGAGAGGAACGGATGGAGATATGGAAATATGCGTCTCGCAGATCTATCGTGACAAACCAATCCTCAGATTGGATGTGACTGATGATGGCGGGGATGGTGAGCATCTTGAATCTCCTCAGAGATTGGTTCATGGACCGCAGATCTAAAATCGGACGCAACCCTCTGTCCTTTTTGGAAACTATGAAGTACCGGCTGTAGAACCTGGACTCCCTGACTGGCGGGGAAATAAGTTCTATGGCCCCCTTTTCCAGCATAGAGCAAACTTCAGTGGGCCCCCGTACTCGAAACCTCAGGACCTCTTTCCCCGGGCCCGCCGAGAATGAATGATGGTCCTCAGATCCATCTTCTCGGGGGGCTGTGGGCGAGAGCGCTGCCATGCATCCCAGGTTTGTTGAGGGGGACCACAGGAAGCGACGCTTCGCTTATGGCTCTGGCGGTAGGAGCTAGACGAGGGCTGAGCTCGTCTCTCTTCAGCTGTCGCCGTCCAGGACCCAGACCGGCGGCTTGAGGGATGATGCTAGGGTGGGAGAAAGGTAGCTCGCTAATGCCTTCTCAACCCGAGGCATCGCTCCGTAGCCGCGCTGCTTAATCTCTGTCACATTGCTATAATCCAGCAGAGGGGAAATAGTCAGCCGTGCAAAGAAGGGTTTAGTCAGGGTTTAGTCAGCCGTGCAAAGAAGGGTTTATTCCAGGAAAGAATGGCAAGGACCGGCGCGGGGGTGGGGCGGTGCCGAAGAAATTGCTCATTTAGTTTACTGCCGGCCCGCCTTTAGTTCATCATAGCTGGGCGCAGACTGATGACATCGGCCCGGCTCCCGGAAGTCATCCTCCATGACGCTAAGCACGTCTAAATCAGACTGTGCGAGCCTCTCCGGACTCATACCTCGAGCGGGAGAAGCGGGCTTCCGAACCGCAGGGCCCGAGACACGGGGAGAGCGCATCCGGCCGTCTTCGGAAAAAAAGAGCCGCACTGGACCTCAGCAACCTCAGGGGCAGGGCCTCGCAATGGCCACAAGCAGCCCCCTCGAGAGCTGCCTGGGCATGCGACATCCCCAGACAAGACACACACAGTGCATGAGTGCCCCCAGCTGTGATTTAGTGGGGGAATGGGAAACATACTGCCTGAACTGCTCACAAGCCATCTCCTCTGCCAGACTTCCTTCCAGGTAAGAAATTTCCTCTCGTGGTTGTACTTCTTTTGTAGTCTCAAACATGCTAGAGTGCCTGCTGAATAGAAAAAAGCTAATGTGTCCGGTGTGCCGGCGTGCTTATATACGCCTCCAGTTACGCCGTCACACGCTACAGTTCTAGCAACGCCAATAAAAACTACTACCAACACAATTGAATACATTATCTTAACCCGTTGAAACCATTGTAGTTTTGGCAAATATTTGGAAATTAGTTTACAGTTACCAGACTTAAATGTTGTCTCATTTGATTAATGCAATAATTAAGCATTCTATCTATAAAATATTAGGCATAGTGAAATACACATCCACATTATTATTTAGAGCTTTTTACATTACTATTTTAGTATGTTTCACTTACATAGACATGAGACTTTCCATTTCAGATGAGAGAGCAGGTTATGTTAGTGGCAACATGGGCGATGGCTCAGTATCTTCCAGCGGGATCCAGCGGCAGCAGCACTGGGCAGAGGACTGACGTTAATTGACATAGATTCATTGGAAAATCCCATCAACAAATTCCAATCTGCCAGAGTTGGATCGTATCATGTCAGGAATATGACAATACTGAGTAAAGACTGATTGTTTGTATTTCTCATGTTACAGTGAAATTGCCACCCAAATGCTACTGTTTACACTAGGCTTATTTCAAATAGTGCCTGGCCATATGGAACGTGAAAAATGTTGATTTTGATTTCAGCTTCGAAGATGTCACTAGGCCAAAACAGAAATATATCTCCAACTTTAATAAATAACCCTGTCTGTTGTTCATAAGCCTACATGTCAAGCCGTCATTTTCCTCACGCTTCCATCTGCTTGTGTCTGCTCAAGTACTGTGAAAACTGAGAGAAGGATAAGGGGCAGAGGGCTGGTCAGAGGTCAGTGAAGAAGCCTGTTATTATATGAGCAGCAATATTTTACTACTTACTATTACTAGTGCTTTAAGTGTAAAGAAGTTGAAAGGATAGGAATAGTAGAGAGTGGAAGGAGGAACACGTTCAGCCAGTTGTGAATTGACCCTGCCTTATTACTTTTTCGCAGGGAAACTGCATAGCTACATTGTGTCAGGACTGTGAATGATCTGGCTGTGCATTCCTCCCCAGTTCCTAGTGTTTCTTACTTTTTCCCCTCCCAGTGTTTGGTCTGTCTCCTGTTTGTGTGTGTTTGTGTGTGTGGGCATCCCGGAGCACTACTCTGCAGGCACCAGTCAGCCAGATCCCCTGGAGCTTTCCATTTCGGCCTGAAGTCATTTCCACAGTGAACCTGTGCAGACTTAAACCTCAGCTCTTTAACTCAGTTTTCGCCAGATTATCTGTTCACCTTAGTGCTAACTCGCACACAACGGCTTAGTTTGCACTTATGACTCGACTGATGCTTTATTTTTTTTTGTCTCAGGCTGTTTCAGCACGTGGAAGCTCAGTCTGCCTGCATGTTTGAAGCTTTTTGGAACTTAATCACACCACTTAATACAGGATTTCAATGTTGCACCTTCCGGTTCATTGTTCCGTAAATCTTGTGTGTGAAATGTAACCCCTGCTACCGTGTCTGCTCTTGGATCTTTTGTGCTCACCTTAACAGGGACATTTATGTAGGGTAATGACAAGAAATAGTGTACAATTTCTAGCTTATAGAATGCTTTTATAACCATCTCCATGTGTCTCTTTCTTCAGCACTTGAGTACATTTTGCCATGCAAAATCTCAGTTTGACTTTGTTCTCTGAATTCAGCTTTACTTGAGCTTTACAGAGAAACTAATATTCACGTAACTGTTCTTCTGTCTCTGAGGACCTCAATGAAAAAATCAATGTGCTCTGGTCAGACGTCAATTCATCATACTGATTCTAAACATTTAGAAAAACTGTTGTGATTTACGTTGCTGCCGTACACAGCTCCAAATGTCAGAAGCCAGAAAAGGATCCTGTGCTTTATTTGTCACATTTTATCAGGTAATGTACTGTGTCTTGTTGTGCAGTAAAAGAAGAGTATAGCCCTTTATCTTGTATATAAAACTAGATATCTGCTTTCATTTGGAATTGATGTTCTTTTAGAACTACATAAGCGTAACACGAAGTGCACTACAGTTATTATGATAAACTGCCAAGCTTTTAAGCCACCTGTTATTACTACTTTCAAATGAATATGAATCAGATTTTTCTGTCATACATTTGTGGCACACAGATTTCACCATGGCACCAGAACTCATAACTCATGCCAACACAACAACTCATAATCCCACAAAGAAAAGAGAGCAAAAGACAGATAATAGAGCCATTTCATTTTCTAATGGGGAGATAATAAATAACAAACAAATGTGCATCTTTGTATACGTTGTATGGATTCCAACTCAAACTTTTTGGCCTTTAAGTATGTCAGGCTGTTTAAAATGGATGCTGAAGGAATGAGTGGCCAACAGAAAATGTAACTTCCATGCAGAACAGAAGAAACCAGAGGGATTATTTGTTCCAGGACTCTCAACAGGTCAGAAGAAACTTTAACATCTGAGCATGCTCATTCCATGAAACACTTGGCTGATACCTGTACATCACAGCTGTGGGGTTGGCTCGAAATCATGAACACCTTGCAAACAATCAGAATCAAAATGGGTTTTTTTTCTTATTTTTTTCCTTGTCCAAATTGAAGGTCAATAAAGTATAGAGTGTCTTATAAAGAGCCAAAGTCAAACCGCAACATCTCAGTTCAGAAGTACAGTATAGGTAAGAAAACCTAGTTCATAATTTTACTGACATTTGTAACATAGTCTTACTCAACAGTATATGTCTTGTGTCACTCCATTTGTCTACATAAACATGGTATTTTAAATATTTATTTATGGATTAAACACTGACTGAACTTGACTGACTTAAAGGTGGCCATGGTAAAGAATTATGTTCCAAAGCCATTTTAAACTTGCAGTGCGCAACCTTTGTGTCTCCTTTCTGACAATAAGAGTAATTACACAACACTGTCAACACGTGCTTATAACATATATGCTCTGCCTCTGAGTGGCTACTGTCGCTACGGTTGCTCCCCCTTCAGCTCTGGCAAACCAATCATTGCTGGTTGGCATCAAACACATCATTACTGGTTTGCCAGCGCAAGAACGTCTGCAAAGACAGACAGATTTTAAAACTCTGGTAACCTATACTGTGAATACAGAGAGATTTACCTGGTGGTGATAGGCGTAGTCAGCATTCAACTAAGTTGGCAAGGGTTTGAATATCTAACAGGTTATTTATGTGTAAAAGTCCAGCACTCTAGCTTTAGGTAAATTTTCCTCTGACAAAATCGTTATCCTTGCTGTTAAAGGTTGAGTACGAACCTGGTTAATCTGCAGTGTAACAGTAAAATACACTTCCCAGGTGGAGAGTGGACTTGAGTCTAAACTCTAACATCATGAAAAGAACAATGAACAGTATGTATTATAAAAGTAACAATGTAGCTTTTTTAAAACAAGTAATCAATTGTTTTTGCAAAGGTTCTCACGGTGATATCTTTGTTCTCGTAATTATTTAGTTTTCCAGAAATGCAGATTTCTCAAAACACAGCATGCGTGCGTCTCAAGTTTTTGGGATCTTCCAGATGTTTTAGAAAGTTCACCAGTTTTCATATGTCTCCGTTTGACATGAGGGTGGCAGCACAGCACTGTGCGTCACTGTATTGCCTTCTCATCTCTTTTCTTTTAAGCTGTGGGACAAATGGTTGACATGATGGAAACCCAAAGAGTCCTTTGATCCTTCTATAGAAAAACATAGTCGGATAAAGGATAGAGCTGAGCATTCACTGTAAGAATAAAATTATTGTTGTCCACAAAACTGACCCACAGTGGGCCTATCCAAAGCTAGAGGACACTTTATCTAACATCAAGTAAACATGTAAAAATAAAAACAAAAAAACAGTGTTGATTTTATCTGCAAATTAAACTAGAATGACCATGTAAACATTGTAGGCGTCATATGAAAACAAGCACACATGGTAGTGAAAGGACAATTTCATATTCATATATACTATATGTTCCATTCAGAGAAGCTTAATGCTTCAGCAATGTAAAGAGGATCCAATCCACTGATGTACAGAAGCGATCCAAAAACAAAAGTGTTAGCAGCTAACTCTGAGTTCAGCACAGGCTTTTTGATCAGAGTTTTCACAGTTCTCTGAAAACCATGCACATCTGCTGTCAAGCTGAATCGTCTGAATTATTTATTGTCCTCTAAGGTGAAGGGAAAACACTTTTAACTTTAAGCTCTGTTTGAATTACCGGGGAGCCAGAGGGTGGATTAGCTCCCTCCTGAAGAGAGTTCCCCGAGAAGCAATAAAACGTCTAAATCTAATGAAGAATCATAACCAGAAGGAGCTTTATTGCCAAGTAGTGTTTTAGACATTTTGACAGAATTTGCTTTGGTGATAAGATGCTACACGTAGACAAACAGTTGACATAAATAAATTTAGAAATATATAAATAGGGAATAGTGTGAGGGACCAAGCAGTTAGGCAATAGGAGTCACAAGAAAATTTCAAAAGAAAGGGTTTTTATTTTCCCAAAAAATCATTACAACAAAATAAAGATAAAGTTTGGGCCCGTAAAATAGGTCAAATAAACAGACTGTAACTTAAGCTCTGAACATAAGAAACTCAACAATACAACTGACCTACTACAAGAGAAACAAAGGGGACTACTGGCTGATCAGACCAATTTTGACACAAAGGGGGAGATTAACAATAACACTACTACATCAACTACAAATGACCTAAAAACTTATACCAAAAGAAATGTAATCTTACTTAACCGTACAAAAATACTCTAGGGAGAGAATTATGCTACCCCCCCAGACATAACAAGCTGGGGTAGTGTCCAATTAGGCCACCTCCCCTATAATGCTGCTCCTACTTCAGGCGCCACCCCTTTAAGCCAACAGACTGGATCCTTCCGCTTTTAAGCTGGTTGTATGTCCTTGGCTGTGGCCATCACAAATAGACGATGCAAGTTATATAAGAATATTAAAAAGAATGGAGAAAAACAATTACTTACAACTATTAGAGCAATGTTGCAGATATTTACATGTACATTATTCTAGGTTTGTTTTGTGCAGACGTATTGCAACGAAATATATAAATTGACAATATAAAAATATAAAACAATAAGACAATTAACAACAAATATGTGCGATGTGCCAGGTTTGTGCGTGATATGAAATGAAATAGTATTTACATGTGCAGAGACATTTGTATTATTTGCAAGGGGGAAGTGTCAGTGGGAGACCCGGGCCTTGTTGATGAGGCTAGCTGCAGATGGGAAAAAGCTGTGAGAGGTTTTGGTCCTGATGGACCGCAACCTCTTGCCAGACAGGAGAGTCTGAAACAGTTTGTGACCGGGATGGGAGGGGTCAGCTGCAATCTCTCCTGCTCGCCTCAGAGTCCTGAAATCTAATGTCTTGTCTGTAGTTTTTTTTTATATCTGTATTTTAAATGTGTGTGTAACTCTGTCAATCCGTGTTTTGTTTTGTTTGCTAATGCATAATTATTGTGCAAGGATTTGGTGTCAGCTACAGGAGCCCACCTCCTGCCAGGCATTCAGTTCAGCAGCCTCTCTCTCATCCATTGTGTCCTCTCTAACCATCAGCATGCAGTGAAGACCCTTCCCCATCAAACACCTTGTGAAACAGATACTTTCTCATGTCATCTGCAAAAACAACAGAATGGATGTAGACACCCTACAATAGTGATTTTTCCACCCAATGACAAAGTTATGTAGCTGTCCATGCCCATGATTTTTGACAATCGATATATCGCTTCCTTTCTCCTTGAGTAAGGAGGTCTGATCTGCCCATGGAATACACTTAAATTTACCTTTATGCTATGTTGGCCTATCAGCTACATTTATTTGTTTTTATTTGTATGTGAGCTATACACACTGCGCCAGAAGAATTTACCAGCTTAATGTAGTGTGGACCCACAAATGCATTTGTGGTGTATGTGTGTGTGTGTGTGTGTTTGCACGTTTGTGGCTGAGAGAGAAATAAAAGCTGTAGTGGCAAAAGGAAATGTGTACTGCCTATAAATATTCTTCCTTTATTCATTAAATATCCTTGGACTGCCAGCACTTTATTACTAACGCTATTGGCAAGTCTGCTTTATTTCAAGTCTAACCAGCTAATGAATGAACTTGAAATTCACACTTTATAGGCAGCACCCAGGGAGAGTACAGTAGTCTATATTTGGAAACCTTCCTGCATAGTGACGCAGAGCTGACAGACATACTATTCCCCTCAGTTCTTAGAACATAAAATGAAACAAAACTGAGGATGTTAGAAAGTTGACACTTCTTTGACTTGATTGCAAGGTCATCAACGCAACCAACACCAGTTTCATAAAAATCGTACTTCAGGAGTATTATCCTATTGCTACTCAAAAATCATAGTTCACTATGGGACCAGTTAACCATGGCATACAGCTCTGTTCAAAACTGTTTTCCCAACTCATCAAAATGCTATTTAATGCTGGGCAGAGCAAAGATATCTCCCCTACTGTATAATGGTTTATTATCATGTTACCTTTTAGTACTGTCAGAATTAGCTGTTCTAAGGTACACATGCTTTCTGTTCTGGTTCAGACTTCACCTACTCTTGAGAAAAAGGTGTATTAGGTTTGCTAAATGCTCAATGATGTTTGTTAGCCACTCAGTAAATTTGTCTGACTGGAAATGAATGTTCCTGTACGTGTATATAACATCCACCTCCGACATGTACATACTCCTTTATCCTTTCCACTCTGCTCACTGCACTATTTGTCAGTATGTCTATATTGTTTTTGTTCATAGTGAGTATATTTCAACTCACCTGCTCAACGCTCAGAAACACTTATAGATGTGATTTCTGATTCCATGTCAGCAGTGGCCGTTATTACTGCAAAGCCTCTGATCTGCAGACAGAGGCAGAACACACAAACAAACCATGCCAGCAACATCTTAGCAACCTGTCCAAATGTCAGTTGGTTAGTCTGTTGTTTTATTCTTCAACCCATGAAAAAGAGCGGTGTCTGAGACCTAAAAAAGATGTTACCAGCAAAGAGCTCCTTGCAGTCAGACCAGTGAGAGATGGGTATTGAGGTTAAGTGATGAATAGATATTGGAAAGCAAACAGTGGACATCATTTCTCTATTTTTACTCAGATTAGGCCCATTCTCAGTGCTGTGCTAAAGAAGAAGTATGGGCACACCTTTGTTCGCTTAGTTTTTGCAGTTTCATCCGGCTAAAGGAGAAAAAGACCTGATGGTGATCTTGTAGAACAAGCAATAAAGAAGTTTGCAATAAACTGTGAGAGACTTCATGGCACTTAGCCCAAATGTCATTCAAAGTGCATTTACCTGCTTCCTGGCAGCGAGTGCATGGAGCTGAAGACTTTTATGGGGTACACCCTAAATACTCAGGACATTATTATACCAAGTAAGTCACACATGCAATTTGTGACTAACTTGGTCTCAGAGAAATAGGATATCTGATTTACAACAATTTCTTCAGTAATAAAATAATAAGAATTTGTGGGGAAGCTAAACTGCAGCTTTCCAACGAGTTAACTCCACTGTAGTGTTGTTGTCTACAAAGGAAGAAGTAAGTTAAACATACAGTAAAGATTTAAACAGGAAGTATGTAAGAGCATGCAGAGCCTCTCAATAGACCAGGCAGACAGTGTGTCTCTCCCCTCCACCAAATAATGTGGAGAGAATGATACGGCTGAGAGCTAGGCTGAGAGCTGATATCGAAAGACGTGCTCTGACAGCTCAAAGAGATTCTTTCTATAGAGGGGCTGGAGCCAATCCCAGCTGAAAAAAGGCGGGGTACACCATCTTAGGGCATGTACAAAGCAATAATTCATTATATTGTACAGTTACCTAAATTATTTTCTCATAGCACCATATTGGTGCTGACTTGTAATAATCTATGACATGTTTAGGAAAGAAAAGATTGTCTTCTTGTGGCACAAATCTTCAAGCCATTTGACTGTTCTGAAGAGATTTTCATTCCTAAACAGTTACCTTTCTTGTCCAGTCACTCACATGGTGAGTTTTGTTTGTCGGATAGACAGATCACAATGTTGATTGATACAGTGAAATGCTGAACTACCAACCTATCTACAAGGATCTCGTATTTCGAACAAAACACTAGTTTGCTGCTTATCTACCACCCCACATTGTTCTCCTACTGTATTATCTGCCTCCCTGCTCTCCTGTTGTTGCAAAGTTTCAGAACGACAGAGACAAACAGTAACCATGGTAACTCACTCTCACTCCTGCTTTCGTGCGCACACTGCGACAGGGAGAGACGCAGAATGAGTTTACTCTGAGCAGCATGCATGGGAATAAATTAGCTCACAATATAATAGACTTTTGTATATTTCTCACTTTTCCGCTGATGGTCTGAACAACTCGGTATATTTGTCACTAGTTGCCTTTTAGAAATAAAGTTGCTGAGGGTCTGAAAAAGGACCAAACCACTGTGAAGCAACTGAGGTGGGAGGACATAATTTTACAAACTTAAAAATGCATTGGACTTGTAGCAGATACCGAGAGCTGTAAGCTGTTTGTGTTCCAAATAAATTGATTTGAATTTATCTAAATTATTGCTAGTTATAATCCAGTAGTCACTTTATATTGGTCTATTGTGCCTACTAAATTCTATGCCCATGGAATAATAACATAGGGTACATGGCACAAGGACACACAATAAAATCTGTTAATATGGAGTACACCATGTCCCAGAGCAGCATGACCTATCTATAATCCCAGCACATACAGTATGTATAAAAAACATCAGACCATCAGATCTCATTGTTAAGTTTGTGAACTTGCATTTCATAACCTAATAAGGATGGGAGCACTGTCCCTAATTAACATGACCTTAAGTAGTCTTCACTGTGAGTTGCTATCTTGGGTGAAAGGATCCCCCTCAGTCAAATCTGATGAGTCGTCAGTGGGCCTCTAAATCATAAGTCTTAAAGAATGTGTTTAACGTTTAATCAGTCTGTCTCTGACTTTAACCAAACAACATGTTGGATATTAACATCCAGTGTTAGGTGTCAAAGTCACTTTTTACGCCCACCATTTACCCCAAAATCCTCCCAATGATTTCTGTATATTACAAGAACATAACACTTTGTAGACTGGAAAAATCACATCACCGAACATAATATATGCAGCCATATAAATGTAATCTGTAACTAGACTAGATTTCTGGAGAAATTGTGGTGTGAATGCTGGCTGTTGAAGGCTGGCTATTGAAGGCTGACGCTAAACTGGATTGCTAACCTTAAACTTTGTATCATTTTGAATGATTCAAAGTTTTCAAAAATAAATTTCTGGGTTACAGCCCCAGAATGCAAGCTCTCATTTCAGCCTCTGTCTGAAACGATCTGTAGATGCTCCTGTCCCTTTAAGACCCCCCACCCCTCCAAAAACCCACTGTGTTCTGATTGGCCAAGATCCTGAAGCAGGATGATTATACTGCCGAGTGGTACAGACAGACGGACAGTAGCTCAGGGGGTGTGGTGTGAGCGAGGGGCGTGGTTTGAGAGGTGTTACAGTTCGCAGCTGGACAATATTGAGGTTGTAGGCAAATTACCATATATGGAAAACCGTCTCTGTATGATATCATTAAGTAAGTGAGACGGACTGTGAGACAGAGAGACAGGTGCACTATAAGACTGTGAGACTGTGAGACGGACTGTGAGATACAGAGACCCAACTGTTCCCAATGAAGGGAACAGTGTGTGTGTGTGTGTGTGTGTGTGTGTGAGTGTGTCTGTTTGTCTCTCTCTGTGTCTGTTAGTTGTAGTACCAGGTAGTACTAGTAGTAATTACTGCAGTAGTAGTGGTTGTAGTAGCAGATGCAGTACTCTGGATGCAGTACACTTAACTTCATTCAAGAAATAGCTTAACGTCTGTCCACCAATCGGAACACAGGACCAAGTATATGTGTGTGTGAGAGAGAGAGAGAGAGAATGTGTGTGCGTGTGTATCTCACTTTGATCTTTCTCTGCTTATAGAGGGCATGCGTTGATGTCACTTCCCCTTCCGGAACACGCTGGACTGAGTGGCAAAACATCTGTTACCATGGCTGCGTTTAGCAAACTGGGAGCAAAACAAGTGATTATTTGCTCAAATTAAAGGCAGTAGGACTCGACGGTGATCCTTACTGCTTACCAAAGAACCAGTGATCCAGCTCTTTCCCATTTTAGATGTGTTGTTTGTGTTTTAGCTGATTCAAGCTAACACTGCTGCTTGTCTTTCTGCCACTCAGTGAGTGTAACTGCATTCTGTGACATCATGTGCATACCCTCTATTAACATCACCTGGGCAACCAGCTATCCTATATAGACAGATAGGAAACTCTCTCTGAGACTTTGCCTCAAACAAACCTCCCCAGAGACTAAACTGTAGGTCATATCGACGTAATGACTTAAATAAAGTTGAAAAAAGTGACCACTTTGGCGAGTTGAAAAACTGGTACGTTGTGCTCTGGTCAAGAAAATTTGAGGAGAACTTACAATGGCAGCCAATGGAGAATTTTCTGTCACTCTTGTCCTTTGGAAGGACACAGAGACAAATCTATAACTCCGTGGGATTTAAAAAGCCCATGTGAGGAACCACAACAAAATTAACTACGTTTCTGGTGTAAAATTATGCATGAAGAGTTAAAACTGTGGTCAAGCCAGCGAGTTAAAGAGAAAATTCTAAGAAGATTTTCCGAGCCTGCTACACTGTAGTGATGATGTCACCCACTCTAACTCACGCAATACACACCCATTATAAACTCAGAAAAGAGCTCAAAAAAGCATAAAACTTAGACAGCGACCGTGAACATATATCAAAAAGCTGAATACATCATTAATAGATTAACTTCTTGTGACCAATTACAGTTTAAATCAAGTCTGTAGCTAAAAGTATGCTGAACCGGTGAGCTTTCAAAGTGGAGTAGATATGAGGAGGATTTCTCTCATGTCTCTCCATTCACTTACAATGGGAGAATTTTCCTGGAAAACCTTGAATATTTTGAAAAGTATTCAAGGTATCAATGACAAAAGTAATAGAACCCCATTCCTCATTGAGCCGGACAACTGGAGTTTGAACGGAGTTTCTATGTCAAAAGCTGTGGGACTAGTTAGCGGACAAAAAAACATGACGGAAGAATAATAAAGGTTAGCAATAACATAGGATGCGAATGCTTGCAGCTTTCACACCCAATAAAGGCCTAATAGGCAAAACCATTTAGTAGTACACTGAACAAAATTATAAACGCAGCACTTTTGTTTTTGCCCCCCTTCATCATGAGCTGCCCTCATAGATCTAAGACTTTCTCTATGTACACAAAGGCCTATTTCTCTCAAATACTGTTCACAAATCTGTCACAGTCTGTGTTAGTGAGCACTTCTCCTTTGCCAAGATAATACAGACAGCATGGGTACTGCACAGGTGTGCCTTAGGCTGGCCACAATAAAAGGCCACATGAAAATGTGCAGTTTCACTGTATTGGGGTGGGTCTGGAAACCAGTCAGTATCTGGTGTGAGCACCATTTGCCTCACGCAATGCAACACATCTCCTTCGCATAGAGTTGATCAGGTTGTTCACTGTGGCCTGTGGAATGTTGGTCCACTCCTCTTCAGTGGCTGTGCAAAGGTGCAGTCAGGTCGAGATCTCGATGAGGACGACAAGCATGCATATGAGCTTCCCTGAGACAGTTCCTGACAGTGTGTGCAGAAATTCTCTGGTTATGCAAACCGAATGTTGCAGCAGCTGTACTGGTGGCTGGTCTTAGACGATCTCGGAGGTGAAGATAAGTGGATGTGGAGGTCCTGGGCTGGTGTGGTTACACATGGTCTGCGGTTGTGAGGCTGGTTCGATGTACTGCCAAATTCTCTGAAACGCCTTTGGAGAAAGCTTATGGTAGAGAAATGAACATTCAGTTCACGGGCAACAGCTCTGGTGGACATTCCTGCAGTCAGCATGCCAACTGCACACACCTTTCATTGTGGCCAGCCTAAGACACAGCATCTTGATATGACACACCTGTGAAGTGGATGGATTATCTTGGCAATATTTGAGCGAAATGGGCCTTTTGTGTACATAGAGAAAGTCTTAGATCTTTGAGTTCAGCTCATGATGAATGGGGGCAAAAACAAAAGTGTTGCGTTTATAATTTTGTTCAGTGTATATAACATCACAAGAGACAATCCCTAACCCTAGGAGACAGGGTTGACAACAGCCAAATCTGCTCCCAGACACAAGTCAACACTCTCATACACATTCCATGCAGCAGTCTCATCAGCACCAGAAGACAAAACAACACAGTCACAGCTTATTGATAACCAGCTCACAGAAGAGTGTTCATACTCCTATCCCACTCCTTCAACACTTTCAGGATTCAAAGAGAAAACGGAAGAGCTGGTGTTAAATTAACCATCAGCCATTCTACAATTCTTTGTAAACACTCTGTGTGGCTCAACTCACCACCCCTCATTACCTCCTTGTCTTCTCCGACTCACCCCTGGGCAATGCCACCTCCTCTTCAACCTTCACCGGCTATGCCAAGGTTGATCTGCAGAACACGAGCCGTGCTGATAATGAAGATGACAGAAAGAGAGAACAGCTCTCTTTTGCTCTGACAGGCGAGACTGATAAGGTCAACAAGGTCACAGAAAGTTTGCCTCTGCCCGGAAACAAGCAGAGATAAACTTGTACTCAACCTGACTCATGGCAAATTGTGTGCAAAACTATGGCGGAGCAATTCAGTCCTTGAATTTCATAAATGAGATTAGACTCTAATCTCACTCATAAAACTGTTAGAGGAAATAAGAGAAGAGGTGGAGGAGCCGCTCTTGCTTTTTCATTAAAATCATGCTGTATCTACCTATCTACAGACTAAAACTCTCCCAGCATTATGAAAAATGTTGGACTGACAGCATATGTCACTGCAAAGGGTACCACTATGGATTTAATTATTATCCAAGATCATAAAATCTCTGATAGAAGTGATCGTTGTTGCTTGCATATCATTCCTGTGTTTGTGTTTTTGTGTGTCTATCACACCTGTTAGAAATCACACAGTGTATTCACAAAACACAGGACACCAGTCAATATTTATTCAGATTTCGTCCACCTCATGTGCCTCTGTCAATGACCTTGTCATTAATTTCAGTTCCAAAATCACAAGTATTGCTGATGCTGTTGCTCCTATGAGGGTTCAAACAACTTCTGCTAAAAACAGCTTCCACAGATAAACACCATATTGATCAAATTCCCCCAAAACATTGGAAAGCCAAGTAAAAAACTCCAGGCTCTTCACTACATTTGCGTCTACAATATTAGAACTAAGAAGTGCAAGACATAAAGTCTCAGATTCATTAACAAAGAAATTAACACATGAATAATTTTTGCTACTGTTGATGGACTGACAAACGCTAATGTAATAGTAGCCCCTGACCTCCTCTCCACTGAAGCATGTAATGACTCGACAAGTCTTCTAAATTAAAAGAAAAAATCCGTCACTTGTCCACACCCTCTGCATACGTGATGTCCACATGTGGAGCAACACAAAGAAACAATGTCCAGATAAGATACGACACATGAAAGCATTTGATAGGACGACATCTTTTATCTGTGCCGTAAAATAAATCGGTAATGACACTCTGATTAAGGTATGGTCAGGTTAAGAAACAGAAACGACTCGGTTAGGTTTAGGGAAACATTGTGGTTCTCTGACTTCCTGTTTTGCTCCCGTCATGATTATAACAGTTGCTAGAGGACTTTGCAACTTTAACGCAGGCAAACATGACTGATGTGGTTGTTCTTCTAGGGAGGATAGTCTCCTCTGGCTTCTTTCAGAAGATTAGTCAAGCTATCAGTTAAAGTGACACTATTTGATTATGGAACCTTGGAGGAAATTGTGCTGCATCTAAAATTCTTTCACTTACTGCATGTTAGAGAGTAAACAATTTGTTGTCTCCAAAAGACCTTGATAACTGCTGCTGTTTTTCTTTGAACTGCATTTCAGATGCTCTGGAAGTAGCTATTACAGGTCCATTTCAAACCTACCACTTCCTAGAAACATCGTTGATAAAGCTGAGAAAACAAGAGCTCTACAACTTCTAAACTCCTGTTTTACAGACAGTCCAGTTTTCTCATCACTGAACAAGTCCATCAAAGACCAGGCCCCACTCTAACCCTTCTTTTTGATTTTTGGGATCAATCCTGAATTGTACCTTTATCCCAGGAAAATGGATCTTATTACAGCACTGGTCAGCTTCCCCTGCTCCTTATTAATGCACCTGTTAACAGTCACACATTGCATTGGACTGTTTTTTATGTCTTGTACAACAGACCCTCTTCACCAACACAGAGAGCACTGTTCAGAGTACCAGACTGCTGTTACTATATAATTTGTAATGTCAGTGCTTGAAGTCATTATCCCTACACACAAACTCTCAACCACACACACAATCATAACTTTCAAGGGATAAAGAGTGTCCCTAGAGTCCTTCACTTGCATACAGTTTTCTCACAGCCGTGTGTGCTTGTGTTAGATAAGTACTTTCCATCTGGGGTTTCTACTGAATTAACATACTTCTCCAACAGATGAGCTCTTTAAACCAGCAGCACTGAGGCTTGAGGTAGTGGATTAGTATCATAAACGCTTTTAGTTTAAAGCTCTAAGTGATTTAGATTTTTATAGTAAATTGTTATGTTAAAAAATGCATAATTGGATGTTAATTTTTTCTTACCAGCCTTGTTGTGTAGAATTTGATTGGTTAATAGGTCTGTGTTCTTTTCATCGGTTTTAATCATTTCAGCTTTATTTCTGAGTAATGAAGTGAATAAAACACAGTGCCACAGTTGCTGAATTCATCCAAAATGTATCCAGAATCCAAAGGTAAATACATTTAAGCAGCGGATTGTATTGTTAGTTTTCTCAAGAGCATAATCTTTTGTTTATGCCCGCCAATAGCAGCACACATAACAGAATTTTAAGCTCAGGGATCCGATGGTTCTTAGTAAAATGCACCTTGTGAGTCATAGTTAACTTCTCTCCTTACATTTTTATGTACAGAGAATTGTACCTTCAGTGCTTTTACTAGACAACCTGATCTTTTCTAATGCAGATGTTTCAACTGGGAGATTTTCAAAATTGTCTATGAATGGAACTTCTGGAGCCAGGGGTGCCTAAAGTAGCTCCTCCCACTTCACAACTCCAGAGGTGTTTGTCATGTGGCATTATGGCTTTATTTAGACATAACAAGACATTTATGGAAAGAGTCACAATGCTTGCATGATATTTTGCACCTAGTGATGAAAGTGAGTGAGAGCGCTCTCTGTTCTCGAACAGCATCATTATGTTCTATAACTTTTTTGCTCACATGCTGTATGCAAAGCTTTTTGCTGGAAATTCATAGAGTTTATCCGTCCAGTTGGCATGAAAGAAAGTTGAAAAAATAAGGAGGGAGACAGCTGGTATGATAACTACTGTGGTTGCACAAGAGTTTGTTCTTTTAGGCCCCCTTATGCCCTGCCAAAAAAAATGCATGTACTAATCTGACATGAATTGACATTAAATACAAACACATGCAGACATTATACATACCATGTTCATATACTGTACTTGATGTGTTCCAAGGTGGTTCAGGCCCAGCTGTAGAACTTTTCCAATATTGCTGAAGCACACCACACAGAGAAGGCACTGCCCTATGTCAGTACTGGAATAGCATTCACAGTTGAACTCCTTTTGATTGCTTAGGTAAATGATAGCACATAAACAACAACAACAACAACCTTGCTTGGTGTTGCTTGAATTTAATCAGACCTGCTCCAACCTGATTAATTTACATAAACGCATGTTATACAATAATAAGTAATTCTGGATGCCACACATGATAAAGTTACTAGAGATTTTGCTACTTTATTCACATACATTAACTGTCACATGAAGATGGCACATCACATCCAACATGGTGTCCATGTAGTTTAATAATTGTAGTTTAAAAATTTCACGTGAGCAGTGTGGTCGTGCTGTGGATGAGTCACTGAGAACTTGCACTTAGTTTGAAATAAGTAGAGGAAAAACCATTTGAGGAAAGTCTGTAAGATAAAGTAAAAGCACTTTGCTTCTTTATACATCATATTTTCTCTGCATTGGTTACGCCCTTTTACATTTGAAAAAGAGCTTTCTCATCATTGTCACCTTTCAGCATGAAAAGGAATGCAGATGTCACATTTTGTTTTGTTTTTATCTCAGAGAAAGTCATGACCCTCATTCTCAAAGACAGTGCCTTTGTGATGCTGTCAACTGCGGCATCCAACAGAATCATCAGTCCTTGGTGAAATTCACCTCAGTGACAGTTTGCCCTGTTGGCTCCTGTCTTTGTCGGCATCATTCCCTGCTGCAGGTACAGGGTATGTCTTTGTGGTTTAGGCTAGTGTTGCTGCTGGCTAAAGATGAACAGAAACTACTCTCCTGAGGTCTTCATGTCCTCCTGGTTCTCTGTAGCCATCAGACTGGGCCTCTTCCTGCAACTTCTCTTTCATGTTTATCCCTGTTATGACCTGGCTCAAAAGGCCACAACAAAAGGGAGACACACCATGGTAAAAGTTTAACAAAATATGTGTATTTAAACCAAAATTAACCAAATTAAGAAGTATTTCAACAGTCCAACAAAAGAAAACCAAACTAAATGGAAAACCAGGGAGCCGGCCGCAGGGAGGTCTGACCTGGTCTTGACAGCAGCCCCTTTCCCGAATGAGAAAACAGTCCCAAATACTCTACAGGGCAATTAGCCCAGGTGCCCAGAGCCGCTGCAATCAGCTCCTCCACCACGAGAGAGAGAGAGAAAGAGAAAGAGAGAGAAAGGCCACACCCACTCATGACCCCACAGGGCATCACAATCCCTATGTACCTCCTGCAATCAAGCCCTAATGCTGCTTTGCTAAAGTCTCTTTATCTCATTGTGTTATAACTCTTTTACTCTGACATATATATATATTTCAATAACGGTGCTTACAGTTTTTTTTTTTTTTTACAATTGCTAACAAGCATTTTTCAGTACTGAATTTACTTTTTCAAAACTCTTCACACTGTCTGTACCAACACGGAGATTGCACAACACTTAATTTCACACCCAAAATGCACCAAAACTACCACAACACTGCATACTTGTTTCACTATCAAATAATTTTACAAAAACACCAGCAGTAGTAGTACCAGTCTCTTTCAGTGATGGCCCATGGTTGGTTACTTGGTCAATCACAGTAGCCCTAATGTCATCAGAGACTACAGCTCTTGGTCATCTCTGCTGTTGTCTCCTCCATCTCTTGCAGTCTCCATTTTGAAATGGAGGTGTAACAAAACATTCCAAAGATGTCTCCTTTTATAGGTGGTAATGAGATCACTAGGTGAAAAGACCGGGGTAGGGCTCCAACTGAGATGGGAATGACCTGTCATTGGTATCATTTACATGATTTCAATCAATACTATTTCACTACTTGTCTCCATAACCATCTTTTTTAGGATTTTGAATGTATTTCAATGTGTCGCGGTG
Source organism: Micropterus salmoides (assembly GCF_014851395.1). Taxonomy (NCBI): domain Eukaryota; kingdom Metazoa; phylum Chordata; class Actinopteri; order Centrarchiformes; family Centrarchidae; genus Micropterus; species Micropterus salmoides. The sequence continues at coordinate 11,112,235 of NW_024040263.1, read as the reverse complement.
ACAGCCCAGCTGTTGGTGAGTGTCCTGTGTCTCCTTTCCCTCGCATTCTGGTTTCTCCTGTGCCTTCTCTCTCTCTCTCTCTCTCTCACTCTCTCTCTCTGTGTGCTCTCCGCTCCGGCTGGCTACCCACAGCTGCTCCTCGTTAACCTCCATCCCCGGCCGCCGCACCTGCCAGCCATCAACCTCATCACGACCAGTATTTCTACCCCGGCTTTCCACTCCATCCTCACTCGATCGTCGCAGCTCCTGACTTGGTGTCACAGCTTCGTTCTGGCTTTTTATAAAATTTCCCTTTGTTCTATTTCATATAGGCTTCGCCTTCTAAGAGTTGTCACTATTGGGTTCATCCCCGCTCGCATGTGCAGTCCTGAAGATTTCTTTCGCGCCCATGTGCCGTGCACGGGCCTCTCTCAGGTCCGCAAATTGGGTATATAATACCGGCGAGACCAGAGATCTGCTCCCCTTTTTTCTTCAGCGCTGAATAGCAGTCACTTCGGAGAGCAGAGTAGCATCTAAAGAGCAATTTCTCCTACTAAAGAGCTTTCCTATGGCTACTCACTGCTCTACCGTTGAGGTCCGCCGCTCGGAAGCAGTCCGCCTCTGCCCGTCTTGCCACGCCGGCTACATCATGGGGTTTGATCTCCATGCCCGCTGCGAGACCTGCCTCGGTCCTCAGCACGCTGGCCTGGCTCTGACTCCCCGGGCCTCGTGTCCCTACTGTGCACAGCTGCCCGTGGAGGAGAAGCGACGGCAGGTTGATGCCTTCGCGGCCCTACAGGAGGAGGAGGCTGACGATGCTAGCTGGGCTAAGCCAGTTAGCTTCACGGCGGACCTCGCCGGCGGGATTGCCGGCAATGGATGGCTAGAGTCCTCTGACTCTGCTCCCTCCATTGCTGGCTCCCCGCCAGGCTCTCCCCTCTTCCCGCTGGAAAACCTGGAGTTTGATTTCAAGTTGGATAAGAAGGCGGCGTCGCTAGCTCCTGCTCCACTTCCGCCTTCCAGCTTGCCGTCCTGCGGGGCTCTCTTCCGGGATCTCCCTGACATAATCAAGACGGCCACTGAGCGCAAGGGCGTGCCGATGCCTGCTGAGCCTCCTGCACCTGCTCCTAGCGCCATGCTCGGTGACATCTACCAGCCAGAGCAAGCGTCCAGACAAGTCCCTGTGTGGCCCCTTTTCCCACCACTTCGGCCCTTTCTCTCCGAAGCGGGGGCCGAGCCTGGGAAGCTGAAGGCGCCGGTGGCGAGGTACGTCAACTTCACTAAAGTTGAGGGCCTCACTGACCGTGGTTTTCCCTCCGTTCCACCTCTGGAGCCCAGCCTGGCAGCCATCCTGCTGCCTAAAGCCACTTTTTTTGGCAGGAGGAAGCCGACTCCGCCCTCTGACCCTAAGGATCATGTTTTTGTCTGCCATTTTACATGAGTATTCCGAATACTAGTTAATTATCAACACCTCCAACAGTGGATGCATTAAGTCAGCGGGTCTGTACATGTGGCAAAGTCTGGATATTTCTATTCAGCCTGTCTATATCGTTTAGCTCTGTGGCAGACTGGTGACATGTCCAGGGTGTTACCACTCACTACCATTGTAGTGTTTAGAGGAACTCTGTATGTGTGAAGTATTTTGTTATTAATTTCTCCTATCATTCATTGATTTGAATAAATATTGATTAAAAATGTTTGTGTCAAGCCCTTGCTCATCCATATACTAGAATAAACTGGAGATTAGATTATAGACTCAATGTTCTTCAAGAATACAGTGTTGTATCTGTTGTAACGATCCTTTCACACTAGATAATTAATGTTGGCCGATGCATGATGAATACTGTAGCTTGTTCTGCATGGCACTGACAGTGGAAAAGCCACAGAGGATTAGGTGGGGGATTCATTTTAAGTGTTTAAATGAGATAACCACAAATTCTCTCTATTTGCTAACAATTACATAACCTGTTATTTTAATTTGAAAATAATTATGACAACATCACACAAGAATGTACCAAATGTATGTAATTAAAAGGAAGCCCTAACATTAGGAGAGTGTAAACATGCTGTATATTGTAACTCGATTCAACAAGATTTAGCATTGAATCTTTATAAGGGTCCGCATATTTACAAGTTTGTGTTTTTTATTACCAAATGAAGGTCAATCACTACATCCCCTAATAAATTTTTGGGTTTGTGTAGAATCTCTGCTCCCTTTCGGTCCTTCTCACCAAAGAGTACTGTTCTTTCTGTAGCTCTGTCATTAGCTCAAACATTATGGAAACTCCACAGTTTGAGGCTCCTGGAGCAACATGCAAGATTTAACTCACCCTGAAGTCTTCATTTTATATTCCTACACTCAAATCAAGTGTTCAAGGGGCTCCTCAAGTTGCTGCAGCTGAAGTTACACATGCTTTTAATAGCCCTTCTTGCAGCAGACATTGTGTCTTGTCATAGCAGGAAAAGCACAGGTGGAACTAACAACATTAATGATGGCTGTGTTCATATTATGTGCATGAGAATCTGTCCCTGGACCTGGAACACAAATGGAATGGAGCCATTATTTATGTTATTAATTACACCCGTGTTTGACAAGTAAAAATGTCTGTTAAGCAAGAGGTCTGTTATGTCCAGATACTCAACACTCACATCTCTCGCTGCATTGCCTTATCCGCACAATTCGGCTTTACTTGGAAAGTCCAGAGATTGTAAACATATCAGGCCAAACCACAAGAGAACACACTCAGATTTATTAAGCTAACCTTTTCACTGTGCAGGGTTCCAGGGAGACAATGCTAGACCTACCTGCCAGTAACATAACTCATAAATTATACCTGCCTCCTGCATGACAACCCAAGGCATCTCCTTGTGCTTTATATATCCATAATGCCCGAGTTGGAGGTCAGATCGACTCACCAATGTCGCGGTTTTAGGTCACCCACGGCTCACTTGCATGCCTGCTTTCAGTCTGGTGTAGCATTGTATGCTTCAGAGGACCAGCTCAGTCTATGTGGGTAGTTCAGAGTAGTGTGTCTCCAAAGCATCTGTGGGTTTTCCTCCCGTCTCAAAAGGTCCTTTTTTCGCAGATGTTTTGACTTGTCATAGCAGGAAAAGCACAGGTGTTACTTAATACATGAATGCATTGAACTTATTCTAATATGTACTTGCACTGAGTATTTTCTGTCTTTTCTGTTTTTGGAAAAGTGCTATATAAATGAAGTTCATTATAATAAATATCACATTAACAATTGCTCTTAAAGGTTAAAGTCAAGGGCAACTGGACTTGGTTGAAGATACTAGAAGACTCATCCAAGAGACTTTCAGTTCTGACTGACTGGTAGGGAAGCTATTTAACCTCTGGGATCATTAGCTAGGATCGATACTGCTGGTTTGTTAGTGCTCCTGGCTGTGATAATGACATGTCATCATGGTCGTTACAGCCACCCATGGCCAAGTCTGAACGACCATCGTTGGCATCTTCACCTGAGGCCAAGAGGAAATGCTTGTTTAGTTTCCTGGTGTGGCAGTGCGAGCGGCCTATGACACTCGAGAAGCTAAAATGTCTGACAATGCCACTTGGGATAAGCCCAAGACCTTTAAAGCACACAGAGCCTTTTATCAAAAATTAGGGGTCAGAGACAATAGAGTAATTATAAAAAATACACAATTCTATTTATCATGTCATATATTTAAATAGTAGCAGTTTATTTAAATCTGAACGATAAAGGACACTTGTCTGAGGATCACCAGGTGCACATTTTAGACAGAGAGGACAGATGGTTTGAAAGAGGTGTCAGGGAAGCCATTTACACCTGGGTTGAGACGCCATCGCTGAACAGAGGAGGGGGTCTACACCACCACTTATCCCCCACTTACAATGCTGTCCTTTCATCACTTCCCAGGAAACTAAACAAGCATTTCCTCTTGGCCTCAGATGCCAACGATGGTCGTTCAGACTTGGCCATTGGTGGCTGTAACGACCATGACTGTTGTTATCACAGGCAGGAGCACTAACAAACCAGCGGTATCGACGATCCTAGCTAATGATCCCAGAGGTTAAATAGCTGAGTTTCCCTACCAGTCAGTCCGAACTGAAGAAGTCTCTTGGCTGAGGGACCAAACGTCTTCTAGTATCTTCAACCAAGTCCAGTTGCCCTTGACCTCAGCCTTCGTTGGATAACTACCTGGATGACTGAAAACCTTCACAGATGACTTACTGGAACATCCAGCGTGAACAATATCAGGACCCTTAAAGTGGAGCAGATTTTACTATTTGCACCAGTGCTCTTCCAAATGAGACATGTCAAAATGTCTTCCATGTGGCACCCATATGGCCTCATCCCGAGTGACTTCCCATTAAGGTAATAAAGAGGGCCTGATTAGCCTCGACCTTGACTTTCACCTGAGGTTGACTGAGTTTGTATCTACCTTATTGAAATTCAGAAAGTACTTTTAAGTAAAAATAGACTCTATCATTGTCCTACAAACATGTCACATAGGAAAATGACTTCACAGGATGAGCACATCTTAGATATTCCTCCCAATATGTAAGTGTTTATGTAGGTTCTGGTACTTCATTGTGCTACTATAAGTACTGCAACTACATTATAAGGTAATGGTTATGTGATTTAAGTGGTTCTTATTACATAATTGCTATAGGGTTTGTTTGTAATTCTCTGTGAGCATGTTTTGCTATGTAAGTGTACACTGTTTCGTGTTTATAACATGTGGAAAAGCCTGTAGCCTGTAGTAGCTAATGCTATATTATCACACGAATGATCATAAATTGTACTGTTTCAAAGACTAGGAGGCTACACAACAGCTGTGTATGACATGGCAAAACACTGTTTTCCAAGTACACCTGCATACCAGGGGCTTCCTGATGCACATCAATTGTCTTACAATACACCATTATCTTATTTCCCAGCATTGGTGATGTGCGTCAGTTCTCCAAAAAAACTGCAGTTTTATCACATTTGCTCCCCAGATCAGCACATCCTAGCTTCTGTTACTTCACAACTTTCTGCATGATCTTTCCATGTGCCAAATGACACATCACCCCATGACGCTGCTGATATGTATAAACACTTGAGTCTACAGCTTTACAGCCACCAGCTTTGCTACTTAGTGTAAGTAGCTTTTAATTAAATCACTTATAATTCCTGTCTGTTAAAGATTTGGAGACTATATAGTTCACTCTTTTATTTCCTTTTTCCTCGACTACTGCAATTCCCTCTATGTAGGAATTGGTCGGTCAGCCCTATCTCGCCTGCAGCTGTATAAATGATTTTTATGATTCTTTAAAACTCAAAGTACCTTAAAACTTTCTGATAACTTTAAAACCCATCTAAAGACCCATCTCTTTTCTTTAGTGTCTTAATTATCATTATGGAGACATGCCTGACCACACTGATTTTTATTGGTTTGTATTATATTTGCTGTTTGTGTTATGATTTTATCAAGATGTTCTATGCCATTGGTAACTTACTTATATCCTCTTATTTATGTCTGTTTTTATTTGATCACATCTGTGTTTTTATTTGATTGCAATCATCAATCAAATAATCCTGTAATTTAATGTCTTTGTTTCAACGTTACGATCAACGTTTGTTGTTTTTAAATGTGCTCTATAAATAAATTGCCTTGACCTGATTATCTAATTGGTTTGTAGTCATTTGGTAACAGGTATCTGCTGCATTGCATGGCTTAACGCAGGATTCACAATAATAATCATTCAACAAGAACCGTGTGCAAAGGGCAAGAACAACACTTTCACATTTGACAGAAGTTCACATATTCTCGACCAACTCGAGGCTAGTGTGAATCATGCCACTATGTATAATTTAATTTGCACTGTATGTTAATGCAGCGCGAACCCTTAGAACATCACAAAAAACAAGACTTTTTGTGGCGATGGTTAAGAGCCAGGACTGTCACACGGGTTCACAGAAACAGAACAGATATTCACAGATAACCACCTCTGTCAGCAGGATGAGTCACATAATGGATTTCATGACACTGTTCAGTGACATTTCTTTGCAATAAATCAATTAAATGTCAGATTATAGACTTTTTTGCTTATCATAATGGTTTAAATCAGGAGGGAAAATGTCAGTTTAATCAGACCTTGATGCTGTATACCAGCTGACAGACATCTAATTAACTTTCTTACTTTAAGTTTTAGACCTCTAATACTGTTTTATCAAGTCACAAATATACACACTGGTATAAGTATTATAAATCCTGAAGTAACTATTTTTATCAACAGAAAGAACAAACTTCACTGTCCTGGTCAGATTGACCTCTACCACATTCACATTTTCATGAAATTAGTTAATTTAATTAGTTATTAAACATGTCTTTTACATGATATGCAAATAAAAAAATTGATTTCAGCAAAAAATAATGTTGTATGGAGATCACAGTAAATTAGTTTGGTCTACAATGAATATTTAGCAAAACAGCAAATCTCTTTCTTGTTGAAATGTAATGTAATATCCTGAGAAATGTAATCCATAGAGACTTTCTGAAAGTCTTTGGTGTCAAAGATTGCACCACAATTTGTGGATTCAGAGGCGGGAAGAGATCCCATAGTGTTGGTCAGTCCTTTCAAAGTGGGAGCTTAAGCAAATTGTTGTGAATTACCGGACAGATGTGGAACAGGGGAAGAAATCATGCTGTTCTTTTATATGTGAAGCAATGAACTCCTGAACAGTGGCAGATACCAAGACACGAACATTGTAAAAAATGGTTGCGAGGGGAACTGAAGAATTAGGACTGCAGTTTTCCTACATCTAATGTTGCTCTAGGCTACACAAGGAGAAATGAGCAAAACAATTTTGACTATTCATTGATGTCGTCTGTGAAGATACTCAGTCATCCAGGTCACGGGACACTGGACTTGGTTGAAGATTCATTGATGTCATTAGAGGAATTTTCAAAGATTAACTTGTGACCACTGAAACAGATAATAATAATAATAATCCTTATTTGTAGAGCACTTTTCAAAAACAAGTTACAAAGTGCTTTAACAAGTGTAAAGAAGATCCAGTCAGCGTTCTGTTAAAATAAAAACCACTGGCATCAACAATAAAAAGGCTTTACTTTTGAGAAAAGCAAAATCAGTAAATAATTTTTACCACCAGACACAAAGTGTGTATTTTGGTTGCGGCACTTCTTCTCCACCACTGTGGTGGGTAAGAGGCTGTGCTAAAAACGACCTGATCTGCCAAGCGGTCTAACATAGACCATCTGACCAGCAATCCTAAACCATATGCAGTAGACACATTGCTGTGTAACAATTGCCCTATTTAGAGGTGCTGTTACATCCTCTTTTGTTTCGTGTTTCGTGTTGACCCCTCTAGGTTGATCATCTGCTTGGCAGACACATGCGCTGACTGGTGGGATGTGGGCAGGCCCTTCTGTTTAACTCTCTCTTTCTCTTCACCCTGCTGCAGCAAGACCTTTGTGGTGCTTGGTATTTGTTTTTCAGCGTACATTCCTCTCCTGATATTGTGTCCATTTGTCACGTACTTACCCGCCTGCTTGCTCTGACCCTGCCTCTTTAGTTAAACCCCAGCGGGCCACATCATCTTCTATCTACCATCCACCCAGCTCCAGTCAACTTCAGCCACTGCCTGCCACCCTCTGCCTTCCCCAGTGACATCCCAGCTCATGCCATCCCCATTCTGATACATTCTGCTAATTGTAACACCATTGTTAATTTCTGTGTTTGAGCCAGCCGTAACAGTACAGATCCCTGCTTGCTTGAGACTAAAACAGCACGTCTTCTTTAGAAACACTGCTATTTAGGGGTGGGTGTCTTCCCTGAGCAAGCACTTAACCCCTAGTAGCCCCAGAGGTGTGCTGGAGCTAAATGAGCTATATGACTAATGATTTAGCACATGCATGAAGTTTTCAATTCAGCATAGAGTAGATTCAGTATTTACTGGGCCTCAGCACAGATTCCCTATTAATGTATCCCTTCACCAGCAAACATATAATTTCTCTACACTTCAACATAAAATATAATTATATATTTAAATACAACATAACCAATAAAAAACAGTCCCGACAAATGTATTTTCACAGACGAGTAGATTACTGCTGTACTATAAAGCAACGAGTAGCAGAGAAAAGCTTCTGCATACCTATTAAGCAGTGTTCCAACAAAGATACTGGAGTATCTTCAACCAAGTCCAGTTGCCCTTGATTTTAACCTTCGTTGGATAACTATGACCTGGATGACCTAGAATCTTCATAGACATCTATTAAGCAGTGCTCACTGTGGAGTAAATCCACAGCTTAATACATCCATTATGAATAACTGAACAATCTTAGGTTATATGTCTATGAGAAATTAATATTCCAGCTTCATATGCTGAAATCTGCTATTAGTTAAGCAAATAGAATCTCAAATGATGGGGTCTGAACATTCCCTCTTTTTTTATTACTTTAAATGTAAAAAAGCAAATTGAATATGACATGTATGTTACAATCTCTTCATCATTTTGTAATCATGATTGTCCATACTGTAATTTGATTATGTTGGTTTATTCTGTACAAACAACTACTATTGCATGTCTGTCCTGGGAGAGGGATCCCTCCTCTGTTCTCCCTGATGTTTCTTCCATTTCTTCCCATTGAAGGGTTTTTCTGGGCAAATTTTTTCTTATCTCAATCGAGGGTCAAAGGACAGAGGGTGTCGTATGCTATACAGATCATAAAAGCCCTTGAAGCAAATGCGTGATTTATGGTATTGGTCTATATAAACAACATGAACTTGACTAGTTTTATATTTCAGAATACCTTGCATCTAGATTGCAAAACAAGGGACTTTTCCTGGACATATTTGTGCTGATCTTCCATGTCAAGTTATCCTCATAAAAGAAAAACAGATATACATGCTGTGTTACTATCAGTCATTGGTAGTAAATTTATTCTAGTGTGTGACATGTTGTAATTTAGCTTTTGATCTTTTGTTGTATCCACTTTGTCTCGCTCTCTCTCTGTCTCAGCCTTCGTCGTCTGCTTCAGCTTCAGTAGGTTCATTTCATCATTTCCCAGGATGTCTACTGTATAAACAAACCACAGTAATTAAACTGTGATCTTCTGATAACGAGAGGGGGAAAAAAGATGTCTAATCAAACAGGGCTAATGTCACAGATAATGGCTATGCTTACTGAAACAACACATCACCATCAGGCTGCCAGCTGCGTTTTTCATCATTAACTCAATTTTGAGGTTTTGTAGGTGAGAGAACAATCTTGATTGATGAGTGTGAAACCAATGCAAGTGGCTGCTGCCTAACCGAAATACTAATTGAAAAAGAGATAAGTAAAAAGGAAGAACTATTCAAGTAATCTCAAAGGTTGTGGTTTGATGACCGATGCCTGGTTACATGCACATCTGTCAGCTGAAGCATTTGTTCATAACTCTGAGGACAAGGAGCATGTGGAAGCTATTGTATCTTGCTAAGCGCAAAATAACGAAAACACCTTTTAGATTAGACCAGCCATGCTGTAATAATGTTTGAAGGAAGAAGGCGGGAAAGACAGCTGTAGAGTCTTCTCCACCTCCAGAGGACAGGCCACTGTCAGTATCCACAGCAGATGTGAGAAGAATACTGATGAGAATAAGGATAAAGCTATTGGGCCTGATAACATCCCTGGCTGTGTACTAAAACATGTACCAATCAGCTAGTTGATGTTATTAGTGACATTTTCAACATATCACTGTCACAGGAGAGTGTTCCCACCTGCTTCAAGACAGCCACCATCGTCCCTGTACCTAAAATGTATTTCAGACAGAGCCAATGTCATCTCCGCTGCCCTCCACTCAGCCTTCACACACCTTGAGAAAAACAACACCTTCATCAGAATGCCCTTTAATGATTTCAGGTCAGCATTCAACACAATCTCCCCCATGAAACTGAATGGCTAACTGCAACTGGATATTGGACTTCCTCACAAACAGACCCTAGACCGTGTGGATTAGAGGTCACACCTCCTCCACTCTAGTTCCCTACACCCGAGCCGCCCACGGTTGCGTGCTCAACTCCCTCCTGGTTTTGTTTACACCCACCCCAGCCACAGCCTGTTCACCCTGCTGCTGTCAAGAGATACAGAAGTATCTGCTGCCGTACCACCGGACTACAGAGCAGCTTCTTCCCTAAGGCTGTGAGACTTCTTCCTCAGCGATGCACCATGTAAAATAGTTTACTGTCCACTGTATATATATAAAATTTTTGCATAAAGGGAACTGCAAATTGATCTCGTTATACAACCCTGTGTAATATATCTACCTTGTAAACTGAAAAGAAAGGTGTATGAGCAAGCAGCCATTTTGCCTTGCTCAGATCAGGCAAGATTTAGTTTGGTTACTCGCAGAACAACAACAAAAGCATGGCTTTCTTAAACTTGGTATCCTCGTTCAATAAGCTATGCACATATGGCCTTTAGCCTACTGTGCAAAAAGTTGAATCAAATGTATTCACTTGAGTGATATTGCAAAGAAGAAAGACATTTTGAGTAGTTGTGGTCTCAATTCCAACTTTTAACAGGATTGTTCTTCTCGCACATCTGCTGTCATAAGTTGTGGGCTCGGAGGACAAATTATTTTTTAGTGGAACTCTAAATCTTCAGATGGTTCCCCTGACGGATTATTATTACATTGGTATGATGACAAGGGTCCTCTACCCCTTCTGCTCCAATAATCATACTCAGTGTTAAAGAATGAATGGTTTATTAACCAATTTTCTATAGCAAGACAACGACACATATCTACACTTTAATAAAAGACAACTTAATGTTATAATCCACAACATTTTTTTGATCTCAATTTCTGTGACTCATTTGGGGGTGAGTGGTCACTGCACTGCATTTCAATGATCTGACAGCAGCTTCTACACCAAAAAATGAATAACCATGAGTTTTTTGTTCTGTGGCTGAAACGCTTAAATATAGCAGAATGACAGAATTTCAGTCTGTGCAGTGCACTGATCACGTCTACAGAGAGAGTATTGTTTTTATATATATATGTTTATTATACAAATTAAACATAGTTTGTGTGTTTTTGTGGAATTTGTGGAAGGCAGTGGTAGCAATGAACTGGTTACTTTTTTCTTGCAGTTTCTGCTCATAAGGTGTGCATTCTTTATCTTCCCAGTATAACAAGACAAACATTTGGTAATTATGAGAAAAGTACCTCATAATAATAAAATAATTAAAATGCTTAGATGTAATTGTGAGATGAGGTGGTAGAGTTAATTGCAAGAAATTTATTGCAGTTTTCTTCTACAGGGTCGAATCTATGCTTCAGGGCAGGGGTTTTCAAAGTGTGAGGCAGGCCTCCGTAGGGGGGCTCCAAACTGTTTCAGTGGAGGCTCAGTGAATGGAAGTGAAACATTCACTGACTGGGAGGCCCGCAGTCTCAGACTTTGAAAAGCCCTGCTTTAGGGTATACATAATTGAGAAATATAAACAAATTGAGATATTTAAAAGTTGCAAATTATTACAATAACCTGAATTGTTGCTGACAACTAACATAAAACAAAACACTATTGCTCAGGGTTTTTTCTCAGTAAAATTTGACTGCATTTGCAACAAGTCACGGTTACATTTCATCATAAGCATGTAATGTCACGTTTCAACACTCATGATACTATGAGGAAGACTGCTGAAATAAAGCTACATTAAGCAAATACATCAGCACTGACCAATGCAGAGCAATGAAAAACCATTTGAAGTCACTAGTATCATATCAATAATTATTTGCCAGCAATAACAACATTATAATTATTTGTTTAAAGGAGAATAAAATAGTTATTTTCAACCAGAGTCCTGTTTTGTAGTGAGGCAGTTACAGAAGCCCTAAGCAGCCATCGACTAAAATATTTTTTTACTTTGTTTTCCCGTGATGACGGGATAATTATCTCTTGATCTTGAGATAACGCATGTTGTTTTCCTGTGATAATGGGACAATTTTCTTGTGATCTCTAGATAACAAAACAGTAGTTCAACACAGGGGTTGGCACGAACATTTCTTAATGATAATTTCAGTATTGTTTTCAGTGTTACTGGTTAGTTCAGTAGGTAGAGCACAAGACTTATGATAGTAGGGTTGTGTATTCAATCCTCACTTATGACCTATTTTTTTCTTTTTTATCTTTTTCATTATCCTCTTCAACAAAATTCTTATGTAGAGACGGTTTCACATGCTCACAATAAAGCACGTTGGAGGCTGGACTTTTCATTCACCCATCATTCCCAGGCAGAGGAAATTCATCATTTTCGGAACTTAAGCAATTTCGGAACCTTTGAAATTGCCGTCGGGAAATGTGTGATAGGATTCTCCTTAATCACTTCATAACAACTTTGTTTGAAGAGGATGATAAAAAACACACAAAAGTAATAGGAAAGTAGTTGCTTGAGTCAAACCCACAATCATTAGATTATAAGTCCTACACCCTACCATCTGAGCTAACCAGTGCCAACTGCTGTATTTAGCTATGGTTTGTTATCTCGAGATCACGAGAAAATGATCCCGTTGTCACAGGAAAATGGAATAAAAAAATATTTGAATCGATGGCGGCCTTAGGGCTTCCGTAGGCAGTGCTTTCTGTAAAGTAAAAGGGACAAATTAGGAAAGGAAGTAATAATAACTTCAGACTCGATTCTGTGGAGGTAAGAACAAAGAAATGAGGCTCAGATTGAAATGAACTAGTTCTCCTTTAAAGACAACAAATAATACGGTCACGACTTGACGGCGATAGAGGCACACATTGTACTGTACATTCATACAAAACACATACTTTTTATACAGAAAAGCATAAAAAAAAAAAAACAACTCACCACATACAAATATTTCACAAACTTCAATATAATGATTAGACAACAGCTTAAAAATTCACATTTTTCACATTCTTGTGTAAATACTTTCATGAAGTCTGAACATTCAGAACTGTTGGTAAGAATAATTATGGAGTTTTTTTTCTTCCTTTGCTGGGAACCTTTGCCTTTTGTTTAACAATGTATAATTGTATTAAATGTATACATAACCTGCTATCACAAACGGTTGGACTACAAATTCAGCTTTTACTACAACTAGCAGTACACTCAATAAGTTATTTTTTAAAGTATCTTTAAAGAGTCTGATTGATGGCAAAATATTAACATGCTTAGTTTTCAGCAGTGAGTTATAGCAATACTCATATAGTACACACATACAGTAAGGGTTTTTCTCACTCTTCTTAGTAATCTTGTCTGTGTGTTGCTGTGTACTGAGTCAGATGGGACATACTGTTCCTGTAGCTCATGTAGTCGTACTCGTCACAGTATGGTTCCACTTATCATATTGTAAACCCAACATCGCACAGGCTAGTGTATTGCTTGGTGCAGTTTCAACACTTCATGTGCGCACAAGCAGTGAGTTAAATTAAGATGCAACACAGGATAACAGCATGCTGGAAGAAACTACTGAAACACCAACAGAACCAACAACTGCAATAGATGAAAACTGTCCTGCTTTCTGATAACACATTATAAGAAGGCATTTAAAAGAACATTATTGAACAGTAAAAGAAAGGCTGATTGCACCTTACTGTGCAGCTTCCATTATTTTATATATATTTCAATTTGCTCATTCTCCAGCAGCCTGTTTATTTATGTGTTACAAATGTACACTGGATTTTGCCTCTGGCTTGTGACCAGTTCCCAGGAAACATTTTTCTTACATGTTACATAATGGGAAAGCCAAATGCAGTTTCAGTACTTTCAGAGCTGAACTCGGAGCCACATATAGAGTCAAACAGAGTTCAATCAAGAGCTATTCCATTGGTGATTCTCTGCAGCCTCATTCATGGCTTCAGGGGGGAAACAGATGCAGAGTGTAACCTCTGTGTCACACAGTTCACAGTTAATACTTACAAATGAAAACTATGTCATAATAACTAAATTACAATCACCATGATGTATTTTCAGATTATCTCCACTGTGAGATGGTCTCACCATCTTAACAAATATTTTAATTGAAAATCTCCAAGCAGAACTGAGTCATGTCGTTATCACTTGTTTGAACTGAGTGACCGAGACCTTAACGAAAACAGCAATGCACTGACTGTGTTTAAATGCTAATCTCAAACAGAGCTGAATGTTTGGGTAAAGAAGGAGGGACAAATACTTACAGAATTTCATTAATGCAAAGGGATGCTGACTGGATAAGTGGAGAAAATATCACTCAATGGCAAAGTGTAATTTAGATGATCATACCGTACACTGTAAGCATTGTTCAACTTGTGAGTTGTTTAGGCTTCTCCTGATCATGAGCAGATTATGAGACATGGGGCCCTTGGACCCAGACATGTAAAGGGTCCAACACCAGGACACCGCACATCACAGACCCAGTGGCTAACGATCCACCTTTTGGGATATGTGTGAATGCACTGCTCTTTGTGAAACAGGCCCCAGAACCATACTGACACTCCTTTCCACAGATATAATAGAAAATACACAAAATCTTATGGGAAAAATTGGGAAAAAACCTGTGGCACATACTATAGTTTCTTGAAGCAGAGCTGTTCTGCTGTAAAACAAATTTAAATTGCTTAGGTTTTTTTACTGTAGTACTTTGATCACGCCCTGTATCAGCTAATTTCCAATATTAAAGAATCAGGAGAAAAACAACCATAATAGATTGAGCTGTGTGACATTTTAATTAGAACTGCTAGAAACATTGACTTGCCCAATTAGCCCGCTCAGTAATCCATCCATGCTCCAGAGTATCTTAAAAAAGTCTGTGATCCATCAAGTTAAAATATTCAATAATCTCTATATCCATGTGGTCATACCCTGCACTACTTTCACCTTGATACAATGTTTCTATGTCTAAATTAAGCAAACATCTCCGCACTGTTTTATATATACAGTGTATTATGCATGTGAACACATTTACTTTTTGTAAGTCTGTGAGAACACCCTTCAAGAGAACTCCTCAGGTTGAGCACTTGGAGCCACTCCATTTGGCGTTTTAACACTGCCACCGTTGCATCCTGTGATCTCTGTATGGCGAGACGTGATGTAGCTTCTCTTCCTAGCAGACAGGGAGTGCTTCCTTCCGGAGCCACCGGCAGCACCGCCACCACCCTCGACAGGGTCGTAAACCATCACCGTGGTTGTATCCATTCGTGACAGCGTGTACATGCTGCTCTGGCGTGTTGGGTGTAGCCGTGTCGAGCGTAGTTCCAACTCGTCGTAGCTGGACACCTTGATGAATGGGCACCAACGAAACGCTCGCTTGAAGCCAGCTCGAAACCTGGTGCCACATCAAGGGGGAAAGGGTAAGAGTTGGCAAACACAGGTAGTGTTTGGAAAGGGGAGAGATAATAACATGGAAAACAAATACAAGGAAGTCTGTCTGATGGGCATTTTTTTTAATTTGGCAGTCCTTTAATAACTTTTTGATAAACAATGCATGTTTTCTTTTCCAAGATGCAGCATACACCATATACAGTGCTGTACCAAAGATTGATTCTTCACCTGAGAAGAGATTGTATCCAGGTGTCCCTGAAGCATTTAAATATTCAGTTAGTGATTCATGTCTAAATGTTTGTGCAGTGACGAAAAAGGGGTCAACTGGGATGAAAGTGCAGTATTTAGCATACACAACAGTAAACCGACAGTACGTGGATCCTTTTCTGAATGCACTGACACTGTATTCATTGATACACCAAACAGTTTTAGACGCCTGGGAGAAGTAATTTCTTTTGAAAGAATTAAATCCATTTTCCATGAGAGGTTGACTATTCATTTTAAAAGACCAATTTTCTACAAATTAAATTCATAAAAACATCATATCTACAAATAATTTCATGTCCTTTGAAGACCATGGACCACACAGTACTGAATAAAACTCAGAAACAAAACATGAAACATCTTCATTAACTGATTCATTTTCCTTTGCTATGTCATAAAATTGGATTTTTAATTTTTTATCTTTGCTAATACATCCCAAATGTTTTCACCAGATATAATAAGCTCATTTCTTTTTCTTTCTCTCATCAGTAGGAGATAACAATAAAAGCTCCAAGCTCCATAATTAATAAAACCATGCCTCACTTTTATTATGTAGTAACACATAATGGAACTTAATTACACTCAACAATGTGACATAATAATGAAATAATTTCACTTTTGTTGTGTCATTTGGTAGCAGTCTCAAAGTGGTGACGTTTAGTGGTAACATTTTGTTGTGCAAAGCTATACTCTGTTGTTACCCACCTGCTGTTGAGGCAGCAGTAGATGATGGGGTTGTACATGGTGGAGCTCATTGCCAGCCACAGCACTGACAGGTAAACCTGCTGGATGTACTTCCACTTGATCAGACGCTTGTTGAGACCTGTCACAATGAAGTAGACATGATAAGGCAGCCAACAGAGGGCAAAGGTCACCACTACGATGATCATCATCTTCACCACCTGCGAGAGAGGGAGAGAGAGAGAAAGACAGTGAACAATGAAACATTAACAAGCTGTCACTGTGATCTGTATTTAGAATTTCTGGAAGCATTGGTTCAGATACAGACAATTTTATTGATCTGAAGAGGGCCAATTCATTTGCACCTTACCCAGTCCATACACATGACTCAAAAACTCACAGCAAGGTACTTATATGCCACAGACAACATACACAAGTCAATACACAGAAACAATGAGCAGCAGTAATTAAATATAACATTTTGTTATTGTTCATATAAATAACACTGGCCTGAGGGCATTACAGTGAATTCACTGGACAACACATGGTCAGATTGACTGATAATTATTTTTGCTTCCTGGACCACCTGTTTCTTCCAGAGGGAGCACAAGTCTCTTTGCTGGGCTCCAATGATCTTAGAACAGACTTTCACAATACTATTTAGGCTATTCTTGTCCTTAACAGACAAACCATTAAACCAGCAAATAAATGAGAAAGTTAGAAGACTTTCAATGAATGATTGATAAATATAACATAAAAAAATAGAATCACAGACAAAAAAAGATTTTCATTTTGCACTGTTAAGCGCTGGCAGCAGTAGACCAGCAACTCTGTTCTGCAAAGTAAAATGAAAAGGTAAAATTTTTAATCAATGGAGTCTGTTGGCTTCTGTTTCTGATGGGGAAAAAAAAGATCTTACTATTTAAAAAAAGGTCGGTCTCTATAAGGATCCTTTCCACAATGTTGTCACTTGTAATAACAATCTGAGCCTGTCAGTGGCAAAAACACTTTAGTGGACGTACTTTGAGGGGGTGAAATTGCCTGCAAGGATTACATTGCAGCCCTGTTTTGCTGCTTCCAACTGCAGAGTGCGCGCTCAATACTGGACCAATTTCTAAAAATGTCATCCCAATTAAACATGTTGAAAAAGAAACATGGGGAAATAAGGTCCAGTTTGAAAAATACTTAGGTTAAACCACAAGTGTTAAATTCCCTACCCTGTATACAAACCAACGGCCTTCAATTGTCCTGGCACTGCAGGAAACAGATGATGGATAGCAGGAACCCAGAGGAAAAATCTTTTGCTCAGAATATTCTTTTCTTTAACTCTTGAGAAAACACTAAGATCTCAATAGTATATCTTTGAGATCACTCCAATCTGAATTGTTGCTCCTAAAACCCCTTAGGAGAAAAGGATGAGATGAAGTGAGATCAGTTCTTGCGTGCATTCGGTCATTAATGAATTAACGTTAATCTCTAAACGTCATGTCAAAGTATTGGTGTTCCAGTTATGCTGGCTGTCACTACCTTAACTAATTGGAAAGCATGACATTTGAAAGTGCATTATTTTCAATGTCAAAATTTAGTTTTCTTCCTCAGTAACAGATAATTAACAATAAATACATTAAGGATTTGAAATTAAGGGGAGTAAAAGTACAAACCCCCATAAAAAAAAAAAAACTCAACCTCAACATTTGACGTAAGTAAAGTACTTGAGTAAAATAACCCTTAAGTGGGGTCACTAAGACAAAACTGAGAAATATCTTGGAGCTTTTTTTCTAATCCACATTCTGGACTGAAATTACACTTATTTAAGATACTGTAGAGATCACATCCTTTGATTAGAGTAAGACAGAGATGAATTATTTGCTCCTGAGGCCAATATGAGAAAACTGAGACATATTTGAGAAGAATCATGAGATCCCAGGAGTCATAGCTGAGTTTTCTTTGAGCTCTTTCTCTGATCTCATGGTCCAATTTTCAGGAGAGTTAAATTAGACTTATTTAAGATCAGTTAGAGATCTCTTGTTTTGATCAGAGTCAGACATAAATGAGATTTTATATTGTTGTTTCTCCTGAGATGAATTTGAGAAGTGGTAGAAAAGGCCTTTAAAAGCAGATAATTTGTGTCTAGGAGAAAAGAAGGAAACAACTATGAGATCTCATCTTGGATTTTGCTTTCCTATGGGAATGTATGTTCTAAAACACATGCAATTTGTTTAAACAGAATCTAACATTTTTAAATAAGCCCAGTGAAGACAATGAAAATATACAGGTAAATCATTACAATCAGTAAGCGCTATAATCATAAAAGCTTTTTTTAACTACCAATTTCCTTAGAAACAAAGGGGGCCATAAAGCGGACCTGATCATCAGAGCATCTTGTGAGGGAGAGATGTGAAGTATGACGGACAAAGAATTGGTTTATGGATAGTTAAAATTAATGCATTAAGTTGGATCCCTCTCTTCAGCCACACACTCTTAACACCAGCTCCCTGCATTACTTTTGCTCGGTCTACACACACCAACAGTTGCTTTTGGATTTTTGCATTTCCATTACCTAGACTTATATCGGCCTGCCTGTTAGGCCGCATTGTACCACATAGTATTAAAATAGAGACAAAAAAACTGCAGTTGAAAATCTATTGTTATCTGCCTTGAATCAACTGGCCCTGATGTTGGGTGGGGTTTTAATATGATTGGCTGTGTCAATCAATCACACACTCAACACTCAGTGCCGCAAAATTAAACACCTAGTACTAACACCAACATGGGTGAACATGAAATAGACAGCAGAAATGAGGCCCCAGAGCCCAGGCAAATTACTCTGTTACTACAACAACTGCTGCCTACCTTGCCTAATGGAAAAGTCTTCCCCTGACTAGTCCTACTAGGACTCGTATACTAATAAAGGTATATTAACAACCATTATGTACTGATATTAATTAAAATTAATAATGTATGTTTTTTAGTAATGTTTTTTTGGTATTCAACATAATATATTTTTTTGGTATTCAACATAATATCCCAATTCTAATACTAATCCTAATAATTCATCTAGGCTGAGGATAATCTGTTGACAGAGATAGCCAGGGCCAGGAAGTCGGTGCCCCTTCAAATGTAAATTTTTTTCACAAGACCAAAAGCACTGCGTGATTGTTTATATCTTTTCAAATACATTTTTTTTTATTGAAATGGCCTGTTGTGGTTTTTATTGTTGTTGCCCTCAAGTGGTTTATTGTACTCAAAAGGCACATATGAGGTGATTACTTGAGGAGAGCTATATAAGTGTTTCTAGTTTAGAAAATGTATTTTAATGTACTGTACGCACAAAATTCCCCCGGCAAAGGCTTTGTCCAGAGAGTGGGCTGACCAGAAATTCCCGGGCAGTTTTTTTGGTAAATTCTTTTTTTTTTTTTTTTTTTTAAACCAACCCTATCGTCAGACAACAATGTCAATATAGAAATCCTCACCTTCTGCATTATTTTGCATGGCAACGATGCTAAGGTTAAGGTAGGGAAAGAAAGTTAATAAGAATTAGACGTATCCTTCAATCATGTTATGAGTGTTGTCGTTGCATAGTTAGTCCACCAGAGGACACTCTGCAAGTCCCCTGTTTGGAACTACAAATCCACCACAAAACAATCAGTTGACATAATTAGCTGCACTTTCACAGTACTATTTATAACCGAGGTCACTAATAGGTGGACCACAGTCCGGGTCAAGACCCAGCCTACCTATAACAGATAATTAATTAATTAATTAATTAATTATTAACTTTTGGAGCATTAGCACTGGCTTAACGGCCCAGGAAACTCAGACCAATTGCATGCGTTGTCAATCATCTCATCATGTGATGCTACTCAGCCAATGAAATCTGTGCATCTTATCTTCCGATAAACATTGCGACTCAAGACAGGGAGTGAGATAAACACAGGCAGAGAGGAAACAAAAGAGAAAAGAAATTTCATATGGCTTTTAATGAAGAATCCACAGATGCTGCTTGTTCATGCTTCCCATGGGCAGTTTAAAACCAGTATGTCTCATATGGTCCGAGACTGTCGCGATTGTTAGCAATGTGAAGCGCCACCATGAGTCAAAGCACAAATCTTTTGAGCAAACATACCCACTCAAATGCAAATTGAGGGCACAGAAAAATACAAGCTTAACTGGCAGGAGAAGCTAGAGCTCACTTTTCTCACTGAACAAGAGAAAGTAAGAATTAAAGAGAGAAGGAGGTGTTAAAGCTGTTCAATTGTTAAGATGTGTTGACATTGTTTATAATAAAATTGGTTGAGACTTAAGATGTAAAATGGAGTTAACAAAAAAGGGGAACTACAAACTAGTTCAAACTACACTTTTTAATTTTTCTAAAGTCAAGCACTTTATTTTGAGATACACATTTTTTAAAAGCTCTGTTATATATATTTTTTTAAGCCTTTCTTTTACTTAAAGAGAATTCATATTATAATAGCATACTTATTTTTAATCTCACGTTTAATGTGAAAAAAATGAAAAAATAAAATTTATATTTGAATTGTCTTTTATCTGATTTGACAGTCCATTGTTGACAACATACTACATATAACGTAAGTTAGTCATTAAGATGTTCCAAACCTTTGCTTGACCTCTTTGAATTTTAATTAATACCCCTGATTTATAACAATATATAACTGCATTATGTCATGTTATCTTGGTGAGGACTCATAACTGGACATAACATATGTTAGCGATAATCTTTGTTTATGTTTAGTGTTTCTGAAAAGAAAAAAACACAACAATAATATCAGCCAATATATCAGAATATCAGATTTCAAAATCCTCATATCAAAATTGGTCTAGGTCTTAAAAATACTATATTGGTAGGGCTCTCATAAAAATGCAAACATTAATTGCAAAGTTTATATCAAGATTTGAACCCTGGTGTCCATCTGGACGCCAACTGACCAAACCAAACTCCACATCGTATCTTTTCACCTTGCAGCATATAGGGCACACTACAACCTGTGTTGTCATTGGACATATATAGTGAGGTGCAGACTCCAATAGATATGGATATATGGATGTAATAATTCCTACAATGAAAGGGAGAAAGGACAACAGTCTAAATGGTAATAAACGGTGTTTCCATCATTGTCATATAATGACATTTGATCATCTACCTGTAAGCCAATTTTTATTATTTTTAAATGTCTTCAATCTGTCTTTCTATTTGGAAGTGAACAGCTGTGGATTATCTCTGGGTGGTAACTAGGGATACAATCCATAATACTGTGTGACCGCTCAGAGGCAGGCTGGAGAGGCATGCTACTAGAGGCAAAACAGACATCGAGTCCCTCCTGAAATCCAAACAGAAGTCCTGGCTTCCTATGTTAAGAGTGCATGTTTCAAAGACGTTTACTGCGTAACACAAGCCATGCTGTAAACTGTGCTAGGTGGCTGATAAACTGAAGTGAAGTAGACAGTATTTTCCTTTGATGATAGTGACTGTGGACATTGACTGAAGGCTCTGATTCTCTCAAGAAGACACAGGTGTTGGAAGACTGAAATAAAGTAGTTTTTATATGGGTGTAGTCTAAATGTTTCCATTGTATGTGACACGCTCTGCTGCCTCTTCCAACAAGTACGACACTGAGGGGGAAGAATGCTTCAAGGGGAAGGTGAAGAGTCCAGTGTTTATTCTAAAGGATATGCACTGTATCACTCAAATATGTCTACAGTTCTATAATAGTAAAACTGAATTTCAGCTTGTTAATGAAGTTTATCTCACAGCATAACTAACAGCTGAGAATGACTGTGAATCTTATGTCAGCATGTTCTTTAAAGAGCCCATTTATTCCAGTTGGTAACTCTTGTAGTTCCAGCAAGTATTTATGGTAGCACGACAGTATATGTGGGATTGACTCAAAATAAACTTCAGTGCCATGTTCATAATAACGAAAACACAATGTACCCATTGCAACAGCGTGGCCATATACAGTGTTTTTTTGGACAACAATGGCACAGAGGAATAAGCTATATACAGTTTATGTTAGTAGGATTACTTATGTGACAGACAGAAACAAGAGTTGTAAATCTTGTTGTACACTGCTCTTGGGTCTTGTTTAAAACACAATCCATGTAACTTATAAGGATACACATAGGGTATTTTATGAGGCTGGCTTCTTAAACATTTTAAGTTTGTCCTTTACCACAGTCTCTCCTAGAGACTTATTGTTCTGGCATTTACTGTAAGAACTATACATACTATAATATAATAATGAAGTGCCTTCTGATTGTGAACATGTGTCATCCCTCAGATGAGAGATTTAGCAAATGCCAGAGCAGAAATAGAAAACACATCATTCCCCAAGTTCTATACAGTACAATCCAGTCCATGGGGGGCAAGATTTCCTGTATGATAGAAAGACAGAATTCATACCCTCCTCCTCACACAGCTACATAAACAATAGTGAAAGTATATCCTTTGAAGCACAGGAGGTTTAGGTGAGCCCATGCTGTAGTTTATATAAACATTAATGGACTGTCTTTAGGGCTATGAGCACATCCAAAAACAAAATACATTGAGATGTAGAAGAGTTCTACCCCCTCAGATTTTCATCATGGGGGATAGTGACAATATCAGAGGACATATTTTAAGCAGTGCTTTGTGCCTTCTGTCAACTGGAAAAACACAAGCAATCATTTCTTTTATATGTCAGTTTTTCTGTGACAGACTTCTACTGTTTGCGCACACAGAGTTTAAAAATTCAGTTTGACTGTCAATTCAGACTCTTGCAGAATGAGAGCAGAATAAAGCTGCACAAATACAGCCGAACAACAAAGACATAATGGCTACATGAAGTGTAAATGGTCTGTTTTTATTAACTTGTGTATGTGTTATACAGTTAAAGTGTTTTATAATAAAACACACAGATGTACAAAACACACAGCAGAGTTAAAATTAGATTATATAACAGAGTTGCAAAATGGAGTTTGTCATGCTTGGTAATCTCTGGCTGCACTGTGGCTCAAAGTGGCTTACATATCTAAAATATGCCTATAATGCTTTCCAATGTATCAGAAAAATACATCTTTAAAATATACAGGTGCATCTCAGAAAATCTGATCGTGGAAATAAAAATTCCCCCCCATAATTTAAGTCAAAAAGTGCAACATTTATATTCTAGATTCATCAAACATAAAGTGAAATATTCCTTTTTTTATTTTAATCTTGATGATGTTTACAGCTTACAGCTCATGAAAATCAAAAAACCACATCTCAAAATATTAAAATGAATAAAACAAATACAGAAATGTATATAATACGACCGTCTGAAAAGTTCTGAAAAATGGTTAAACCATGCACTTAATACTTGGTTGGGCTCCTTTTGCACAAATTACTGCATCAATGCGGTGTGGCAAGGAGGCATTCAGTCTGTGGCACTGCTGAGGCGTTATGGAGGCCTTTGACTTAAATTACGTAAAAAAATTAAACTTCCACGAATTTTCTGAGATGCACCTGTATTCAAAATCTCATCGAGCCAGTGAAATTAGGCAAAAACGGAAGTAATGTGTGTGTTCTTTTTCCAGGTTTCATTGTTTGAAGCCCAGTGGCAATAGTCTGAGTAATCCAGAGGCAGGCAACCAACTTTACCGTAACAAGAACAACTGCAGTTGTCCAAACAAGTAATAAAAGTAATCCTCCTAGTAGTAGTAATACGTAACTCCTGTTTTTTTAAATTGCATCTATAGTTTCCAGTGAAATTTATAATTTAATGTAAACTCCTTCTCATAAACAAAGCTCTTAATATTATGGGTCAATTCATTGTATTTCTGAAATAGTCGTGACTTTTCCAGAGCACTCAGGTCATCTGGTGCTGACCTTTCAAAAACATCAGCTCCAAAACAGGAGTAGCAGCTTTTTGTTTTTACGCTCCAATTAACTTCCAGCTAGAGGATCTGAAATGTGCTCCTTATATTTAAAAACAAAAAAACAAAACATTAAACCTTTTTATTGTGTATGGCATATGCCTGTTGACCAGAATTAACCAACACAATTGGTTATTTCTTCTCAGTTGTGTCTGCAGTAGTATAATGGTGTATTTTTGGCATTGTTGCAAACATTTTTATAACTTTTTATATTTTACGGTATGTCCTATACAAATTAAATTTCCAATGACGTTAAGGTTAGAATGACTTAAGATTACACCAACAATGCATGCATGCTTCATATTGTTAGTTCAACATGTTCTAATACCTATAACAACGGAATAGGTTGCTTGCCAATGACTACCAAAAGACATATATGACCGTTGGAGAATACCAGCAGCACGTGGTTAATGTTGTGCGATGGTTGCAGTTTTGTTAGATTCAGGAAAAAAAATCATGGTGTGGGTTAAATAAGTATTCATGTTGACTTTTGGTTTGGACTTGTCACTCTTTATATTGCTTCGCCTGACTTCCGACCTCCTTTGCTCACGTCATAATTACTAAGGCCACTACAAGTTGCCGCCTAACAATAACCTTAAATATCAGTCATAATAATCTGCTTTCAGTCCTACTACAGCCATATTGTTGGGGAGTTAAGTGTTAGTTTGATTGAATTTATTGAAATGAATGGAAGCAAATTTGAGTTGAGATCACAAACAACCTGCTTACTTACTGCTTGTCTCAGAAAAATGGCTACCTTGAGAAATAACTCACCTCACCAGGAAAATTACATAAATAATAAAAAGCTTATGCAGGATAGCAACAGAAGGGAAAGAAATCTTGTAAGCAGGACTTTGCGACACTGCAAACCAAGAAAAAGTATAGGCACATTATTGAACTTCAAATTTGTATATGTAAAGAAATATAAAAGGCATTTCAGGTCACCAGTAAGTAATAAGAATCACTTTAACATGCAACAACACCTGCACTACTGAGAGTCAAATGAAATGAAAATAAATGACCTTTAATATTTCGCCCTAACTATTATTTTTACCTTCCTCCTGGTTTATTTTGTGCTGTGATCAAATTGAGAGACCAGAGAAGTAATTCTCTCTGTGTTTGAAACTTTTATCTACATTCCTAATGCAGAGGTTGTTTGCCAGAAGGCAAGGAAGAGGAGTAAGTTCTAACTACTGAGGGAACTGCACGATTGCACATCACATACATCTCCGACAGGATTTTCATGCCTACATATGAATGGGGATGCAAGTAGGGGGACTGGAATAGCAACTAAAAGAGAGCTATTTGTAAAATGACTTGGCTGTTTATGTGATGCTTATTAGCCTATTTAGTGAGATGTGCATCCATAATGCCCAGTCTGCATATTAATAGTCAATGTGAATCCACTGCTTCCCATCTACAAGAATAGTCTGTCTTCATCCTCTCATCAAAATTGTAGCCTAAACATTCACGTTCACCTTTGAAGGGAAAATGAGGCGGGGCCATCCAGCTCTGGACTATCGCTGCGTATACCGGTGTTGCATCAGTAGGTCGAAGTTGATTTGCGCCGAAACGGCTTTACAATTGCTTTCAGTGCTGCTCCATTCAGGTGCGCTGCATGCTACTAATAACTATGTAAAGAGGTCTCGTGCAGAATATAACGGAGTAAAAAGTCGATATTTGGCTTTGAATTGTAGCGAAGAGGAAGTACAAGTTGCATCAGCTGAAATACTCGAGTACAGAAACCGAAAAAAAAAAAAACCTACTTAAGTACAGTAACGTATTTGTAACGTAAGTATTTGTACTTTGTTACTTTCCACCACTGGTTAAGTTACAAAAACATTTTTGCTGTACAAATTGATTTGATGTTCATGGCGTCATGATTCTTGTGTCTGAAAAACTACAGACATGTCTCTCACATGTGTCAGTGCTTTAAGAAGTAACAATATGAAGCAATACTGTTAGCCGGATGTTAGCGCTAAACTGCTGAGACACAAGTTTGTTAAAATGGCAGGGATGGAGTCATTTGAGCCAAAAGACCTGGGGGAAGCCAGCTAATTTTGTGTAATTCTACATTTGATTCTTACATTTTATCACCAAAATTATGTGATATTATGAATTTTAGACCGGAAACCATGATTTGGACAGAGCAGTGTGAGGGGTGTAGAATGGGAAGTCCATATGTCAGGTGGCAAGGGACACGAAGATCCACACGTTAACTTTAAAAGAAATACATTTATATGAAACAACTGGAAACATAAAAAGGATCAACTTATAACAGAACAGGCCAATCAAGTCTTCAACATGGAAATTAAGACAAGGCTTGACCCCATGTAGCTAGGCTTTTTTTCAAAAGTCATATTTTGAAAACTGTTTATTCTAGATCCAGAGTGATTTTCCCCAGGGATGTACCACATCCTGAAACATTACGGTCATGTCCTCAAGTAAAAACTGGCTCAACTCAACACTCAACACTATGTAGTGTTAACTGATAGAATATAAACTTTTGCCAATTAATGGCAAAGCAAACTTCATTTATAAACCACATTACATTTCCTTTTATACATAGGGGAAAACAAAATGAGCTTTACATAAATTAAAAATAAAAAAATAAAAAAAATACCAAGTACCACCATGTAAAAATAAAAAGGACCTCAGCCATAATTTTGACCAAACACTGCAGTCAGTTAAAGCAAGCAAAGGTATGCAACTGTATCCTTAAAATAACAGCTTCAAAATCATTTTGATGGTACACTGACTTGTAATAGGGTGAATGGCGTCTCTGTCATTACCACTCCGGGCTGGCAATGCCAGCTACTGCGCTATGTAACCTTGGAATCTCGAGTGGGACATTTATCACGACAACAATGTAATGCTTTACGGCACCAACACAATTCAGCAAGCAAGCTATAAGAAACATGAAAAAAAAAATATATACAATGTAAGTTTTTTGGAAAAAGCTAAGCTTAGTATTCTCAGCATGGAATTTCATTGGACAACAGTAAATAACAGGCTTTCCCTCATTGGTGCGAGCTCGCCTACAACATAACCATCAGCCGTTTTTAATAGTACAAAGGTTACATTTAAAAATAAATAAATACATTTTACCTTTATTTAACCAGAAAGAAAACTCATTGAGATTAAAAACCTTTTTTTCAAGAGCCTCCTGGCCAAGACAGGCAGCAGCACAATTTACAAGGTTGCATATATTAAAACATTGTCATAGGTTTGTGTGGTGAGCAGGTTGGTGGACCAAAATGCAAGACACACAGGCAGACTAGTACAGTTCAGTGATTATTTAATGCAACTAAAGGCGAGCACACTTACAATATAGTGGCTGAGTCCAGGGAATCCAAAATCCAAACAAACAAGGTAATCCAACAGAAAAGTCCAGAAACAGGTGTACAATCCAAACAACTGATGAGGAACAAGCAAGACGAGACTGAGCAGACAACACTACAACACACTGTAATGACCCAACAAAGACTAAACAGAAACACCAGGTACTAACGAGCAGGGTGGAAGCAACAGGGATCGAGATTAACGAGGCACAGGCAGGCAGAGAGAGAGCCGGGGAAAACAGAGAGAACACTTGACAGGCAGACATGGTGCAAAATGAATAACCAACACATACAGAAACTCATGTTACAAAGTACCAGAACCTAAACAAGAACACAGAACTAGAACACAGAGTGTTCTAGCAGACTAGCAGACTAAACCAAAATAATGTAAACAAGAACTGGTAGCGAATATTAAAACATGAACTAAGGACCAGGACTAAGAACAAAGACAGAACTAAAACCCAGACTCCCCAACAAGACACACAGACAGGATCATGACAAACATATAACATATAACATAAACATAAAACATATAACAATTTATGATGGAAATAAATAGTGAGTTACAAGGTCATAAAATATCAAAATTTCATATATATTTACCACAAGTGATAAACAACAAGGATCGTCCGAGTTATCATTCATAACATCTACAGCCAGTGTGTACAACCTTCATGTTGCTCGGTCAGTCGCTGCTAGCTATACAGCTAGAGTTAATGATAGCAAATTTACTAGATACACGGACATTGGTAACGTAACTATGAGTGGTCTTGCATTGGTTGCTTTCTAGCATGGGTTGATAACAGTTTCATGCAACATTTGGCTGCTGCTGGTGAAACAGCCTCTCCATTATCCATTGTGGACATAACGTAAACTAATGACAGAGGCGAAGAGACTGAAGAGGACGCTGATGGAGGAAGCTAAGAAGACAAATGTTGGAAAGAGCTTCGTGAAATAAAAGGCTCCAAGACAGACGCCGAGCTGGCATTATTTCTGTATACACAGTTGGCCTACTAAGTAATATTGCTATGTCTGTGTAGTTGCACTTGCTTGATGTTTAGATATGTTAGCAAGACTTGCTAGTTTTTGACCATGTGTAATGTAATCATAACAAATGCACATGTACAACTTTCTTTTTTACGACAGTAGCAAATTACACTCTGAAACATAGGGGCACCAAATCGCATAACTCTGAGATTAGATGTTTGATGATAATTTTTCGGGGTAGTTACCAAATGGTAATGTATGGTAATTATGGATAAAAGAAAGTGGCTTAATGTTAAAGAAAATTAAACCAATAAAAGATGTCCAGCTTGGAATCGTAAGGAAAAAGGGGTTGCAGGAGGAGGAATGGAAGAAATCAAACCCTGCAGCTGGAGACCCGTGTTTTGTCATCGGTTTGTAAGGGTGTCGGGTGTGACTGTCAGCTGAGCACAACTACAGGCTCCAGTTGATCTTGGAAGTGAGGGACCTAATCAAGTAGTTGTACAGCAATAACAGTCATCTGTTTGTTTCGCTCTTTTGTGTCCTCTTGGTAACCTATTTGTGAATGGTTGGAATACAGTGTGAAGGCAGATTTAGTATTCTGTTATCCCTGTAGGATGTGTGACAGTGGCATGTGCCCATGGACTCAACTTTTGACAGTGAGAAGCTACCAGGATTGGTAATGTGAAAGACGGGGTTTCACAAACACTCATCTTCAAAGGAATACAGGGAGCTTTGCCAATTTTGAAGCTATGGCAGAATGGTATGGCAGGTATCTTCTCTTACTTTCAAAGTACCGACATGAGAGTGGTATCAATCTCCTCATTTAACTTTCAGCAATAGAAAGAATAACATCCATCCATCCATCGTCAACCACTTATCCTGCGTACAGGGTCGCGGGGGGCTGGAGCCAATCCCAGCTTACATTGGGCGAAAGGTGGGGTACACCCTGGACTAGTTGCCAATCCATCGCAGGGCAGAAAGAATAACAGTATTTCCAAACAATTTGAAATTATTAATTTAAACCAGCAGTACATTAAGTGCATTATTTTGCTAATAATCAAGCAGTAGTGCATCTTTGAGGATTGAGGTGAGGCAAATGTCAGTAAGTTAGGCTCATTGTGATTCAAGCTAATATTCTTTTTAGCCAAAATACTACAGAATAATTTAAACATATTTTAACAAAGATGTGTGAGTAACAAGTCACCAATCTAACTCATTTCACCACCACAGCAGTTGAGGTTGCTGGGCAGCTTCAGCTCTAGCGCAGTCTGTCTCTGTATTAAGGCTGACACTTTTTTTTTCAAGGTTATGCCTTTATGTTACAGACAGCAAACATCTGCATTCATGCTAGTGGTTCACAGCAAAATCCTTGCTAATGATGAATGGAAAAAAAGACAACAGCTGCTCCTTGCTTTGAATCTGGAGCCTGTCCTTCTATTAGTGAATGTTTTAAGTTTGTGAGAGAGTGAGCGAATTACTAGCTAGTTCCATCCTTTCTCAAAAACGTAACATCAGGGCAGCAGGGCAAGCAGATGAGATAAAATATTAGGTAAACTATCTCATGGCACAGGTGTTTTTTTCTTTTCAGTTACTATGGTGTGAGACCTTCCATCAGGTTTTAAAGTAGAATCTCAAGTGTTTGTATTCACTTCCACTCCTAAAATACACAGGGTCAATCTACACCAAACTGGCCCATAGCAGCATGTCTGTGTAATCTAAAGGCTATTTCATATAAATTGAACATGGAATACATGAAAATGAAAAAGTGTATGTGTGTGTGTGTGTGTGTGTGCGTGTGTATTTTCTCACTAAATATGAAGGTGAAAACTGTATTGCAGGGACTTGTTCTTTTGTTGGTAGGAAGCCTGTGGAAGGAGAATGTGCAATAGGCAGAAAATGCTTCACTGACATGTGGAGGCCTGCAAGCATCACACCTAAACAGCATGTCATCATTTTCACCTGTTGTTACAACCCTGTCTCCACATATTTGTTGTTGTTTCGAGGGAAACGTTAATTGCTGCCTTGATTATATTCAGTCATGCTTTTTTTTATTCAAGTGTTTTTTTCATGTTTTTATATTGCACACAAGTAGTAGGGTAATAGCTGGATTAGATGGTAGGTTGTACAAATGCAGGACTTTGTTACCAGAGATGGGAGGTTTGCATCCTGAGTGTGGTTACGTTTAGGCCACAAAATCATCTTGGTTAAGGTTAGAGAAAGAGTTAGGTTTTGGTTAACGCGTAAGGTCTAAATACACACACTTCTCTTTTAATCAATACAGCGATATGAGTATATCTGCCTCCTGAAGTATCTTTTCAACCTTCAAGATTTCTTTATTCCATTTTATACATATAATTACAGTGATTGTGTGCTGGGCTCTGAGTGCTGCTAAAAACACACATCCTGTCTTGTGCTTCAAGTTACTCTCTGTATTGAACCAAGACCACACACTTTTCCCAACCTTAACAAAGTGATGTCAGTGCCTAAACACAGCCATAAAAAACACAGAACTTTGTGCTTTAATTACTATAACTAAATATTGCTTTGCAAGAGCGAATATTGTAGGGTACAAATTAAAATATGTTAGGGTCACCTATTGTGAGGTCACCAGACTCTACTAATATTATGGTAAAGGTGTAATTTGTTCAAAACATTTGCCGGAAGTGTTGGGAAATGATGAAACAGGAGTTGAAAATGGATGCAGAGAAGAAACGAGTGTTTAGTAGTTCACACATAGCTATTGAGTGCCGATTGGCAAGCGTCGATTGCTTCCCCAAGCAAGGGTTTTTTCGGCGAGCTTGGCGACTTGCAATTCAGGCTAAATATCGTGTAGTGTAAACTAGACTCAACAGGTGTAACAAAACTAACAGTAGAGTGAGGAAGATGTCTGTACATGCCCACCCAGCCCTGAGAAAAGGATTAACCAACCAAAATAAGTGAAAATCTGGTGGCTTTACTGTTCATGTGAGAAAAAAAGAGAACAATTTAAAAGAAGCTGAAGTAAATACTTTTAAAAGTAAATACTATACCGACTCAATGCGCCTTTCCATGAAAATCCCCAATACCACAATATTTCACATATAAATTAAAATGAGCAGTATTAAAAAGAAATGGGAGCAGACAAGAAAAACACATTAGTTTGATGCTGATTTGCTTTTGGAAAAAAAGTAATGAAACTCACATGGTAATGAGCTTTTTAATGCCTACAATGGATATTGAGCTGTGGTGCAAATGACCAAAACAGTCTTGGGGCTTGCCCCAATACTAGATTTATGTTTCTTTATTAATCAGTGAATGAATATCATGATGAATTCTCATTAGTTACCAGAACAGAGCCTAACTGCCAGACAGAGGACGGTCGCCACTGGAGTGTTTTCTTCATTCAGCCACGGAGAATCCTGGGAAATTCCCTAGCAAAAGCCAGGAATCGGGCAGCTACCGTGGGGACCAGTGCAACCGGCGTAAGGCAGGCCAACGACACCAGTAAGGCAAAACCAAGGCATTTGTGGTTGAGTTGATGTCTAATAGTCTGTTAATCCATTAGCTTTAATCCTTCATCATTCCAGCCTAAACTCCTAGACTAATTTAACCGAGTTAGTATATGTATATATATAACCTGCGTTTATTCTCTTTCTCCCTATGAATCAAATTCTTCCCACAACAGAACAAATCAATTTACATTGAACTCATTACACTCATTGTTTGCCTCATGTTTGTTTAGCCATTGTTTATTCCTTTGATGTATATTTAACCACATTTATATCCACCTTTAGTTTCACCGCAATCACAGGAACTGAAGAACAGAGGTAACAGAGGACTTACTCCTTCGATATGAGATTGACTGATTGATTTAAGATAATTGAGCGATTATTAACTAACTGATCACTAGTGAATAATTGTGTAATTATTAAACTATAACATTACTCAGGGGTCCGGAGACCCTGGGTGAACTGAATCTCTGGTGGTGCCCTTTTCGAGGTATGAATTAATATTCCCTGAATATTAATAGTCATAATTTGTATTACAAAAGTAGGTATGCTACAGTATATAGACATTTAATATTTGCAACAGCAAATATACTTTATTTGTATATAGAAATTCTGTATATTAACTAATTGAAAAAGAAAATACATTAGACTTTTTAAAACCTTCCACATAGAATGCCATTTAATGCCTGTTTCACGGTCATGTAGGAAAGTTTAATGGAAAATCAGTTATATAATATGACCTAGAATTTCAGTACTTCCCAGCTGTATATAACAATAATTCCTAAAGATATAAATAATTAAATCAACATGAGGGACTTGGATAAGTTGCACAAAATGGTAGATGGATTAACCAAATGAAAATGATTAATTTATTTAAGTTCTTGCTAAAGTCAACATTTTCCCAATTTGAGATGAGCTAGCTTCTGTAGCTAGCAGCGGTGACAGTGTCTGATGGTGCTGATATAAACTCCACAAAAACAAATAAAGATTGAACAGCCTGCTGTGTGCATGATCCACCGAGGAAACAATCCCACTTTTAGTTTATAGGTGTGACGGCCCCTGAAAACCTGAAAACATTTCTGCCTACACCAGGCAAGAATATTTAAGCCCTTCATAAGTGACGTTTAATACTTTCTAATACTTTTTTTGAGGAAACTGAATACAAATGCTTTTTAAGAGGTTCCAAGACCTGTGAACAAAGACGCTCTTTGGAGTCAGTAGTTACAAGCCACTGCAAGAAACAATGGGAAGAAATGTACTCGGCGGTCTGAATAAAAGCATGACTTACACCTAATGTTCCTGCAGAACAGAAAGACAGAAATTATTTTTTGTCTCAGACACTCACTGGTGAGAAGAAAGAGCACAGGAGGTTGTGTGAAAGCACTCACTCTCAAAAGAAAGCAGCCAACTCCTACTGGTTTATAGTGTGGCTTGGTGAATGACCCTTAAAAATTGCTTCTATTGGGATTTTCATTATGGAACAAGCCTGGGCACTTGGCTATGCACTGCACACCTAAGCTTTTCTCTCTCAGGGCAGACAAATCTATTGACACCTGTTCAGTCAGTGGATTACAACAGCCATTATCACAGGTAGCACTGCAGTGGATACTACACCTGCCTTTGGTGTGAGAGACCCGGGTTCAATTCCCACTGTGACACATACACCAATGTGAGCAAGACATTTAACCCCTAGTTGCTCAAGAGGCCTACGAACTCTGACTATATAGCAATTGTAAGTAGCTTTGAATAAAAGCACCACCTAAATGAATAAATAATCAAAATGTTAATCTTTAGAGGTTAGCATGGCACTCACATATTCTGCATCTAAAGACTGTTGCATTTCATTTCTGTAAATAATGTAGAGGTAATCCATCCCAATCCTCCATCCACCCAAACACACACACACACAAACACAGACACAGTAGTGTTTATATCAAACATTTTATGACTACATTTGGGTTACATTATGAGTACCCCCCACACACACACACTAGAAAGGAAGATGGATGATCAGTGGTGCACAGGTCGAACAAAGATTGTCTTTAAGAGCTGTACGGCAGACTTAAGACAGGTCATTAGTGTTGCACTTCAGACTGACACTTCAAACACACAGTCCCACAGGCTTAGGCATAATACGGATCACCTGTGGTTTGGTGATTGAAGCAGAATGGATTTACTGAAACAATGGACTTTCTTTCAATAAAGATGATGAGACATCATAGAAAGATGGGGCTTTTTATTGCTTCCTGTCACGTCACAGACCTGTGATGGCCGCATAGGAAATTTTTCATTACAATGAAACATGAGAAAATAATTGAGAAAGATCTTAAGAAATAATAACACTCCTCAAAGGTTATGTTTGTACAAAATTGCCACTTTCTGCTTCTTACGTCCGTTCTTTCATCCATTTAATTAGAGGGAACATTGCTGCTATCATCATTATCATGAGCCATACTTGGTCAGTTAAGGGGAAGTCTGGCACAAGCAAGTTGCAACCTGCCAAGCAGCTGAGTGAAATGGGCTAAGACACTTGTAGAAGATAACACTTCTCTATAAGAATTAAAGTTCCTTCCTTCCTAAAGCAGACCTATTATGCTTTTCCATGTTTTATGACTCTACAATGTTACAATGTTGGATGTTCATGTTAAACATGGCCAAAGCTTCAAATAATGAGGTTAAAGTATTTGAAATAAATCCCTGTGAGCAATAAGCTCAGATTTCCTCATGTTCTGAACATTCTATTTTGAACTAATTTTTCTACCAACGACTCTGTTGTACACATACGGAGCCATTCCATATATGGTTATTTGCTCCCACAGCAGGTCTGTCTGTACTGCTCAGCGACAACAACAGCCTGGTAACATGCTTCAGGTCTTGGCCAATCAGAAGACAGTGGGCTTTGACAGAGGGGGCCTTAAAGAGACAGGAGCATCTACAGCTTGTTTGAGACAGAGGCTGAAATGAAGGCCTACATGAAGGGCCAGTATAAGATGGAAAATAATTTTTTTGATTCATGCAAAGCTGCCATACAGGAGTCACATACTATCTACAATATAGGACTGGAAAAGCAGTATAATAGGTCAGCTCACCTAAATAATCTACTACCAACCCAATACATTACAAATAAATAGATTTTATTTTGTTATGCTAGTGGCATGGTTCTGTCCACCATTTTGGTCCAGGCTAAAATATCTTAGAAAACCTTTGTTGGATTAAATGAGATTTGATAGACATTTATGGTCCCCAGAGACCGAATCCTTCTGACAATGGTTATCCCCTGCCCTGACGCGAGCTTTCACTTATGCTTTGAAATGTCTCTAGGTGTATTGCCAAAATGTTTCAATACTTTGGTGTAAGACCAAATACATGGAAAAATAATGACATTCCCATCAGCGTCATCTCTAATTCATCTTTAGTACTAATTAGCAAATGTTAGCATGTTTACATGCTAATCTAATGCCTGCTTATCATCAGCATTGTCATTGTGCACATGTTAGGCTTTTCGTTTTGTTAAAGCGTAAGTCATTTTTTGATTTATTATATCTTGAGTTCTAAAAACCTTGTGAGTGACTGTAGCTATTGGGATCCCAGATTTTTAAACGTACTAAATAAACTCCTAGAAGTTGGGGGGGCAGTTACTATTATTGAGTATAATTTATATTCATATTCAAAATGTTTATTTATTTATTTAGTATTTTCTATGGTCTGGAAAACAGTAAAAAGATTAGCTTTCAAGCTATTTTTGTGATGCTTGATAGTGTTGACCCGGGCTGTTCTGTCCTTTTTGTAACCTTTTTCTGACCAGAGCCTGCAAGTAGAGACCGGCGCGGGACTGTTTTCTTGATCCCACTCCCGCCCACTCCCGCTGATTTTGTGACCATTACCGCTCGCTCCCACAACATGTGTGTTACTCTACCGCCAGTTCCCGCAACTTGTGTATCCACTCCCGCCCGCACCCGCAAACATTGTGACATGCAAAGTAAAAAAGGACACAAATGTTTGGGCTATGCTAAACGCCCGTGTGATGCAAACCAGCGAGGCTGTGAAGTGAGTAAACCTCACTGACGTCAGCGTGTCCCGTTTCCGAGGTCGCCAGATCGAGACAGGCCTGTGAAGCACGTTTTCGTGAGCAGTCGCATGTGCTCTTTTTAATCTTCTTTTCAACTTCGTTTGTTGACTCCATCTTACCAGCACTACTGCGCGACCCGCCCACAGCACAGTTAAAACTGTCCGCTCCCGAGTGATTTGTGTTATGTCCCGCGGGATCCCAATACCAATGCAGCTCTACCTGCAAGCATAAAACTCTCAACCTGTATGACATTCATCCCCCCA
This sequence comes from Micropterus salmoides, assembly GCF_014851395.1. Classification (NCBI taxonomy): domain Eukaryota; kingdom Metazoa; phylum Chordata; class Actinopteri; order Centrarchiformes; family Centrarchidae; genus Micropterus; species Micropterus salmoides. The sequence goes on along the minus strand of NW_024040263.1, from coordinate 11,075,947 downwards.
AAAAAGACACTGTATCATGACAGCCGGTGATGAGGACAGTGTAGATAGATAAACATGTTTCATCTTCAAAATTATTCTAAAATATTATAATTCAGATTTTACACACACACACACACAATGCTAACCGCTTTTGAAATTGGCACTGAAATCAACAACAAAATGCAGGCTGTCTGAAATATCACAGTGAAACACTGTAGTGAAGCCAACACTGACCCTTTGGAAAAGGTGAAAGCATGTAAAGGCAAAGACAAATATTTGGACCTTGCATTCAAAAACAATATTGTGTTAGTGGTCAGGAGTTAAGCCACAGAAAAAATCATACTATAGAGTGACCAAATCAGAAGCATTGTAATGTATTCCAATGAAGATACAAAGCCAAATGGACATGATGTCAAAGCACAGTTTAAACATATATGGGTATATGCGTTTACTGCTTGCAGTGACCAGTCACCATGCACCAGTCAGTTGACAGCTGTGGTGAGTGAGAATATAAATAAATTTTAAATGCATTACTTTGTTGCAGGTTTAAGTTACAAGTTACAAGTTGTTGAAGGACTTGCATCAATCTACCAAAGTGAGGATAAACTCATAATGCATCAAGACAGTGTTGGTTTTCAGAGCTTGTGCCTGTCTGGATGCATGAACAAACATTTGATTGAGGATACCCACAAAGGTTGGGTTCTGCAATGGCAGCCTTAAGCATCTGGGGGCCCATTTGAAGAGCTAAGAGAGTAAGAAGCGTGCCAACAAACCCCACCCTTTTAACCATATTATTACTATATTATACTGTAAGAATTGTATAGTGTTCTATTGTTTTTCTGTAGTGTCGTTTTATTAGCTATAGTAGCCCAATACATTTCAATAGTAATACTATGTATCTAGATCAGGGGTTTCGTACTGTAACCCAGATTCTATGAGTATAGGCGCAGCCCTCTGAGGCTTTCGCTATTGGGTTTACCCCTTCCGCGCGCCTGCGCGGCACTGAGAATTTTAGTCTATGCCCACCCACAGCGTGGGCCTCTCCTACATCCGCACCATGTATATATACAACGGTGAGACCCAGCCTTCAGCTCCCAAATGGCTTTTCTTCAGCACTGAGAACCAAGGTCCAGTGAGGCCTTCAGACTTAGAGGGCTGCGCCTATACTCATAGAATCCGGGTAGGTTCGTATGGGTTTTGCCCTCTAAGGCTATCGCTATTGGGTTAGAGGCGAAGCAGGATGAGTCAACGCCTCACTGGCCCATACGGTACCACCAAGCACAACTCACCTGCCCAGAGCCATAATGAGCCACCCAGTTGCTCGCTGACCGCAGCATTGGTGTTGGCATGCGCGCGAGCACCGATGGCACGGCCATGCGTAAGTTGGGAAACTGGGTGGGAGGCCCGCAGCCACACCTGTGAGCCCGTAACCATGCTACTCCCCCAACGAGGGGGGGAGGGCAGGGACAGGCAACAGAGGAAATGGTCTGCCTGCAAGACCGGAGCCAGGCTGCATGAAGGCTGCACGGCCAGCTGCAGCCGGTCCACGCAGTTTGACGGCAGCCACTGACTTCGTAGCGACAGTGGCGAGCCGAGGAGGAAATATTCTGATTGTGGCAACGGAGCCAGACTGCATGAAAGCCGTCCGGCCAGCTGCAGCCTGTCCGCGTTATGCCACTGCCCTGGTGAGGGGAGGGAGGCAGGGGCTCATCGCCGCACCACTTGACCGGCAAGGGAAGAGAGCTGGGGAGGCCCGCCATGTTAGCCATTTGGCTAACAAGCAGCCTGTGTGGAGCGGCGATAGGATAACACTACACGCAGGGTAGTGTGTAGTGCTATCCTGTCTGCATGAAGCGTAATGACCGCTTCAAGGGCTCATTTGACACAGTCTGGCTTCTGTGAACCAAGGGGGAACCCCTGGACGCACAGAAGAGCCGTGCCATTGATGCCGTGATTATGCACGAGATTATGCACGAGCTCGCAGGCGGACACTGCCGGGGGAATGTGCATAACGTCAACAGCATCACACACACAGATTTCTTCGTCAGAAAAATATCTGTACTGGGTGTGTATATGTTCTGTCCACACGAAGTGAATGTCCGTTGTCGTGGCCTCATAAAGTTTCTGTGGGGACGGGTGTGTGAAGGGACCTCTGATCGTGTGTACTGCTTGTTGCTTTGAGCTTCAAGCTGCAGATTAGCCGGCACCTGTTGGTGAGCTGCGGGTGTGTTATGCTTTTGTCCTCTGTGTGAAGAGCTGGCACGCTGCGTGTCGTGTGGCTGTCCTGCCACGATTGCTTTATCCATCAAGAGAGCCTGGGGTCAGGGCCGTATCTGGCCGCAGCGTAGCAAGTGGTGACCACTGTTATGTTATTATCTTTTATACAAACATGTATAAAAAATAATATGAATGCAACAACTGTATAGAGTTGTATTGCGGTTTGGGTTGCAGGTAGTGAGTCACTGTCTTGGTGGTTTTCTTTCCCTTGTTTTGTTCTGTGGCCTGTACTACAAAGGGAGTTCAGTCTACTCAGAGTTAACTCGGGGTTATAAGGCAAACTCAGGGTTGACAAACTCTGACCGCCTACACTGGAGTTAAACGGATGTTGGTTGGTTGAGTCGGTGTTAACTTAAAGGTTCAGTGTGTAAGTTTTAGTGGCATCTAGTGGTAAGAGTTGCGAATTGCACCCCCCCTCCCCTATCCAAGTGAGTTGTATAGCTAGAAAAGGCTGATGGAAATGGCAAAATTCGAAAAAAAAAAATCCTTAATTTCTCAAAAATGTTTTTATGCTTGCTTTAGGTGGTTTTAGTCTTTGTCGAAAAAGAGTAAATGCGCTAAATGGGAGATGGAAACATTTTTTCCGAATAAGTTCTGACGTAGCAAACTTGTAACTCACGTTTGATCAGCTGTTTCTGCTGCGAGAATTTCATGCACCTTGTGGATGGTAACGCTAATTTGTGCTGAGAAAAGAGGTGGATGCAAATCTCGGCAGGTAGCCTTCATCATCTGTTCTGCCGAATTATGCATTCACCTCTTAAAGGTCCTTTTCAGACACTTTGCTCTGCACACTGATCAAACGGGGTTATCACCGCATATTTTTGCTGTATCTCAATGAATACTACTTCTACTGAGTGTAATAAAATATTAACAACTCTAAACGTTCATAGAATTGGCTATACACTTAGAATCATTTATTCCCACTGATGAACCCCACAAAGGACATTATAGCGTTTAAAAGCGTTATTTGGAGGTGCATGCAATTCTCTGCAGGCTTGCAAAACTCGCATAACACCGGTTATTCCCATAATGTGCGGAGACATGGCTGGTAGCAGTTTGCCCGCTTGAAACACATTTCTGAGGACCTCTCTCCATTTTTCTAAGATGACCTGCCATCAGGTTCAAGCAACTGGTTTTGTTTCTGGATTAGAACGCATACGTCTTGTTTATTACAGCCATGTGTAACGTCAACTACTGATGTAACGACGCTTGCCGTAGTCTTGTTTATTCTCTCCAAACCAGCTGATGGGAACATTTCAAAAGTACACTTAAAATTGTGAATGTTATATATTATTGTGAATATGGCTATTGTGAATATTATTGATACAACCACATCAAGAACTTAAGTGATGTCTCATACTACTTTAACACATTGTTTTATTGTACTGTGCTCATACTTTTTGTTACATCTTGGGAGGGTTGGCTCATGTGGACTACCATACCAAAGTAAATGAAGAACATCTCAAAAACTATCACATCTGGTGCATCAAGTATGACCACTGACAGATAACAGGAAAATGTAAGCCTCACTGTTTATCCACCACAGTCCATTATAAACCACATAATACATTAAGTTTACAAAGGCACTGTCAGGTGAGGATCAAGGCTCCTCTGGCTTTGCTTAATTAAATAGATAAGCAATCTGCAAATCTTACCAAAATGTCTTTTTAATTTTTTTTTTAAATACAACAGAAACACAAATTAGTATTGACAGCCATAATTTCAGCTTGGGGTAAAACGGTGCAATGTTTTTAATGGGCATTTAGCATGTGAAAGTACAAATTACACATTTGTGTGCACAGTGGCAAAGCACTATCCCAAAAAAAACCAAAACGTTTTTTTTAATGCAGATTCGGAAAGTATTCATTATTGGTCCCTTAATAGGCACACGGTCATGTTATGTATCACTATTAGCAGTAAAATAAATACATGTTTTCCACCAGGGCAGTATTCAACAGAAGTTTGCTGATCTGAGCTTCCATGCTGTTACCGTTTTATTGGCAATAATATTCATCAGCGGTTTGTCTCAGGAAGGTAAGGGCACATTTCTGTCCACGTTGCAAAGCCATAAGAGCGCTGTAGAATAACTACATTAAATTACAATCCAACAACATACTTTTTTCTACCAGGGCAGAAAAAGTTTAGCTGGCTGATCTGAGCTTTCATGCTGAAAGCTACGTTTTATTGCCAATTAGTGATTAGCTGATTGTCTCAAGAATGTGACTGACAAAGCCAGAGAGCGCTGGAGAGACAGAGTCACTACATGAAATTAACTAACTACATATTTTACACAATAAATCAAAGCACAGTGCTGGAGAATAACTACACGAAATTAATCCAACTACATGTTTTTTCTACCAGAGCAGTAAAATTTTAGCTGGCTGATCGCTTCCATGCTCTAAGCTAACGTTTTATTGCCAATTACTGATCAGCTGATTGTCTCCCTAAGGTAACCGGAAAAGCCAAACCACAGCACTGGAGAATAACAAGGCTACATGAAATTAATCTAACTACATACAAGGTCTGTCGGTGATCACGGTCAGCTTCTAGCTGAAGCTATCAAACAACAGCTTTCATTTGTATCGCTATAGTCCGACTAACTTAATTACCTGCCCAGCAGAAAACAGACTACTTCTGCTCCGCTTTGAAAACATCTGTCCCACATCAAAGCCTTCCATCTGGGAAAATCCACACCGATTATGTCCATGATTTCTGCCGTCAGCTGTCTGTATCTGTCCCAACTCCTCTGGCTTCATGGTATAAAGATCCACACACTGTCCGCTCACGTGCCAAATAACACGTGTGCTCGTTCATTTGTCCAAATGTCTTATCTTCTTACTTCTAATAAACCAGAGGACTACTCAGAAACTGTTTATTATAATTATTATTATTTCCTCTTCTTTTTCTAGGGACGCATTTAATGTAGTGACGGGCATCTACACTGCTTGAATTATACAAGCAGAAGAAGAACCCTGTGATGACGAAACGCGCTCTGTAGCGCTGTTTGTCCGTTGTTGGCTATTGTAGAAACATGACGACACAATACTACGACCTCAACAGAAGGGGGTACAGAGTTTTTTTCGCAATGGCGCATGCTCCATATTTCTCCAGAAGAATGCGTGTTGATTGTGTCAGGATATGAATATTGATATTGAATGTAAAGACAAGTTAACAGCTAAATATAATATATATAAATTGATTGTTGATTTTTGTGACTTCACTTTCAGGGAATTTCCGATTTTTGTTCTTGTAAATTTCACACTTTCATCTAGGATTTTTTTTCTCAATTATTAATCCCCACCCTGGGTCCGTATGTTTTGGACACGTAAAATAGTCAATCTAAATATGTGAAAACACTCAGGAGAATTATATTAATGAATTAAATAAATAATTCAATTATAGATGGGCTACATCTAAGAAACTGTCCCGTTAGGATCTCCTCTCTAAAATCACTGAGGCTGCAGGGCTTGCTGTACGTAACCTAATGCAACCCTGCAACCGCAGTGGAACAAGTCAGGATGAAATCTAAAAAATATTTCATCAAGTGGTGTGTATTAATATCCATCTTCTCATCATTAACTGAGTACAGATGTGGTGTGTGTCACACTCTGCATGTCTGTCTCTGTTTTCCCCTACACTCGCTCTCTCTCTCCCTGCCTGTGCCTCATTAGCCTCATGTCTTTCACCTGTGTTGCTCCCGCCCTGCTCGTTAGTCCCTGTGTGTATATATACCTGGTGTTTCTGTCTTGTCTTTGTCGGGTCATTGTATGTTGTCACCCAGTGTTGCAGTTTGTTCTCGTGTCTTCAGCCTTACTCGCCGTGTCTCCCTGTTACCCTGCTCAGTTTTGGATTCTGGTTTTCACCCTTTTGGATTTCTGTTGGACAGCCTTTGTTTTGGGACTCTGTCATCAGCCACTCAGTTTGTAAGTGTGCTCGCCTTTTGTTTGTTTATTAAAACCACTGAACCATACCTGCTCCGCTCTGTGTCCTGCTTTTGGGTCCTCCAACCTGCTCCACCCTGCTCCACACCACCGATCGTGACAGAATGACCCAACTAAGTGTGGACCCAGCGGACCTAGTGTTTCTGGCAGAGGATATAAGGGAGTGGACGTCGACCTGCGAAAGGTTAGGTTCCCCAATCCTGGATTCCACGGACTTAAATCGCAGACTGTTTGTTTATGGCCTCATGGAGAAGACCCTGTGCAGCAAGCCAAGGCTGCTGAATCTCCCCTTCCTGGCTGAGCAGTTGGTCGTCATTAGACAAATGAAGAGGGACCTGGAGCTGATCATGGACACTCCCGAGGGTTCGCTGCCTGGTGGCGCTCAAGCTGTCAGCCACCAGCCAGTTTCCCAGCCTGCGTCCCGATCAGTCAGGCTTGGCACCATCAGCCTGTCCAGCCACTCTCCAAGCCTGCCTTTTTCCCAGCCTGCTAGCGCTCCAGCGGCTAGCTCCCTGCCTGTTTCCTGGCCTGCTAGCAGTGCAGCGGCTAGTCATCTGCCTGCTCCATCCCCCTCCAAGTCGGCTCAAACTTCCAGGTTGGTTGGGGATTCATGGACTTCCAGCTCTCTGGCTGCCTTTCTGTTGGACTTACCTTTGGAGCCAGAGAGTGAACAGACGTGTCCCCAGCCAACCAACCACTGGTCGGAGGGAGACCGGTCTGCTAGCGGGCTGCTAGCAGACCTACACAGCTCCGGTTCTGGGCCTACTAGCCTGGAGGCTAGCACCTCGTCGAACTCTGCGTCAGATCCACCTCCAGTAAGGCCAGCTGGAGGGCGACATAGGCCACGACGACGAGCGGCCAAGAAACTGGCACCTGCTTCGCCGGTGGCCCAGCCGACTCCTGTTCCCTCGTCGGTGGTCCGACCGGCACCTGCTTCGCCGGTGACCCAGCCGACTCCTGTTCCCTCGTCGGTGGTCCGACCGGCACCTGCTTCGCCGGTGGCCCAGCCGACTCCTGTTCCCTCGTCGGTGGTCCGACCGGCACCTGCTTCGCCGGTGGCCCAGCCGACTCCTGTTCCCTCGTCAGTGGTCCGACCGGCACCAGCTCCGTTGGTGGCCCGACCAACTCCAGCTCCTCGTGTCCGTTCCATGGTCCTCAGCCCAGCTGCTCAGTCCGTGGACCTCAGCTCAGCTGTCCAGTCGGTGGTCAGACCGACTCCAGCTCCTCGTGTCCGGTCTATGGTCCTCAGCGCAGCTATCTCGCCGGTGGTCCTCAGCCCAGCTGCTCAGTCCGTGGACCTCAGCTCAGCTGTCCAGTCGGTGGTCAGACCGACACCAGCTCCTCGTGTCCGGTCCATGGTCCTCAGCCCAGCTGCTCAGTCGGTGTTCAGACCGACTCCAGCTCCTCGTGTCCGGTCCATGATCCCCAGCCCAGCTGTCTCGCCCGTGGTCCTCAGCCCAGCTGCTCAGTCCGTGGACCTCAGCCCTGCTGCAGCTCCAGAGCACCAGAGCTTTGGGTGCTGACCTCCGGAGAGGTCTTCCCGTCGGCCTCCAGTGGGTTTCCAGCCTCTTTGTTGGCCTTCCTGCCGTTCCCCTGAACAGTCCGGCCTCCAGGGCCGTACTCCGGGACGGCCACCTGAACTCTGTGGTTCCTCTGGTCCTCCTGCCCAGTTGGGTCGTCCTCCCAGGCGACCTCCCGAACTCTGTGGCCCCCCTGTTCTGCCCAGCCTGTTGGGTCGTCCTCCGGGACGGCCTCCCGAACTCTGTTCTCCCCCTGATTTGCCCAGCCTCATGGGTCATCCTCCGGGACGGCCTCCCGAACTCTGTTCTCCCCCTGATTTGCCCAGCCTCATGGGTCACCCTCCGGGACGACCCCCTGAACTCTGTTGCCCACCTGGTCCGTTGGGTTATCCTCCAGGATGACCCCCTGAACTTTTGTCCCCCACTGGATGCCTCGGTCAGCCTCCTGAACTGCCTTGCCCTGCCTGTTTGACCTCCCCCTGTACTCTGGTTCCCTTCTGTCTGCTCCTTGGACTGTGGGTTTTTTGTTTTCTCTGGCCCTCCTCCTGTCCTCCCTCCGCCCACCCTGGTTTGGCTCTTGCCCTCCTGGTCTGCTGTGTCGACCTCCGGGTCTGCCCCCTGAACTTTTGTTCACCTCTGGCCGCCTTGGTCGGCCTCCTGAACTGCCTTGCCCTGCCGGTAGTTGGTCCTTTGGGACTTTTGGTTTTGTTTTTCTGGCCCTCCACCTGGCCTCCCTCCGCCCACCCTGGGCCAGCTTGACCTGTTTGTGTTTTTTTGTTTGTGATGTTTTGTTTTAGGACGTCAGGGGCCGTCCTTTTGAGGGAGGGGTACTGTCACACTCTGCATGTCTGTCTCTGTTTTCCCCTACGCTCGCTCTCTCTCTCCCTGCCTGTGCCTCATTAGCCTCATGTCTTTCACCTGTGTTGCTCCCGCCCTGCTCGTTAGTCCCTGTGTGTATATATACCTGGTGTTTCTGTCTTGTCTTTGTCGGGTCATTGTATGTTGTCACCCAGTGTTGCAGTTTGTTCTCGTGTCTTCAGCCTTACTCGCCGTGTCTCCCTGTTACCCTGCTCAGTTTTGGATTCTGGTTTTCACCCTTTTGGATTTCTGTTGGACAGCCTTTGTTTTGGGACTCTGTCATCAGCCACTCAGTTTGTAAGTGTGCTCGCCTTTTGTTTGTTTATTAAAACCACTGAACCATACCTGCTCCGCTATACAGGGTAACCTTGAGTTAACCGCAAACAAAACCTGCTCGGAGCAGTTTAGAGATGCAGCATAAATTGCCATGCGAACAGACCTCGGTTAACACGTATACACCGTTCATTGTACGGGTTAATCGGGAAGTTACACCCGACATCACAAAGTTACTCCTGAAGTTACCTGGATAAGCCAGTTCTATTTCGTATAGGCTTCGCCCTCTAAGGCCATCGCTATTGGGTTTACCCCTACGCGCGCATGTGCGGCAAAGACAAATTTTGTTTTTCATTTTGTCTCGATCTGCTGTTGACGGAAGAGAGGGAGTTGGATGGCTCCTCGCTTCCCCCGTTCTGACCTCCGATGACGCCGTCCTCGGCGCTACTAGGTTGCCGCGGCGAGGCAAGCTAACAGGGAGCTAACGTTGAGCTAATAGATAATTAAGTTGTTAACGATCCTCGGCACTCAGAGCAAACGACTGGTAAGCTATGGGTCAGGACTGTGTGTTTTACCTTGTTGCTCCTTTTGTGGAAGACGCTCTGTGCCTGTCTCAGCCGAATCATCCACACCAAGCACACATTTCCCACACTGTGTGAGCCAGCTGCTGTTAGCAGGCTAACCTGCAGCTCGAGCTCAAAGCAACAAGCAAAAAGGACCCTGGCCCGCTGCTGCCTCAGCTGAGTCAGCGGCCATTAAACAAGCCTGGCTTCGATGTCACAAGCAGTTCATTTTCCATGTCGCCAACCTGTCCCTCCATCCCCTCACTGGGGTAGCGGCAGTGTTATGATCCACGAGTGCACCTTGGACGCGTTTTTTCACATTCCCGTCATCCCAGCAAGACAGGAAGTTCCTGCATGTTTCTTTTTTTGGGCCATCCAGTATCAGTACAACCGCCTGCCATTTTGTCACTCTATGGCCCCATGAACCTTCTCCATGTGTGTCGAGACAGCCTTGGGGCCGCTGCGGCGGGTGGGCATCATAGTCCTGTTTTACCTGGACGACCTGCTGCTGCTGGCACGGTCCCGGCGACGGGGCGTTCGCGTGCAGATGGCCAAGCTCGTTGCTCACCTGTCTCGCCTGGGTTATCCACGGTGAACTGGGAAAAATTGCTCCTTTTCCCTCCCAGACACTCGGGTGATCAGGCTACTTTCCTCCCCTGGGCATGGTGCTGGATTCCCCCCTCACGAGAGTGCGGCTCTCCCAGGAGCGAGTGGACGCTCTGACAGAACTGCTCCACCATGTGGCTCCACCAAGGGTGGTGAAGGTGCTTTCAGTCATGAGGCTCCTGGGCGCACCCCCTGTGGCCTCCTCAGCTGTTGTATGCTTTTCCGCCAGTTCGGCACCTTTCGGACAGCCTGCAGTTTTCAACCTTGGCAGTCATCCTGGTGGCTCCAGTGCGCACAAGCGCGTTGTGGTTTCCCTGCCTCCAGCGACTACTGTCGGGTCAGCTGTGGAAACTGCCCTGGAGGGAGGATGTCCTCTCTCAGGCGGTAGCCACGGTCCGGAGTTATTCGCTTCTCGCTGAGCGGCGGCACCTAGAGGTTTTAGGTCTCTCCCAGGCGGTGGTGTGCACCATCCAGGGATCGCTTATACTCAGTCCTCTTACTCCTCCAAATGGTTAGCGTCCATTTCATCCTGCCACGAAGACCTGCCGCTTAACGGTGGGATTTGGCCCAAGCCCTTTTCGAGCCCTTGGAGACGGCGGAACTGCAGTTCCTTTCGGCCAAGTTTGCGCTGCTCTTGGCTCCGACGTCGGCTGAGAGGGTCAGCGACCTGGCTGCCCTCTCTGTGGCTCCGTTGTGTCTCTGGATACAGGGTGATGGCAGTTCTGCTGTCCTGCGCCCTAATCCTGCTTTCATGGCTAAGAGCATCACCAGCTCCTTCCCATCGCGGGTGATCAGGCTACTTTCCTCCCCCCCATGGGTCTGAGGATGAAGCTACATCTCACCTCCTCTGCCCAGTGCTATGTTATGTTGGCTCTGGGCAGGTGCGTCTGTACTTGGTGGTATCGTATAGGCCAGTGAAGCGTTGACTCATCCTGCTTCGCCTCTAAGCCCAATAGCGATGGCCTTAGAGGGCGAAGCCTATATGAAATAGAACAATAGTTACGTATTGTAACTCCAGATTCTATGACTATAGGCGCAGCCCTCTAAGCAGTGGGCCTCACTGAGCCTTGGTTCTCAGTGCTGAAGAAAAGGCACTATGGGAGCCAAAGGCTGGGTCTCACCATTGTATATATACAAGTTGCGGACGTAGGTGAGGCTCACGCTGCGGTTGGGCGTAGACAAAATGTATCAATGCCGCGCAGGCGCTCGTAGGGGTAAACCCAATAGCGATGGCCTTAGAGGGCTGCGCCTATACTCACTATGGGGTAGTGATGGTGTAGTGGATGAGATGCATGATGGTGTGATGGTGTAGTGGATGAGATGCCTTTGGTGTGAGAGACCCGGGTTCAATTCCCCACTGTGACCCATCCACCATTGTGTCCCTGAGCAAGACACTTAACCCCTCGTTGCTCCAGAGGCGTACGACCTCTGACATATATAGCAATTGTAAGTCGCTTTGGATAAAAGCGTCAGCTAAATGAATAAATGTAAATGTAGAATCTGGAGTTACAATACATAACTATCGTTACCCCGCTTCGTAGTACAGGCCACTGTTCTGTTCTGATGGTCTGACTTCGTGCTTATCCTGAGTGTGGGATAAACTTGCCCCTAGTGCATTGACTGTGAGCTCTCCTAGCACTGGGTTAACGTGTCTGCTGGTCAATATTTACTGAATGTCAGCTAGTGTGTGTTTTATGGTGTCATTGATATCTCAGCCAACCTGTCTCTTTGTGCTTAACATTGTTTTAATAACGATTTTTTGATTAATAAAGGTTTATATTTTAATCTAACTGCTTTTTGGTCATACTTGCCTTCAGGGTGCTAGGGACCTGTTGTTTGTGGCTCCAAGGGGGGCCTACACTATCACTATTTGCTTAATTTATTTGTAGTATTTATTTAGACAATGTGTTAGTAATTCAAATATATATATTTATTTGCTTCGTTTGGGCCCCTATGTACAAGCTTCAAATAGCTTAAAAATGGTTTCCCTTTTCACAAATCTGCATTATTTCTAATGACTGTACTTGTATTTTAAGGTTTTGTGAAAAAACTAAACTGGACTGAACTAAACTGAACTGAGCTTGGCATCGTTCAGTGACAAAGACTAAAACTAACGCTGAAACTACTAAAAACTAAACTAAAACTATACATTTTCAAAAATAAAAACTGAACTAAACTAGCAAACGCACATTAAAAACTACTTAAAGCTAAACTGAAATTGAAAACATAAATTGTCCAACAATTGTATTTCACCTGCAGGGACGGACTGGCGCAATAATTCAGGCCGGGATTCTGACTCGACCCCAGGCCACTTTGTTCACACAAACCACCAAACCGCGAATTTTTGTGGACAAACCAATAGATACCAAACCAGGTATAGTCTTTGCCAACAGCAGAGAATCCGGTCAATTTTCAAAATAAAATACCCTGTGCAGACTCCCGATCATATATCAACAACAAACTGAAAACAACAGAAATTGAAAACAAAAAGTCAAAATGAAATAAAAGTAAAAACTAATGAAAAATCCAAAACTTGGGTAATACTGATAATATTTTTATTTTTATATTTTTTGTGGTATTTCTATGGTGATACTTTTTAGTAATACTATAGTGTTTTTGTACGGGCAGTCTCCCCTACACTGGGACACTGACAGAAGGTCCGTCTATTTGATGAGCTCATACTAAATGGTGCACGATATTCATGTTTTCCGTATTGATTTTAATGGCCAGAAATAGTTATTGCAGTAACAATAAATTAACACCAACACCAAACACCAGTATGCTGTATGTAAATGCAGCCACAGCAGCTACACAGTCAACAACAGGAACTAATGCACGAGAACTGAAGGGAGTTGAAGACGGAGAGACAGCGCCTGGACGAGAGAGAGTGATTCAGAGAGAGATGACCCATGACCAGTTCATCATAGTTTATAATAATGCAGTGCAGTGAAGATACAGATGTTTCATAGATGAGACAAGCATCTATAATGCGAATCTGTCTGTCACTGTTAACAGAGATTTGAATTGATGTTTTTTATAATGCCTGGTTTTAGGGATACTAAGAGGGTTGCAGCACCCCTTTTTCCTGTGTCCATGTCTCTACACATTGAGTGAAATGGGTGAATTATAGCTAAGGCCGCCTCTGGTGTTCTGTGTAATCAAGGTTTTCTTTCCTCAATGTTCCCAGTACAGCCTTGCTTCACATGCATTCAGAAAGCAAAAGTAATTATTCTTGCTCACTGCAAAACCTGACAAAGAAAATTAAATCTGCATTCCAAGCTACACAACTTAATTAATTGTTAAGCTTCATAGACATTTTTTTCTTTCCAATCTCACCAGTAGAAATTTAAAGTAATATTTTGTATGTTTTTCAAGTGAAGAAAAATTATATTTCTACTGCATCTCCAATACTAATCCTCCAATATTAATTAAACAAAATGTCCAAACATTTTCAAAGCAGAAATATTAGTTCAAGTGATTAACCAAAAAGCATACAGGAAGTTCTTGGTCCATGTTATATTATTTATATGTTCTATTTTGCAGGCTGTGTTTAAAACAGATTCTCATGAACACTAAACAGGCCAAGAAAGATTAAACAGATTTGGTGGTGGTCTGGGATTTACCCAAATAGACAATAAATGTTTTAGCCACAGCAATTAAATTAACATAGACAGAGGCTTAAATCCAAATCCTAATGGTGTATATATACAGTAACAGTTAGTTTAATAAATGTACTGCCTTGGCAGATGCTTTTTGAATGCCTCCTAGTTTTAGAAAAAAAGACCAAATGAAAATTCCAAATCTCATTTTTTTTTCTTTTTCTCTTAAAGGCAAAAAAGTGTAAAATTTGCATATTGTGGCTCAAATAATCCTTTTTCTATTCCATTCAGATAATGAAACAGAAAAGAGATACTAATTACCTGGAGCCACAGGCTGTTCAGTGACAATTACAGATTGCTTCTTGTTCTTTGACATCTAGCTTTGAAAGATCATCACGTTCAGTTACTAATTGGGTTGCCCTGGATCACATCTGAATTCTTGAATGAATTCCACTATTTCATGCATGCTTACCTTCCTTTTAGCCCTGAGCTGTCCATGATAGTTATCAGATGAGTCTCCTGGAATCTCCCCTCCCCACAGAGTCACCCCAACGATGGTGTAAGTGATGCCCATCACCACTAATGGCAGCACGTAGACCATAACTGTAACTATGATATGATACCTAGGAAGTAAAAGGAGAGAAGCCTGAAGAGTGATTACATTTATAAAATATTTATACATATATACTATATATAGTCTATATAGAATTTCACACAGAAATTTGACATTGTACCTGTTGCACCAGATGAATGTAGGTTTGATCGAAAATTATTAGTGTCTACAATAAATTAACACTCACTGCTACAGTGTTTCAGCAAGTGCCCCAAAACAACATGTGTTTGCAGTAAATAATTATGACAGCATGCAAAGGAGGAAGTCAGGTGAGGTTACTGTAGAGCAACAATGTCCGTGTTGGAAGGAGGTCAGTGTAGATGGACGTCAACAAAGCATTGGACTGGAGAAAGACGTTCTTTTCTGGTTTCCTACGACAATCACTTCAATCAAAAACTTGTTTTCTTTTAAGCATAACCATAATTGTGGTTAGTCATATGACCTTGACGATGGATCAAACCAACATGTTTCCCCAAACTTATCGACATTGTTTTTGTGCCAAAACCTTATCAAACCATAACAATACTGTACAATACATATTTTATTTTAATTATTAGTTAATTTTCCACAAATGTGATTTGAAACGGTTTTGACAGGCAGTGACAAATTATGTCATCCTGCCAATAGGGGCATCAGTACACCAACAGCTGCACCTCCAGTCATAAGTCCGTCACGCTTCTGAAGTGTGTGGACAGCACCATCCTTACTGGGCTAATCTCTGGTAGGGATGAGTCCACCTACAGGTGGGAAATTGACAATCTGGTGACTTGGTGTGGACAAAACAACTTGAAGTTCAATGCTTGTATCATTGGTTCCCCTGAGAAGGTGATCGGCTGCAATCTCCCAACCTCCAGGACCTATACACCTGCAGTAAGGTGAGGTAAGCAGAAAAGATTGTTGCCAACCCCTACCACCTCAGACACAAACTAATTTAGACACTCCCCCCGGCAGGAGGTTGCAGCCCATCAGGATCAAAATCTCACGCCACAAGAACAGTTTGTTCTGAGCTGGCCTCATCAACGTGGCCTGGGACACGGACATGGACTAAGATGGACTCTTATCCGCCCCTCTCCCCATCAACAGTTAAACACTACACATTACATGCTCACCAGACTGTTCTCCTAAAAAATAGGCAGGTGTGGCTATAATGCTGTAAAGTAAGAATGCTTTCAAAATGTTAATAGATTATATTTATCAATTCACAAAATACAAAGTGAATGAGTGAATGAATGAATGATTGAATGAGGTGAACAAAAAACATAAATCAAATAAATTTTTGGTGTGACCAAATCACACCTTTGCCTTCAAAACAGCATCAATTCTTGCACAATGTCAGGGATTTTTGTCAGCATATCTTCAGGCTTATTATTAAACAATTATACCAAACAGGTGCCAATGATCACCAATTCAATATGTAAGTCGACAGTAATTTAATGAAACAGCTGTGTGAGAGGATAGTCCAAAAATAGAACAAATAGGATACATCTGAACTTAGACAAAGCCGTAGCAAAAGTTAGCTGAAGTGGAAAGGACTGAGTTACACTTCCTGGTATTAAAGCAAATTAGAGTTTTTATAAGAGAAAGTTAGTAAATATTTCTCACATGAAGGGGTCGTCGGCCATGCGGGGCCAGGCCACGTAGCAGAGGGTCCTGCGGGGCAGAGTTCGGGTGGTGGAGAAGTAGCAGAGAGGGAAGGCCAGAACCACAGCCAGGCTCCAGATACAGACGATGACTCCTGTGGTGGCCTTCGCTGAAAGACGAGGCTTCAGGGGATGGATGATGGCCATGTACCTGCAGGTTAGAAGTCAGTAGATTAAAAAGACATTGTGTTTGAAACCTGAACAACATATTCAATTCTTGATAACGAATTTGAGAGATATGGATTTATATATTTTATTTATGCCCTATATGTTTTAAGTTTTTGTTTATTCATGTATACATTATGGCATTTTTTTCCCCAACCCTTTAGGTTTTTGACTCCTTAAAATTAAGTTATGGCATTACAGTAAATATATGACTCGTGAGTTGGAAAAGTATTTCACAAGAAAAAGTAATGAAAAGTACACATCATTTTGTGAAATAGAATATTTCTTTCCTAAGACTTTAATCATGTTGTCACCCCTCAGGAAGCACAGCTGTGTGTAATAAAGTCTGAATAGAAATCCTTTGGCTTCATTCAGGCATTTTAACATTTTCCCTCTAGATTAATAATATAGATAATTTTCTGCGAGGTTGCCTATAAAAGTCCAATAACGCTGTGGTGTTTGATTGTCAGGGAAATTGATGGATGAATCATTCATTCAAAAAAGAAAGACTGTGATGAGATTTAGTTGGAACCACAGTGAAAGTGGCAGAAGATTACCGGCTGAACTTGAACCCAACTCAGGATGCTACATGATTTTCAATTGCCTGGTAATGCAGGCTCAGAGCCGCTAATTCAATCTTCATAAGATGATAAAAAATGGGCCTTGTGTGTCACCTCAGTGCCTGGAAATATCTGAGGGACTACAACAAAGATGCCCCGTCTATTCACCAGTAATTGTTTAGCATTTATTTTGAGTGTCCTGCTGGCCCTTGTGGATGGCAGTGTGTGAATAGCTTGTTAGATGTCCAATCAAAGGATATGCCACAGCAGTCCAGAGTTATTTGTGATCCAAGAAGCTTGCACAACGGTGGCTGAATAGACTTGTAACCACTGCACACACAATTCAACACAGTAACCACAATGCAACGCAGGTAACCCCTGAATAAAATAAATAGGATTACACATCAATCACATTTGCTGTGTCAATATCAACTGGAGTGTCCGCATCAACTGGACTTCACAGATCACAGAGACATTAGAGCAGCAAATTAATAAATCATTTAATGTTTTTTGTTCAATCTGGGAGTCTGTGATGCCTTAAAGCTTTCAGACAATGTATTGTTTTGAAACCACATCACCATAGTGTGACAACACTAACTAAACACTCACTTTATCACTGCCTGGTGTTTAACTAACAGAGATTACCTTGGATGAGACTTTCAGCGGCAGTAGCCAAACATTATGCGCGCAGCTAAATGTCAAGTGTTGGCTCAAATGTTCTCAGAGGAGTGGAGTATGTTTAATGTTTCACACACCCTCGCCTCACAGCATCATATGGTAAAAATGGATCACTTCGTCCAAATTACACCTAACAATTCCACTAATGGTGTTTTGCAATGCAGACAGGTTTTGGTTTGATTTGTTTGGATTTTGAGATATCCACCTTGATGTTTCTGCTGCCACCACAATTTACTGAACTGGACTTTTGCTTGCGGCGCAGACAGCATTGAATTATTCTTCTTTAAAAATTCAACATCTCATTCAAGCAACAATGTCCCCAATTACATTGGATACTGCATAGGCATTACTTTCAACAGTTTTCATAGAGACTATTTCCTCCTTTGAGAGTAGTTCCAGTGAAAACTGTTAACAGCAAAGCCTGTGAATTATCCAGAGTAAAAGGAACATTATCGCTGGAAAGACACTTTGCTGTTGTTGATTTTTTTAGGAAGTAATTGTTCAATGTTATTGGCACAAACACAAATATCCATTAACTTAAAGTACATGGAGGGAGAAATCTCAGAGATGGATCTCTCAAACTGGACTGATTAAACCAATATTTGCATGAGTTTATACCGAACAGGAATGGAATGGAAAACAACACTTGTTATTCTCAGAGATCTGTTCCTTTTGTCTCCTTATCCAGTTCTCCCTGCGTTGCAGTTTACATATATCACTACACTTGAAGCTCTAATGATGTGACATCCAAAGCTTCAACACAAGAACAAAAAAGGTGTGAGAAATGGAAAAAGTCAACAGCCGTGCTACCATAAAAAACTTTAAGGCTTCTGCAGTTACCTTTCACACAGTAATCTGCGTTTATTTTGCTGCAGTGCCTAAGGAAACACACTTGGAAGCACAGAGAGTGAGCAGGAAGGACAAATTCACAGATGATCATGAACTGTGGCCTCACGCCATTTCAAGACATCAGAGCGGAGACAGCACCATACTGGGGTTTTGAAAAGCATGACCCGAGGTTACATCTACATCATGTAGGTCATGCCAATGTTCTCTTTCTCAGTACACAGTTGACAGAATCGAATGGACACTGCAGACCAAAAATACAAAAGCATGGATGTTGCTGTAGAGGAGCCAAAATGAGCACGCCCTCAGGAAATGCATTGTTCCCTTTTTGTGTCAAGAAAAAGTACAGGAGGAGAAAACACCTTGCAGAAAACGACAACACACTTTGACTCTTGTACACTATCTGTAGACACACACGGCGTGTGCATGCAGCTTCTTTTTGTTTTCATTATGTCCGGCCTGTGACTGCCTCCTTCATCAGTCTAATCCCTTTATTCAAACATTATGACGTATGATGGACCACTGATCAGTATCAAAGGCCGGCAGATACTGATGACTGCATCACCACATTACTGGAAACCACAGGGGCAGGAACAGAGAAAGAGATGGAGGAACAAAGGAAAAAAGAGTAAAGAAGATAAACAACATGAGTGCATGTGACAGAGAACAAGAGAGTCAGAGAGCGTAAAAGCATTGAGGAAAGGATGATCTTTCCTAGGGTGTTGGCACAGAAGGAATCACTGCATCACAGACACTTTGCGAAACAACAGCTTCAGTATATGATTCCCTAGCAGTAAAATAAATGTAAAAATAAACATGGGGCCCATTTGAGATGGCAGTCACCCTGCTGTGCAACCTCCTTTCCAGTATCACAATGCAAATCACAAACAAGGAATTTCCCACTCCACCAGTGAAATACATGTATGCTTGAATCAGCAGGGAGCACAAGCTCTGATGAAATAATGTGGGGAGGAAGCATAAAGCCCAAAATATCCCATCAGTGGAATTTAAATTAAACTAATGGGGACTCCATGCAAGGAAGTTCTTGCATGGGCATGAGAGCAGAAAGCACATCCAATTGCTTTAACTGCATAAGCCTTGAGAAATGGAGTGCAGTTTGTCTTCAAGCAAGGCAAAACAGTGATCTGAGTTTTTTAAGCACAAGATTTCATTTTCAGCCACTGCTGGAGGAAGTCAGCATAACCAAGTGGAATAATGAGAAACGAGATGTCCGAACAATCATGCATAAAGCATCTGAGATGAAAGTGTTCGGTGACAAGGATTTTTTTCTCCCATCTGTAACGTTATATCTGGGACATTCATTTGCTGTGCATGTGCTCCGGATATTTCAGAGCTCTGATGATTAAGGTGTGTAGACAGTAGTCTGCATTAAAATTGAATATTCACCCTCATTGGTTTTCCCCTTTTTCTTCAATACACAAACTAATATTGACGATTAATATATTTCAGTACAGATATGATTTACACAGAGACGCATGTAAGAATAATCTAAATGGAAAGTAAGACTCCTTTAATAAAAAACAAAATAAATCTAGGCCTACCCACACATGTAGTTACTGATCACATATAGAGAAAAAGGGGTGAGGAGGATTTATCATCATCAGTCATTCGTTAAATATTGTTCTTGCAGCATTTCATAAGCCCACCTGTCCACAGCTATCGCAGTCATGGAGTAGATGCTTGCAAACACCGATGTGACCGGGAAGAAGTTGTGGAATTTGCAATACGCTTCCCCGAAGTACCATTCCCCGTGGGCAGCGTAGATAAAGTTTATCAAAGTGTTAAACGCGGCCATCGACGCGTCCGAAAACGCCAAGTTTAGTAGAAAGTAGTTTGTCACCGTCCTCATCCGCTTGTGGGCAAGAATGATCCATATCACAATGAGGTTTCCGAACACCGCCACCGCCAGAACGAAGCTGTAGGCTACGGACCAGAGAGCGATGCGCCACGGAGGCTGCACAAACTGGTTGGTATAGTTGGTCGTTAAGTTGGATCCGTTCTGTGGAGCTGCCATCCTTTTCTCCTTTCCCACCGACTACTGTAAATGCTTTGGTTGTTCCACGAGTCTAATCTACCTACTGAGGTGTAAATCTAGAATGGTGGAAGAGGTTTTGCGTATATGCACCATAGGGCGCAACTTAAAACACATCACCATCCCTAAAAACAGATCCCTACAGCTTTGTCTGAATTGTTCGCAATTTCAGTATAAAGTAATAGTACTACCGTGCTAATAAAAACGCGGTGAAATTTTACATGTAACAAGTATCCTCCAGTGCCTGTTGAATGTGGGTGTGAGCGCACAGGCTCTCCTCCAGCAGGCAACAGGCAGAGCGCCGTGCGCACCCAGTGAGGCGTAAGTGGCACAAATGGCGAAAGAGATCGATTGATTCTTGCAGCTGCTGTTTTAAAACGTCACGGAGAACAGATGGGCCACGCAGTCCCTCTCCACGGTATATCATCAGTCAGCGAACATTGTGTGCCTTTATCTTGTGTGACCCTTCAGATGATCTTGCGTTGCAGCATTTCAAAAGCGCCACAAACAGGATATTGAAATATTGGAGTCAGAGTGTGTACAAAGATTCACTTTTTTCCATCCCTTAGCGGTGGTGTTTATAGACTCCACACACTCCAGTGCCACCTCCTTCGTGGTGAGTTTTCATCTACTCTCAAATTTTGTATGACTCATCATTTTAAGGCTGCTCGGCCGCTGTCTTAATGCTTCCCTTATTACTGTCTTAAATCGCCCTCACTGCGCACCAGACAGAATATAAATTTATAATGCATCATCACAGTGCTGGTAGAATGGCTGTGACTCTCCCCCTTTCTCTGACATCAACATTTACAACAAACAGGCTGAAGTTCCCTCCAGACATCCAGCTGTTCACATCGGATGAACCTCCCTTATCTGCTTACATAGCCTTTAGTGCTATGGTAACCTCTACAGGGTTACATTTACATGTCTTCCATGGCTAATCCAATCCAATCAATCAAGTAAAGCTTTTCAACAGACAACTATGTTTCTGCAGAGGAATACAGTGATTGCAATCTCTTGTAGTTCTCACTCACACACATACTGTGTACACAGGGAGGACACTGTGTGGTTCCATTTCACTTTCTCTTCTTGAAATTCATCTTTAGTTACTGATAGTGTTTACAGAGAGATACAGAGCCACAAAAGTATCCAGACCAAGATCCAAGTCTGCAGAACTTGTAGGCTACCACATCACATTCATTTCTAAACTCTATAGTCTTATTCACACTTTTGCCCTGATGCTTAAAGGTATGTTTGAGTTATCGAGACTGTTGTGTGGTGCAGAAACAAACCCTAAATAATCCCTATTGAAGAAATCACTGAACCATTACAAGATGATGTTAAAATGATTGATACTGTAGAGATTTAAATCAAGGGATTATGTGTGTGTGTTTAAGGCCCAGGCTGCAAAAATCAGATGAGTTTTTGTTCTGCTCTGCAATCCCGCATGTTAATGCTAATTGAAATTCATATGAGACACTGACAATTTTGAAGTTTTCTCCCCGAGGATATGTAAATACTGCCAAAAGTATCATGATGGACACTCAGCTTAATAATACAACAGTGTTTGCAGTATGAAAATAGAGCATACATATTCAGTGATTAAGTTCATATGAATTCATGAATTTCCATATAAATATGCATATTGATATTAGGTAGAGGTCAGTATTTAGATTCTGATTCGTGGCACCTTTTTTTCTTGTGTGAACTGTAAGAAAACATTTATTGAAAGACCTAAATTTAAGCAACATTACAACTATTTTTCCCCCCAGAGAGAGTTGGTGAAAAGGCAAAACAAACAGCAACTACAGGTATGCAGATTATATTGAGGTAACCAATTACAGAAGGCATGGACCTCATCTCTACGGCTTTCACTTTGGATCTTTGATCATTATTCAAAACTCTGAGAGGTTCATGAGTTGTGTACTGTGCTATCTAAGCGACCTTTATTCAAGAGTGGTGGAAGTCTTATAATCTCGTCGTAACTGAAAAATGTACATGGCCACATGTGACACATGCAGGTACGAACTAGATACATACGCCTAAATGGGAAATCCAGTTTACAGAAGTACTGTGGCAAAGAGCAATGCACTGACTTACATACAAATTAATCACTTTTTTTTTGAAAGACTGAAGATTTTGGTTTTGCTAGACCACAATGTAATGGTCTTTCGGGTTCTGATGTAAAACAATTATTTCCTAGTAGTTCCTTTGCACTTGAGCTTTTTAGTTCCCTTCAGTGGATCTGCAGACCTGCACTAGATCAATATGATATATGATTGAAGCAGTGACATACTGGCTGTGCCAAGTGTAGTTAAATATTTAGAGGCGTCCCGATGGACTGAGGAATCCAGTGGAAATTTAATCTAGGACGTTTCATAAATACTGCTCAAAAACAAAGAAAGTCGAATGTTTTTTGTGATTGACTGACACAGGTTATAACTTTGAGGCTGAGAAGATGAAACCAATTTTCTTTAGGATGATAGTGCTCTGAAACTGACATTTGATATTCACCTTATGATGATGAAAACCTCTCTCAGTAATGTCAATAAATGTATTATTTAATTGACAGTCAGTAGAGACAGACAGGGAATACGGGAAGAAAGAGGGACATTGTGGATACATAAAATGACTAATTTCAGGTGCCTCCTGACACAACCTTCTGTGTCTTTTGAAAGGGAGAAAAACAACTTTAGGGCCCTATTAATTGTATTGTGTACATGTTATCAAAGCAGCATTCAACATACAGTAATAACTGTCAAAGAACACAGCAACACAGCAAGACAAAAGATCCAAGGTTAAAAAAAATGCTTCATTTGCATGTACTGCATATTTTCACAGTCATGTCTTGACCCCTGACTGTTCTCTCCTCTGATCCTTGAGACTGGCTGCTTAATGAGGTATCTGTGGGCTCATTGTCTGGCCGTGGCTTTGTTATGTGCATGTTGCATGGCATAGACTTGATTGTCATAGGTAATTACAGTTTTTGACATGATGTGTCATTTTTTGGACTTCTCTCGTTTATATTGTGAAAATATCAGGGCAGCAGTTGCCTAGCTTCAGCTGCAGCGTTGTGGTCAGCTCTCGCAGCTGCCTCTGTGGTGTGTCAGAACTCGTGTCAGCGCTTGGGGCTATTTGCTTTGATCAATTCAAAATGTAACCGGGGACAGCAATTTATTTGCTAATGGAAGAACATTAATCCTCAATTATTTCTCAATTAGTCCATACCTCAGACATTCAAAGCTGGACATTATGTTCCTAAGAGGAATATCATGTTAAAGCTTTACTTTGTAGCTTTTTGTGCTTTACTTTGTGTGCAAAGCGTGTGTTACTATTGAACACTAACAGACTGTTACACACCAATCAATTAAAACGTCAAGACAGTTTTGTCAATGTAGCCTTGTCTAAAATGTACTGCATGCATATGGACTGACCATATGTTGCTCTAATGATGCTGCATGGACAAGCAGGACAAGACTGGAGACTAACTTACATCTAGAGCCTAAAGAAAACTCGTACTGGACTGCAATTATCTGTGAATATCAACAACTATTCTGATTAAGCATAAAGCACCCTCGCTCCTTGAATTATGACTAACTAACTAATGATGAGGACCAGCTGAGATAAGTTATCTGTATAAATGTTAGCGTAACAGCAGGGAGCAGAGTGAAACTTTTTGCTTCTCTCCCTCCAGCACACATCTTCAGTGATTTTTTGTGCTAGCCCATTTCTTGATATGCTGTGTTAGCTGCCCCAAGATAGGCTAACAGGAGCTGAAGTTCATTTTGAGTAAATTTACTTATTAATGTAAGTTTTTATTTTAATAAATGTAAGTTTTTGATTTTAAATTTAAAAAAATTACAACGGACAATTTTTTATTTCATATTTTTATTTCATTGGGGGGAAAAAAACCTTGAAAAAAGTGTTAGCATAGTTATTACACCATTACAACACCAATAAATGTTTTCCTCTCACGCACCCCATAGAGGCAGCTCAAGCATCTCAAGGGGTGTGCACACCACACTTTGGGAATCCCTGTACTAAATCAGTCTTAAGAAAAATAAATCCCACTTCATACTTCTGCATGTAAAATACATGCCAGACATGAACATCTATTTTTGAATAATTCTGCAAAGCCCTGGATTGAGTTCAATACTGATGTTGTTCTATCTTGAACTAATGAATTCTAGATATAGTGTGCTTATGGTTAGAAAAAGTTAAATATGGTTAAGTTATTGTAAGGGTTTGGAAACTAAAACAAAGACCTGAGGCATAAGACACAATCTCAAATGTCAATTTACGGATAGAACAAGACAGGTCAAGATTCTTGCCTGTATGCTGGTGCCATGGATTGAATAAGACTAAACTGCCTCTTTGAATTAAGGAGGTGTCAAACTTTCCTACCTTCAAGACAAGTGCTAAACGGTGGCTGCTAGATGGCATTCCTAATGCGTGTATCTTAAAGCACAAGTGTGGCTTAATCCTTTGAAGTTTGCATGTTGAACATTATCATTCAGCCACTGTCTTTTATGATGTGTTTGAGGTGTTTAGGGTAACGTCTACCATGTCTGCGGATTCTGTGTTTTTTTTTATTTTTCCAGTCTTGTTATTTGTTTATAATGTCTCTTCAGACATAGAATGCTTGACTCAATTATGACAAATGGTTGGTGGGCTGTGAAAACATCAACAATGGAAATAAGTCCAGGACTCTATCATGTTGTATTTTATAATTTATGAGAATGTAGTCGATAAACCAAAACAACAACCAAAAAAATGGTAGCCATAGTTGTCAAATGGATTCAACTGACCAAACATTTCCTCTGAAATGGAGTGGAGGGATAAGGTAGTATAATATGTAAATACTCAACTAAAATGACCTCAAATTTGCACGTAAGACAGTGCTTGAGAGGCTTACTAGTGGTTGAATGGTTAAATTATAACTCTGGTGATATTCAATACTTTTCTTATTGCCAACAAATCCCATGAAAAGACCAAAACCAGCAATGAATTGATCTGTCACAGGTTTGTAGGAAAGAGCAGGTAGGGGGACCCAAACGAAGGACACTGAGCAGGTGAAGTTGAAAAGGGTTTATTTGACCAACAGAAGGTGAGCGCACTTACTTCAAAGTGTCTAAGTCCAAAATCCAAAATAAAGTGATCCTCAAGAGACAGGCAGGCAGATTACTAGGGGAACAGACAGAACACATGTTACAAAATACCAGACAAGAATCTAACTTCAGACAATAGCAGAAACCCATGTAAACAGACAAACACAGACAAAGAACTAGAAGTAAATATTAAGACATGAACTAAGGCACAGGACTAGGAACAAATACATGGAACCAAAACCCAGACTGCCCAACAAGACACAGGAGACAGGATCATGACACTATCAACATGTATTGTTTGTGTATCCAGAACCTGTTTTATTTGTATATATCTGTGACATAGACATCCATTGTTGTCCAAAAATGTTCACTCATAAATGTGCTTGGAGCTTTTCCACTGGGTGTGATGGGTCTTGATGTTGTAAATATTCAGTAGAGCACCAAATGTGTACTCAACCACAGCTGAAAATAGTCCTCAACAAATCCCCAGCTGAAAATAATCTAACCCTTGTTAAAAATGAAAGTATATATGGTATACACATTTTTAAAGTTTTATGTCTTCAGTAGGAACCAAGTGACGGATGATGCATACTGCTGTTTTTGGTCTTTTCATGGGATCTGTTGACAATAACAGAGACACAGAATAACGCCAGCCTTGTCCTTTAAGACACAAGCCACATGCAGTAGCTGCAATATCCCCTATTTGATTCAAGCGGGGAACATTTGTTGCATGTCAACAGCCCCTCTCCCTTGCCCCATGTTTCCTAACTCTACTGTTATAATTTTTCAGTACTTATGTAAAGTATAAATATTTTACTCTTCTTTCGTTGATTGTTGTGCTAACGCTGTTGAATATAGTGAAGACCCTCCGGCTTTGAATTCCACAGCGAAATATATCCTCTGGGAAATCAGCCTTATAGGCAGCAGTTTTCCCAGGATAATCGACATGCGCTCCATCACTTCATGGTTCCTGGTCGGCCAAGACATTTACATTGGCTATCCTAATTGAGTTCATGGCAACACACAATAAATGACATTAATATTAATAGAGTGTAGAGCATGCTGTACAGTTCCAGCTCAAAGCAAAGAGCTGGTGATGCAAAAGAAGAAACATGTTGCATGTATATATAAACAATCTTTACATTTCAAAATACATTTGAAATTAAACGCAGTGACATTCTATTTTAATATTCTGTACATGTATATAATTACATACTAAATATTTATTTACATACAAACAAACAAAGGAGCATGATAATTATGATAACAAAGACATTCCACAAAAAGATAGTAAGTGGATCTTAAGTTAAGATTATTTGATCAAAATCAGAGTTGTGACAAAGCATATGAGCTTGACGGCATTGGATTTGTTATTTATTTAATTTATTTGATTACTCATAGGGGACAGGGCACCTTAGTCAAATTTGAGATTTAACAATATGAACGTAAATGAGCAGTTGTTAGCTAAACAGTTCATTTGCATCTAAAGCCCTGACACAATTAAAAACTGAAAATTAAAAAATAAAAAAACTTTAGTAGACAGTGAAGTTACAATGAAAATAGACAACCATGACTCTAGAAATTACATTTAAAAACAAGGGGTTTTAAACAGAGGCGGCCTCACAGCAAGAAGGTTGTGGGTTCAAACCTTGGTCGTTCCGGGCCTCTCTGTGTGGAGTTTGCATGTTCTCCCCATGTCTGCGTGGGTTCTCTCCGTGCTCTGGCTTTCTCCCACTGTCCAAAGACATGCATACTAGGTTGACTGCTGACTCTAAATTGTCCTTAGGTGTGCGTGTGCCTGGTTGTCTTGTCTATATGTGGCCCTGCCATGAACTGGCGACCTGTCCATGGTGTAGCCTTTCACTCGATTTCAGCTGGGATTGGCTCCAGGCCCTCTGACCCTGTACGTAGGATAAGGGGTTGATGATGGATGGATTTTATACAGCAAATTATTTAGATCAGCAAAGTGGGAAAAGGTTGATACTGAACAGTAAAATGGTCAATTTGTTTTCTGCCAAAATATCTGATTTTGTTAGCTGCTGGTTGTGACCACAGCGTTATTAAACTTTTTATTTTTTTATGGCTGTGTTTAGGCACTCACAGCACTTGGTTAAGGTAAGCGATAGATCATGGACTGGTTTAACACAAGAACCACCAGGGTTTGTTGTATAGCCTACACTGTAAGATATTTATTGTCGAATTAACAGTAAGTTACTGGCAACAATTACCCAGTAGTTGCAGTATTTCATTTTACAGTAAAATTACTGTAAAACCAACAACAGTAGTGTTTACCATACCGTACTGAAGGACAGTATTATACTGTTACTTTTTTGGCATACTGTATGATGAAGTACAGTATTATGCTGTTATTTCTTGGCATACTGTATAATCAAGTACAGTAATATACTGTTGTGAAAATATTACTGTATTTACTGTTTTTTACAGTACTACTGTGTAACAAAAAATAATAAAATATGGCTATTTAGCTGTTGATGTAAAATAAGAAAAACGACATTTGAAGACAGCAAGCAGATCATGTATTGCACAAGTAGAACAAAAACAGTCATAATAACACATATATAAAGAGATCTGTTTCGAAACTGATAGTCTAACAATGTCGTAGGCTGTCTGTAATCAATGTATAAAAAGGGGTTCTCTGAAAATATTTCCCTATAACTAGACACAGAGACTAGAAAAGCCATGTTGAAGATAAGAAAACACTGAAACGGATGTTTTTCCATCCAACTAGCAAAAAATATGGGTCATCAACCATCTTGCCCACATGCTAAACATGACATTCTCCATAAAAATCATCAGAATAAATAACAAGTAACAACTAATCAAAACTCCAGAAAATTGGCTGAACATTCAACCAAGCCACAGGTATCCTGTCAAGACACATTGCAATACACAAAAGAATCTTCACAAAACAATTTCTCACTAGGTGTTCTGGGTGGGGATGTCAGCATTGGAGAAGTAATGATGGTGAAGTTAGACAGGTGAGGGTGGAGGTGAGGAGGGTGGTGGTGAGCAGTGGCAGTGGTGACAACAGTTGCGATTGTCCTGCAAAAAAATTAACAACAACAACACAACAAATCAATCACTGGGGCAGAAATTCATCTAAAATGCCAAACTCACGTTATCCTCAACACCTTTGAGTGAATCTATGAAGGCTGCTCTGCACTCTGATTACACAAGACAATCAATACCTTTGAATGTGACTTAATGAGAATTTAGGTGTACGGTGGACTCCATCAGAATACTCAGACACAGTATGGGACACGTACATGACTTCTGTGAGTGCTGTGTTGTTAAGTTTTTTTTTAATCAAGGAAAAATGTAATCATCACCCTCCAATCTATAAGTTAGAGTACAGATACTGTAGGAGTATTTTCAGAGACTTTTTCCTATCCAATTTTACTATGGGAGTCAATGGAAAAATTGGACACTTTTACTCTCACTTCTAGTGACAGGAGGACCAAGGCACACAATTTTGGTGATATTCACAATTATAGGACTTTCTGAAGATGGATAATAAATTAAACATTCTTAGACCATCATAACTTACATACAGGTCTGTTTTACTCAAGCATTACCAAGCTACCACAAGCAATCATTTTATCTATTTAAGCTCATGTTTAGCTGTCATGTAAAATGTTTGTTATAGCAAGGGGCTAAAACCAAGTTCAGAGTATCTTAAATCCAATAAATCACTAACTAAATGTAAATATATCCAGTAATTTTAGCGGGCCGTACTACAATAATGGGCCATGTTAACGTTATGTTAGTTAGTAATAATGGACTTACAGTTTTACAGGTTGGAATTCTGAAGATGGTCTTGGTCCCACAATATGGCTCAGCTCCCGCCTTGTGGAATAAGAGAACAGAAAAGCCTGTTAAAATAAAAATCAAGAAGACTCCCTGCAAACATAAATTCACTCTAATGTTAACTTACCTGTAAACACCCAAGGTCAGACTCACAGCTCTATTAAACATAAAGAGTTCCAGTGATTTTGGCCTTTAGCCTAAATATACTATCTAAAGTTATAAAATAAAATGTGCAAATCAAGCATTTTGTTTAAGCTATTAACGTTAATTTAATCAGCTTCTAACTTACTGACAGTCTAACAGGACAGTTACCAACGTTAGCTAGCTACCTAACGTTAGCTGTGGCTATTTACCAGATACGTTACAGAACATCAAAGCCACAGGCAGTTCTTCTAGACTAACATTAATGTTATGCACTTTTTGTTTCTTTCACCACTCACCAGATATTAATGATGATGCAGCTTCCAGGTCAGCAGACAGACAGACGATCCCCCAAAACAGGCTCTATCAATTGTGCTCTCATACAGCGGGGAGTACAGCTGTCCGTGTAAACAGCTGAGTCCGTGTAAAACCTCACACAAAACATAAGCGCCAACTTAACACATCCAGTCCAGTCCGGAAGAGTCCGATGTGAAAGTTTCAAGAAAGGTTTCATGATATCTGATGTTAAACTAAATATTGTTCAGTCAAATCTAAGACAGTCTTTTATTTCAAAATGGAGGTTGGAGGTTGTTTTCGCAGTCAGTTAGTATTACTGCATTTAGATTTACAGTAATATTTTCCCAGAATGTATTGAAAATCTACAGTAATATACTGTACACTACTTATACAGTAGGAAACTGTTGAAAATACAGTAATAATACTGTGAAAACAACAACATGTACAGTAACATACTGTATACCTCTTATACAGT
This sequence comes from Micropterus salmoides, assembly GCF_014851395.1. Classification (NCBI taxonomy): domain Eukaryota; kingdom Metazoa; phylum Chordata; class Actinopteri; order Centrarchiformes; family Centrarchidae; genus Micropterus; species Micropterus salmoides. Next base: position 11,045,927 of record NW_024040263.1, on the reverse strand, counting down.
AAGAAACTGTTGGAAATACAGTAATACTACTGTGAAAACAACAAAAATCATTTACAGTGTACCTATAACCGCCATAGCAGGTAAAATTTACCCACTATAAAAATGCAATGATTTTGTGATTATTTCTGGTACATGTTGTTCCAACACACTTTGGGAATCATTCAGCACCTTGACTGTGCGTTTCCTATAAACACAATCCCCATATTTCAGGCATTTACAGAATGTTTATTCTATTTTATTCATCGGTAATAATAATAGCCTCATAATGTCGGCTAGTTCTTACTGTTATGCTTGTTTTTTTAACTCTTGAATGTTTATCTAAAGCTATCTAAAGCTTATCTAAAATGACTGTATTCTCTATAGGGATAATTTTTACCCGCAGGTATAAATGCCCATTTTTTAAATCTGGCTTTATTTTGACATTTTTTAACAATAGGGGGTGCTACATAACACATTTTACGAAAAGTCAAAGACTTTTTAAGGCCCTTATCAGCTAATATGCTGCATTAGTAATGCATGGTCACAAAAAAATTGCAGTTAATTAAATCACCACAAACCAGTGCTGAAATATTTAGTAAACTGATCGATTAGTTGACTAAAAGAAAATCAATTGGGATCTATTGTGGTAATTGATAAAGGGCATAGGACATTTATCAAGCCAAATTGCCAAACATAATCTGGTTCCAGCTTCTCCAGTGTAAGGAGTTGCTGCTTTTCTCAGTATTGTATCACTGTGAATTAGTTATTTTGGAGTTTTGAATTGCTGTATGGTCAAAATAGGACATTCGAAGATGCTACGCTGTGATGGGCCTTTTTCACCATTTCGACTTAACATATAATTGATTACTGGAAATATTATCAACTTGATTAACAATGACGTGAATAACAGTTAGCTGCAGCCCAACCACAAACCAATTGAAACACACACCTGTGGGTACCTGTATGTGTATTTCTTTTATAGTAAGATTTTATAACACATTTGGACATAAGAATCACTTTTACATGTGTCTGTTCCATAAGACAGGAACCACAAAACACAATGGACCTCATTTAAGAACCATGCGACATGTATACAAACATTTGTTCTGAAGTGGCACAGACGAGGGATTTAAAGAGGTGGTATTATGCTTTTTGGGTTTTCCCCTCTCCTTTATTGAGTTATATATCTTTTTTGTGCATGTAACAGGTTTGCAAAGTGAAAAAGCCCAAAGTCTGGCTCAAAGAGAGATCCCATCTCCCACAGAAAGCTCTGCTCTGAACTGCTTGAAAACAGCTTGTTTGTAGTCCAGCCCTTCACTTTCTTTACTTGTGACGTCACAATGAAAACGCGTCATAAAGCTTGCCAAGCGGCTAGCGGGGGTCAGACACGCCCTCAAACCAAGCTAGTCTGAGTGGAGGCCCTTTGGCTTGACTCACCTTTGTTTGGGTTTCGATTGTAGAAATGTTGTACCTGTACCTGCTTCCAGGTACTTTTTTTGTATCACCTCACCTCATTCGAGGTTCCAAGTGAGCTGAGGGATACTAAAATGTAACGTGAAAACACGACAGACTGCTGATTGGTCAGAGAGAATCGTCACTATTCACTGCATCATCATTACTTGCACCATACAGAGGCCAGCAACACAAAGTTTTATATTTTGTTTTCGTATGGAATTTCATCACTAAATCCACTTCTGAGAAGTTTTGAGGTGAGAAATCAACTGTGTAGATATTGACAGTTTACGAAGTGATGGCGGAACAAAAATGTGCTTGAATATTTTCGGAGTTGAGGAGCTCCGCAAGTGGCTGCGAGGGAAGCCTGTGCCAACACGCGGGAGGAGCGTGTGAGGCCGGCCAGCCGCCCTCTCACAGAGCCCTCTGCTCCCGCCGTCACACAGACCGCTGCAGCAACAACGGCAGAGGAAAACACAGCTGGAAGGTTTTCATACCGCTTATCTGTCTTTACATTCTGACATTCCGACAAGCTACGTACTATCTCTGGTTACTATCTGCAATGGAAAACGGAGCAGGGTCGAGTAGAGTCGAGTCTATCGATTTGCGCTATGGTAGCATTTTTCGGCAAGGCAGCATAGATCGTCAGAACACCGGCAACAGTTCAACGTTTAGTCCTAAAAGATGATGCAACTCTGACTCTGTTTGGGCCTGGAAATTCACAATCACAACCTGTAAGTATGCTTTATTGGTTGTGAATTATATTTAAAATAAACACGGCAATGCAACTTCAATTGACTGTTCAAGTGCGTAGTTGTCGTAAATGTTGGCTAACACAGCTAAAGTTGTAGCTATAATGCTAATGTTACACCCGATGTGAAAGCTACTGAGCAAACGTTTAAATTGTTTGGCCAATTTTTATGTAAAATAAAAGTAACTTATACCATCTGCTAGGTTACGGTCGCAGTCTGAAGCGGCTTTGATTTAGATCACACTACCTTGTTTCTTATGACCCGCCCTTCTCTGCTTCTGATTGGCTAGTAGTCCTTACCTGGGAAGTGCGCATGTGCAACTCCCAAAAAAGATTTTTTACAAGTAAGATGCATCACTCTGTAGCTCAAGAGCGGAGCGTACTACACATAGGGTGAAAAGAAAAGCTGTAGCAATGTGCAGTATGAGAAAAATTTGGTGTTTTTTTGAAAATTAAACCATGTTAACCTTTTCTGGTACAACCCCTAATTAAGATTTTGAACCTGAAAATTAGCATAATACCACCTCTAATATCATCCAACATTACCTACCGTAGGCTTAATATTCTCTCTTCTAAGATCTAAGTGATTGGATAAAGTAGATTGTTTAGAAAGCAGGATTTCCGGAAGCAGGAAGTCTTTTTTTTTTTTTCTTTGGTAACATTTTTGTGAATGAAACTGCATATAAAGTGGCATTGATTATGCGTATGAGTATGAAATCTTAAGAATGTGCACCTCCTCATGAACAGTTGGAATTCATTAGGCTGAAATCAGCGATTTAGGACATGTTTGTTCAGTTAAGGGAGTATAATAGAATACCAAGGCCCATTGTTCCTTAACTGCCAAATTGCTACCATCAGCATTTCAGTGTAACAAACAGTATCCTGTCATTGTGTCTTCATTTATTATCATTATTCTACACCCAGAATGTACCCAACTGACAACTATAAAGTCAGAAAAAAAATTACAGAAGCATGCAAAGGCTCCTCAGAGAAGGGCAACAAATCACCAGCATATCTGTCTTACTCATTCAGCCGTGCCAGTTATCACAAATTGGTTGATTTTCTTCTTGGTTTTGTTTTTATCAATAACTTGATTAATCCATTAGGGCTTGTGAATGTGACTCTGCTGGTGCCAACTAGTCATCAGTGCTGAGAGACCAACACAAAAGATGATCAATATTCACATGCTCGGCTGCTTTCATGCTGTTATTTCGAGCAAAGACTAAGTGGCATTTATTTGTCTTCCCTCAGAGGTCTGGCTTTGAGCGAAAACTGTTGTGTTCACAGGTGAAGTGTGGCGGTGATGCATGTACATATTAAGTACTGATGAGGGAGATCTGTGAGCTTTTGTGTGAAAATTAATTATCTTTGCATCTCTTCAAACACATTCAGTGATGTGGAGCAATGTGAACACACAGTCACAGTAATAGTCTCACTTCTTTCAAATACAGTAATTTTCACTGTAGCAGTAATGCAGATTGAAACCAATTCCACCAAAGAGAGATTCCCTCTCTAGACTTCTTTCATTCAAATAACTTTTTGAGGCCCAAAGAGGCAAAATGATCCACTATTTCATAAATATAAAAATTTGTGCTGGGCAACATAATTTTAATCGCAATTAATTGCATGATTTTTACCAGCAGTTTTCCCTTTACAGAGTAGCAATAAAATATTTCTTATAAATCTCAACTTAAACATTAATATAATAAAATCAAATATAAAACCAAAGCTATTTAACACTGCCAGGGCATTAGCTTTTAGCTAGCTTGTTAAAACAAGTTACCATCAGAATCCAGTTTTCTTGTTGTTTTTTTTCTGAACAGGTATCAGCAGAAACATTTTTCTTTTATCAGGGAGCAGCATAAACAGTCTATGTTCAGTAGCAAGTTTCCCTGTTAAGAGTGAGGTGAAGTCGTCGAGCACAAGGTGTAGTGACAGGTGGGTGTGTTCCCATGAAACTGTAGCGGTTGTGCTCGCCTCACACACACATGCCTACATGCTGCCGAAGTTGAATTGTCGAACTTTTTGTACACGATGCGCTGCACAAATCATTGGAAGAGAGACTGATCCTCGCTGTTTGTGAGTTTCCAGGATCTATTACTGTTTACTAAATAGTTAGCAGGACATCAACAGGAGGGAATTCGCATGGCAGAGCATCCCCGCAAAACTAGATGAAGGCCTATCAGGTAAAGTTATGTAGCCTAAAATTTTAACTTAAGTTAAATAGGCTACAGCTGTGTAGTGCACAGAAGCCGCTGCCATGGTTACTCTCAACAGAGTGCCTGCCGTTTACTTGCGGAGCGCTGTCTTTCTTCTCACACACACTGCATCCAACGTAGTCTGCTGAAGCCTCCCTCCGCTGCTTGTTTGGGTGGGTGATTTGCAGGCTGATCAACATCCAACCCCTCCTGTGACCCATGATTTGACTGTATGTGTATTCAGAGCCAGTGAGCAATGGACTTAATAATAATAATAATAATAATTTAAAAAACTATGTTAACATATGATAAAATAATTGTTGGCATTAATTAATTAATGCATTAACGCGATAATAACACGTTAACGTGCCCAACCCTAATAAAAATATCCAAAGTAAAAATATGATTACAAACTTTTTTTACGGGGTCGCCACATGGTAATTTTTTCTGATTTTGCTATTTTTCTTAGTAAGTACTGGATTCTTTTCCCTTTTCAGTCCTCTTAAAATCCGTTCCAACAACAATCTGAGAAGGAAAACTTACTCTTTGGTTGAACTGCTTACGATTCATGTCCACACTGAGGCCAAAACCTGTGATCATGGGTTAGAGGCAGATAATACTTTATTTTAAAGGCTCACAAGCCAAAATATAAGCACACACATTCTCCATCTATGCATCTACATTGGGGCGCTGGGGACATGTCCCCACCACTTTTTGAAATGGCTGATTTTTTAAAGCATTTGCTTTCAAAAAGTGGTGGTTTTCTGAAAATTAGCTTGCAACAAAAATGTTAAATAACAATTAAAGATTCTGTGAGAAAGGTTTACTTGCATGTAAATATAGAAGAAACAAATCTGCCTTGTCCAAAGAAAAGTAACTTAGGCTATAAATAACATGCTGCTGATTACTGCATTCTATTTGATAATACTTTTATGTTCTGATTAGTCACCGGCCACATGAATGTTGTTTCCCTTCATATAAACAAAGACATTTGCACCATTAATTGGTGCAGAAAATGTATCTAGAATGCAGGAAATTAAGAGTTTAATGCTCAAAATCTTCTGTGGGAGGACCCGAGACCCCCCAGTTGAATAGCCTATTTCATCAATATATTGATGAATATTTCTTCTACATAGCATTGGAGTATCTTCTTGTCTTGTTCTCGTGACTCCAATATTGTGCATTATCATTTCTCGTGGACTAAGTGTTTCGTCTCACCCCTAATCTGAGCCCTCAAATGTCCGCACCACTTTTCGACACAAAGTGACACCATTGTACAAATCTCATACTAGGCAAAAAACAAATTTATACAGTTTGTAAAACACTTGAAACTGCCACTGCTGTAGCACTGAGCAAATGTGCTGTAGAAATCAATACCCCTTGCCGTACACCATTAATCTATATAAATCACCTTTATTGTCAGTAATTGGGTTTTTTTCTGCAGTGCTTCAATCCCAGAGCTTCCCAAGTTGTATAATAACACATTCTGTAGAGCTACTGTATACCATGTGATTACCTGTAAATCATGGCCATTTACAATCCTCCAGTGGACAACATACACTGCATGGTTGGAAATAGCAGACGGGATTCTAGTTATGAAAATCACAATAAATATGACAACTGAAGCCAATTTATTATTTTAATATTATGAATATTGTTATAGGCAATATTTATCCATTGAATTACTGTCATATATATATATATATATATATATATATATATATACAATGGCCAAACCCTTTAAAGACAAGTTCCAGGAAGTTCCAGTAGGTATTTTAGCCAGTTTCCAGTGTTTAATATTTAATTATCTCTGAGTCATTTAAGAAGCAAGTCCAGTAAGAAATATTTCTTAGTACAACAATGACCATACCCTTTAAAGACAAGTTCCAGGAAGTTCCAGTAGGTATTTTAGCCAGTTTCCAGTGTTTAATATTTAATTATCTCTGAGTCATTTAAGAAGTAAGTCCAGTAAGAAATATTTCTTAGTGATAACCGTTCTATTGTAGCTAATTAGAAAAATGCTTAGTGTTTTACAGAAACTATGGGTTTATGTTTTCTCTTCTTCTTTTGCTTCTTCACCCTTTCTTTCCTCATGTTTTGCCTCTTCACCCTTTCCTTCTTCATCTTTGGTCTCCTCGCTCTTTTCCTCTTCTTTCTTTACTTTCTCCCCATCTCCCTCCCCCTCTTCCAACTTTTCATCTTCCTTTTTCTCCTCTTCCACCGCTATCTCTTCCTTTTTAACCTTTTCTTCCTCCTCATCCTCGTCTTCCACTTCTTCTCCTGTTTGGTGCTCTAGATCTTTTATGCGATGTCTGAGAACCTTGTCACGGTTCTTATAATTTCCCAGAATTTTCTTTAGTTTGGTCTGCATCAGCTCCATTGTGCTGTACAATTTGTTGACCTTCTCTTCCAGCTCTTTGACCTCAGGCATGATGTTAGCTGGGTCCAAATCTATCAGACCATCTTTCATCAGGATCTGCCTGCCTTTGTCCTCTAGCATTCCTTTGGCATCCGGATACTCTACCAGTGACTCCATCAGGTCATCCTTGGACAGGCAGAAGAGGTCTGAGTATCCAATGCTGCGGATGTTGGCTGTTCGCCGGTTGCCTGCTTTACTGCCTTTAATGTTAAGGATACTGATTTCACCAAAATAGCTGCCACTTCCCAACACAACAAACTGTGTGACACCATCATCAGCAACAACCGCAAGTTTTCCATCTTTGATGATGTACATCTCACGGCCAATGTCACCCTTTTTGCAGATATAGTCTCCGGGGCTGAACACCTGTGGTCGCAGCTTGAGCACTAGCTCGATCAGAAGGCCTGCCTCACAGTCTGCAAAAATACGAACTTTCCTCAGGGTATCCATGTGGACTTGGATGGCAATCTCTGCCTTTAGTTTGTCTGGAAGATACCTGAGTACCTCTCTTTCATCCTGTGCCTTGCCGTTATTCCACAGATAGTCAAACCACTTGATGACTCGCAACTCGAGATCCTTGCTGACCTTTCGGACCTATGAATGAAAAGAAAAAACGTACATTCAAAATATAATCAAAGAACAGATTTACGTTTTGAGTGGAAAAAAGACCATCTACCTGCATGTACTGCTTGATGTTGTCAATTCGAGATTGAAACTGAGCTTGGGCGGCATTCATATTTGAGATCATGGTGGCAATGTTTCCAACAATGGTGGCAAAGACTAAGACCCCAACTAAAAAGTCAACCACGTGGAAGAGAAATTCTGAGTCCAGGGCTGGTGGTGGAGTTTCTCCAATGGTTGTCAGGGTCAGTGTGGACCAGTAGAGGCTGAATGCATACTTCCTCATGGGCTCCCCAAATGCAGGCTCGTCAGGATCATCCAGAGCCGGGTAAACCCAGTCGTCAGCACCAAATCCAATGGATTTGGAGAAAGAGAAGAAGAAGCAAGCATTCCAGTGGATGATAATGAGGATATACATGATCAAGTTTCCAATGCGGAAGATGTTGGGGTAGTTGGTTTTAGTCTCCGTCTTCGTGAAGAACTCCATCATGCGGCTGATTCTCAGTAGCTTGTTGATGCGGATCTCTGGGTAGTCGAGGCCGAAGTATAAATAGAGGACGTCAGTGGGCACCATGGAGATAAAATCGAGACGAAACTGAAAGCTGGCCATGTAGCGATCCCTTAGCAGCTTCTCATCTTTCACCATCAGGCCTTGCTCAAGGTAACCTGTATTCAAAGATGTAGAAAATTTATGTGCAAGTTTTTTTCTTCATGAGTGTAAGTAACTGTCCCAGAGGACGGTTGGAATAAAATCAAAAGGATTTCCTGTTATATTATTATGCTATAATAAACCCTTGATTACAATGATTATAGATGATTGCTATTCAAATTCACATTATTAGGCAGCTTTCAGGAACAGTTGGCTGTATTAATGATTATTTAGGCATCTCAAAGGGGTGTCATTACTCGTGCGATTTACTGATTTACATGTGTTCATAATTTAGATCAGTATGTAAAGAATTGTTCTCACATTGTAATATGTCTTTTCTCACATGCTCACAGTTCTTTGTAAGTGTAATAATCCTTCCTGTCCATACTGACTGTGAAAAACAAATCAGTAATTGATGTATGTTCAAAAAATAATTAAACATTTTGAAGTTCAACAAAAGCTAATATGAAGCTTCACCAGTCTGAATTTATCAAATGAAGTGGATATCTTCCAGAGTTTTAGTACAAAATCCCCCGTTTGTGTTTCCCCAGACAGTCTTTCCTTAAGAACAACAACACAAAGATGAAATTTTGTGCTAAAATACTTATCTTTGGAAAATGCACACTTAATTTGTCTTACTCAGACTGCTGAAGTCTCATGTTATCTTCAGCAGGGCTTTGTAAATGTTTTTTTTTGCACAGAAGAACGAATATGGATTGTGATTCCGATTACTTACATTGAAATCACAGTAAAAAAAAAATCATACGAACAGGAGGAACAACAGCAACTGCTGATAATTTCTTCAGTGTACATGTGGATATGTGAGCGATTGGGATGCTTAGGTCAGCCATTCACCTGTTCTGGTCCTGACAAACATATCAGCCAGGTAGATTAAGTCTGATGTGTAGTCCAGAAAAACCCAGTAAATGATGAAGTTATGCTGCAGCTCCTCAAAGCAAGCCCTGTTTGCAGGAGAAGAAGAAGACCATGAACGAGTATGTTTTGTAACTCAGTAATGTCGAGCACCTTTACCGCTGTGTCCTGATGTACGATTGCAGCTAACACAAACTATAGCATGAAATGAATAAATAGAAGTTAATTGTAACAGCTTTATATGGGCTAGTATATGAATCACACTTAATGGAGCTGAATGGAATCATATGAACATTTGACCTGCAGGGAAATTGCGATGTTGAATAAGAATCACTGACTTATAAAAGTCACCTGGCTATGATCATGGTCCAGTTGTACATGACCGGCAGCGTGATGATGAACAGCCAGTTGTAATACAAACTCCCAGCAGGATTAATGACAAACAATTCTTTGGGCCTACAAAAAAAGCAGGGAAGAAAGTGTAAATTATATATCTGAAAGTGCCTGGAGGATGTCGCTCTGAATGATTCACTTACTTATCTTTGTTCTTTTCTTTTTCTTTTTCCTTTGCCTCTTTTTCCTTTGCCTCCTTTTCCTTTGCCTCTTTCTCCTTTGCTTCCTTTTCTTCCTTTTCCTTCTGCTCTTTTTCCTTCTTTCTATAATGTGCATAAATACATTGGAGAATACTGAGCATCAAATATTATTTTAAATCTTAAACATCCAGTATAAGTTTTACAATGTAACATGATTACTCTTTCTTCTCTTTCTTCTCCTTCTTCTCTTTCTTCTCCTTTTTCCTTTTTTTCTTTTTCTCCCTGGAAAAGGATGAATCAACAATTTAACAGGCCTTGCTGAAATGACCTTTAAGATACATCAAAGAGAAACTGTTCTACAAGTGCTTCACTTATCTCTTAATGACTCCATAAGCGTACTTACTCTTCACTGTTATTGTTGTTATTCATATTGAGCAGACGATGACAACTTAATTGAGGCCCACTTCTGGAACAAACACAACGCTTGTTACATAGTAAGTTAATTAACTGTCAAGTCTTACTTGTTATGTCTCGTTAATGTATTGTAAATTACATGTTATGTTTTGCTTACAGCTCATCCTCGCTGAGCTCTTCACTGTCTGTGGCAAGTTGTGAGGCAGTGTCAGGTGGCACAGTCAGGCGGGGAAGAGTTGCTGAAGTGGTCATGGCAGCAGATCTGCAGTTCACCCTGCAAAAAAAAAACTTTTTAAAAATCTACTTGCTGAAGGGATCAAAAAGTCAAAACTGCTGTCATTTTGTGGTGATATTTTATGCAGTATGTTTAGTACTCCAAATATGTCCAGCGATTTACACCATAGATTTTCATCCACATCACACCTACTGTAATAAGGTCTATATATCTTAAATACTGTAAAATAGTTTGTTTGACACATCTGCAGAAATCATTTAAAGTTAAATGAATGCATTTCAAGTCGTGATCACTGCATTTGCAGCCCGAAACCACAGTTAGCAATATTGCATCACATGAATGGAGAAAAACAGCATTATGTGACATTCAATCTGGTCAGTCTGGTCACACAAACAGATGATGCTACAAAAACGGTTTCCAAATTGTAGTGACAATGCATAATCCATTCAGCTTCATTTCACTTACCTTTACCACTTGTTATTGCGATGTGAAGTCCATTTACCTCTGACCCTTTTGCAGTGTTTCTAAGAACAGCAGATGTAGTGTATCAATCATTACATGCTATCTGTCTTTGGATATTATCAAAACATAGCTAGACAAGTGTCACCTATAAGCACTGAGTCTACCTAACTGTGTCATAGAGTCTCAGTGACCCTGATGAGGATTTGTGGATTAGAGTTGGCTGAGAAGAGGAGAGCCAAAGACTCTCATCCTCCTTATTTGTCCACTCCAGTGGGAGATGAGAGACTTTCAATTGAAGTTTGGACAAGTTTCAGTTAACACTGAAAACCATTTTGTGTTGACACCTCTTGTTTTTTATCTGTGACAGGCTCTAATTTTCTTGACCATTTGCGGAACAGCAGAGGATTTGGTCTGCTTGGACACACACACACACACACACACACACGCACACACGCACACACACAAACAGACACACACAGAGGCCGCTCTTGCTCAGTCAGCACTGTCAGCCATATCCAGCTCTGATCCTATTAGATCGTGCCGGGTATTACAGATTTCAGATCAGGTGGATCCGGTCCCTTTACTGTGAATACGAATCATGAGAGTGAAATGAAATCTGAACCTTTACCAGTGTTGAATTCTGCATCCCAAAAGCAAGATCACCCTCCCCTGTATGCTATAGGCATGCTGTGGTTCAGTGGCTCTCCCTGTTGGATGATGTGGTGTTTGCAGTTTTATGACTACACAATTCACAGATATTAAATGAACTGAGGAGCATCTCTGGAAATGTATGTAAGAAATAATGTATTTTTATACTAAATCATTTTGGAATAGGGGTGGCGCGGTGGTGCAGTGGTTAGCACTGTAGCCTCACAGCAACAAGGTTGTGGGTTTGAAGCCCGGTTGCCTCGGCCTTTCTGTTTGGAGTTTGCATATTCTCCCCGGTTCCGTGGGGGTTCTCTCTGGGTGCTCTGGCTTCCCCTCACCATTCAAAGACATGCAGGCTAGGTTAATTGGTGTCTTAGGTGAATGTGAGTGGTTGTTTTTCTATAAGTGGCCCTGCAATGGACTGGCAACCTGTCCAGGGTGTACCCCACCTTTTGCCCAATGTCAGCTGGGATTGGCTCCAGCCCCCTGCGTACCTGTAGGCAGGACAAGTGGTTGACGATGGATGGATGGATCATTTTGGAACAAGTTTAAATTATTATGGCATTCCAGTGGAAACCGGTGATCATGGTTACAGTTATTATGTGCTTATATGGATCAAAAAACTTGGGAGAGAATCTTTCCTGTACAAATGCAGTTTAAGTAATTTGCATAAAGTATTAGTTATAGTTAATTAATCTGATGACATAACGTGTTCATGTTGGGTATTTTCATACATGAAAACAATATGTTTGTTTGAATATGTTTGTTTTCAAACTCTGCTACCAGTTCAGCATTGAGAGACTACAGTTTATTTTCAGGCCAATAAATGTAGAAATGCACTAAAACCACCACCAGGCTGTGGCTTGAAAGCCTAGGTGCACTACTGATGTTACTCTATTTGTACAGAGCACAATACTGTTTTAGGCTACAGCCTAATAATAATTTTAACTACTGTACTACTGTAGCTATATTGTATATCCAGCACTATACTGTATTAATGTAGAGTGCATTTGAATTACACATAGTACAGTGATTTAATTTGTACAGTCATTTGAAGTGGCTGTGCTGTATATTGAAAGTCAAAACAATTAAGTACATAGTATAGCATTTTCTTTCTTTATATTCATGTAATAAATATGCAAATCTCAATTAGATGGTAATCTGCATGAGAAATAAAGAAAAAGAAAGAAATGTAGTTATAATTATCATCTGCGTATGTTTTTGTTGTGTGTTTGCGGTGGTGGGAGCACGCTTGTCCTCAGCTACAGCATGTTTGAGATACCATGTGCTTTATTTGATAGTGTAGGCCTTTTCATAGAAGACATTTTGACATGTCACAGTAGTAAAAGCACAGGTGTTGATAACAAAATAAATTATGGTCATTTAGCTGCTTTACTTTCAGGGTTCTGGTATTGTGCATTCTCTCACTCTGTTATGACTTATTTACAGAGCCATCATTGATGTTAGTAACACCTGTGCATCCCTAAAGTCCTGAAAGACATATTTTTTTCTTGTGTGCACACTCCTGACTAATTAATTGCAATTAAAGACAGAAAGAAGAACACAAAGAAACATTTGATTGTCCAGTTGTTAACTGAATTCTGAACATACTTTAATTGTTTTGCTGAAAAAAGAGCATAACAGATTATTTTCTTCACTCTATTCAATATGCCACAGCTTTTTCATTTGTTTTTGCTGCAACTACATCACCCATTGATGTTTCTAGCTATTATTCTAACTGCTAACAGAGGAGTACTTAGGCTGGAAACAAGAGGAAGATAACTACAGTGCAGCGGGATCCGCTACCACTCCAGTCATGTCAGTCTCAGCTGCCAGTGGGCCAGCACCAGCATCAACAGCCACCTCAGGGGCAACGTCAACAGGAACCACATCAACAGGAGGCACATCCACATCAGCAGCAGCGTCAACTGGTGCAGCATCTACAGGGATGTCAACCACAGCTGGCTCGACTGCTGCAGGGTCTACTCCAGGCTCCGCTGGTGCTGCTTCAGTCACAGCTGGTTCAGCCTCTGCTGCCTCCACCTCCTCGGCCTCCTCTACCTCATCAGAGTTTAGGGGGGCAGCAGGGGCAGGGTTGCCATCCTGTGTGAAGGAGACAGGGAAAAAATTGCACTGCAGATCTTTTTTTAAGGCAGAGCTCCAAACTGAAACACAACATCGGAGACATTCACCCATTTCCTTTTATGAATCTCCGAATGCTAATTTGCTGCCTAAATGCTGTTCACAGGTAGCCTCAACCCATGTGTTATCAACTCAGTGTAGATCCAACAGGGTGTTTTTATTGTTCATGCATGGCAAGTCATAATGTACTGTATGCTTTTTTGGCACCTTCTGTAGAATATAAGTGCCATTTGCCAAGAAGAAACATATCAACAAACAGGTCTATATTTGTAGTTTATTTATATTAAGTGTGAAAAGACAATATTTCAGTTCCGTTTTGTATGAAGATGCTCACCTCTGTCTCCTCTGATGCATCTCCATCAGCAACGGGAGCTAGAGGGGGGACATGAGCTGGCTGGGCTGGTGCAGCATCCACCTGCATAAATAGAGGTCTTTTAACTTAAACAGCATATTGAACCTTTATGGGTTAGATGCTGCAGTGCTGCAAGTATACTTACCACTGCTGCCACAGCTGGACCAGCCTAAACAAATCAATGGTTCATGAATAACACACACAAACTCCATAATCTAATTAAAACTCATGTTAGAGTCTAACAAGACATAAACTTACAGCAGCAGGCAAGAATGGGTTTCCAACTAATCCCTGAAAAAATACAGATTGATTATAATTAATGATTAATGGCAAACTATATGAAGTAATGAGCAGATGATTTAGATTTCTTTAATTTCTTATTTTTTTCTGAAACTACAATGAACCCCCACTACCTGCTGCTGGTACAGCCTGTATATCTCCATCCACCTCAGGGCCTCATTAGCATGTGCCGCAACCTGCTGAAGAAATACCAGACATCTTCAGACATGTGCTGCAATTAAGCCAATTATCCTCTCTTTGTCAGACGCCTATCATACTGTACATTTGATGACATGACAAAAACATGGTATGACATGCCAGGGCAAACAGACACAGAAACCTCAAAGAAAAGCTAAAGTCTTACTTTTTCCTCATTGCTTTCACTCCCCGGGACCTGAACAAAGAAAGTGAGATGAGGAAGCTGCAATGACATTATACATTTTTTCCTGATTTTAAACACTGTTTTAAATCTTTAAAAAAGCCTCAGTTGGTTGACTAAACAACAAATCATGTTTAGAAGGGACTTACAGGAGCAGCCAAAATAGTGGCCAGCAGGCACACCATGAGCACCAATAGTTTTATCATGATTGTTCCTAGAGAAAAATGTATAATAGAACATATAATAAAATTAATTTCTTCATTGCCTTTATTAAATAAGCTACAAGTCCTATAATATCAGCAGGATTAGGCTACTAACAGAGAAAAAATTGTTTCCTCCTCACCTTTTTTTGTGGTGCAGAGACCGTCTGGAGATGTATCTCTGCAGGGATTCAAAGTAATCTACTTCATCTCTAACATGGATTCCATTTATATACTGCAACATCCTGTGACAGCCAATCGTATCCAGTAAATTGTGCGTTTGAAGAAATCTCCTTACACTTAAAAAAAAAGAAAGATAAAGAAGCCCCTCTTAGTTAATTACATGCTGTGCAGGTATGCTTAGCAAACATGCACTTCTCTTTATTGCCTTAACCCCAAACCTAAGAAGAAAAACAAGACATCATGAAGCTGACATAAGACAGTAATGGCAATGACTGAGAGGCACCACTTAGTTTCACTTGAAAAAAGTCTGAAGGAATATGAAAGAATCAAAGAAGTGTTTGTTGGTAGAGGCAATTCAACACTCAAAAAAATAAAAAAAATAAAAAATATCAATAAAACTCAAACAAATATTATTTGGTGCTTTTGAAATTAAAATACTGATTATTACTGATTATAGTGACAGGAAGAGCCAGAGGACACAACAAATACATGCTTTTACTCCACCACACACACACACACACACACACACACACACACACACACACACACACACAACAGCTAAACATCAATAGGAGATTAAATATGATGATGTTTGAAACTCAGTGATGGAGTTTGATCAAGTTCTCTACTTTTAGGTTCTTTTCTTTTACTTGGATATTTTCATTTTATGATAGATCTACTCCAAAACATTTCAGGGGAAATATTGTACTTTCTACTCTAATACATTTATTTCACAGCTATAAAGGTAAGTTTTTCCATAAAAATCATATAATAAGCTAGCCAAATACAATTAATTATTAAATATCAAACATGTATCAACAATGTTTGTTGTTTTTGACCTGTTTAAAAGAAAACAGTGTGTGGTTGTCACATTTCAGAGTGGTGAGCAGTTCCACCAAAGAGACATTTCTCCTCTAATGGTGATGGTTTCATTTGTTTAACTTTTTGAACCCTACAGAAGTAAAAGTATCCATTATTGCACAGAAATAACAACATTAATGAAAATACCAAAAAAGGAATGATCTCACAACCCCTCTGATTCATTGACACACACCTCAATCCACTAGCTTTAACAATAAAATGCTGCTCACAAATTGTTGCGTCAGTATTAACAATTGAATAATGTCACATATTATAATAATAATATATCACTAACAGAGGCCATTTCTTTGTGGCCCTCTGTATCCAGACCTGCAGATATTACCTCTACTTATCATCTAATTTTCCATATTTTTATTGCATTTGTGTATATATGCGTGACTTTATGTCAGAAGTACTGTAAAGTACAAAAGACGTCATGCTATGTTTGGAAGAAGTCAATTTAAGGCTATTAAACCTGCTGTCAGCATCTCTGCTGTGGGTAATAGAAGTGATGAATTTATGTGATCTAAAGCTCCAGGAAAGAGAACTTGTGGGGAAGAGACAGTAATAGCGTGAGAGGATGGTGTCTGTGTAAGTGTCTTTGAAGAGATAAGTGTTAAGTCGTGTTGTGACAGGCTTTGTCCCCAGGGGAGTGAGGAGCAGGACCTTGACGGTATTTATTTTTCTAAGACAGTTACATTTCGCTGTGGGGAAATTTGCTCAAGCACTGTGGTAGATTATGTTCACTGTATGTTGTAATTAGGATGTACTGTAGCCTGTGCAGTATGTAAGATACATACAGTATCTGTACTGTATATGTTGGGCTCAGAGATTACTTTAGTCAGAACAGAGGTGTTTGTGAACTTGACTGTATACAAAAGTCTAAAGTTTTTCTTGTAATAAGCTGCCATCTCGGGTTATGTATGTAACCCTTGTTCCCCGAGAAGGGGAACGAGACACTGCATCGGTGACGACACAATGGGAATGCCTCTGGGCGTGGCAGGGCTGAACTATGAATGAAACTACTCCAATCCTATTGGTGTTACTAGAACGGTAGTGTGTGACGGCGTAACCGGAGGGGTATATAAGCACGCCGGCACACAGGACACATTAGCCCTTTCTATGAAGCAAGGCACTCCAGGCGGGGTTAGGTGTGGCGGACCGATGCAGTATTGCAGTACCGACGCAGTTACATACGTAACCCGAGACGTTCCCCTTCGAGGAAACTCGAACTGCGCCGGCAACGACACTATGGGAACGAGATACCCACTTAGGCCGCGCCGAAACCCCACCTGCCCCCCAGCGTGCAGAACCTGACGGCACGACTAGGAGGAGAGCGCACGGGTGCCGGGTGCCGAGTGCAGAAGGAAGGTCCAGACTGTAAAACCGGATGAAAGTGTGAGGGGTGGCCCAGCCAGCTGCGTCACACAAATCCTGGAGTGACGCCCCTGCGAGGAGGGCCCTAGAGGCCGCCATGCCTTTAGTAGAGTGCGCCCTTACGGCCATAGGTGAAGGCTAACCGCGCACCTGATAGGCCAGGGAAATAGTCTGAACGATCCAGTTGCTGATGGTGTGTTTAGAAGCGGGGAGCCCAGCCTTGGGGGACCCGAAACACACCAGCAACTGGTCTGCTTTCCTCCACCGGGAAGACCTCAGAGTGTAAATACTCAGTGCTCTGACAGGGCAGAGCAGATGAAGTCTCCCATCCTCGTGAAGCAACGCTCTGCTTCTGGACGGAACCTTAGGGACATAGCCTGGACTGGGGTGCAGGATGGCTCTGACCCTCCCCGGGGCAAACTCCAGGCATTGAGGAGAAATCGAAAGTGCCTGGAGATCCCCCACCCTCCTCAGAGAGGTGATAGCGAGGAGAAAGGTCATCTTAAGGGTCAGGTGTTTGGCCTCAGCCGACTCCAGGGGTTCGAAGGGGGCCTCAGCCAGCGCTTCGAGATCCACGGCCAGGTCCCAAGTGGGAGCCATGGCGGGCCCTCGAGGAGCGATATTATGTCCGAGAACCACACTCGGGCCGGCCAAAACGGGGCGGCCAAAACGGGGCTACCAGCAGTAGGCTGACACCGTCCTGATGGACCAGCTCCAGAACCCCCCGGGAGCAGAGCGACTGGGGGAAACGCATACAGACGCAGCCTCGGCCATGTCTGCACCATGGCATCCAGCCCTAGCGGGGCTGGGGGTGAGAGGGAGAACCACAGGGGACAGTGCGTAGTCTCCCGAGACGCAAACAAGTCCACGTCTATGGGGCCGAACCTTTCGCATAATAACTCCACCACCTCGGGGTGGAGTCCCCATTCCCCGGGCCTCAGCCCCTGTCTCGACAGCAGGTCTGCTCCCTGATTCTGGGTCCTAGGGACGTATGTCGCTCTGAGGGACAGCAGTCTCTGCTGGGACCACAGGAGGATCTGATGTGCCAGTTTGCATAACGGGCGCTAGCGCAGACCCCAACGGTGATTCAAATAGGCCACCACCGCCGTGTTGTCGGTCCTGACAAGGACGTGGCGACTGCGGAGAGCGGGCAGAAAACTCCTCAGAGCTCTGAAAACTGCCAACATTTCCAGGCAATTTATGTGCCAAGAGAAATGATGCTCCTGCCAGGAGCCTTTCGCAACGCGGCCGTCCATGATCGCACCTCACCCCACGAGTGAGGCGTCTGTTGAAATAATTGTTCGGAGACAGATCAAAATGGCCAAAGTGGACAAAACGGACTCGACGCGTGCGGGAGACAGGTGAGCCCGCATCGTCGTTGAGTCCCATACCACCCCTTGGAACGTAGTCCATTGGGTGGGCGTCGTCAGCACACTCTTCTTTGCGTTGAGCCGTAGCCCCAAACGCTGGAGGTGGGCGAGGATGACATCTCGATGCCGAACCGCTAACTCTCGAGACTGGGCCAGGACGAGCCAGTCTTCGATGTAGTTCAGTATGCGGATGCCCTGGAGCCTCAACGGGGCCAGAGCTGCATCCATGCATTTGGTGAATGGAAGAACCTGATACTGGTAATTCGTGCCCCCGAAGGCGAAGCTCAGGAACTTCCTGTGAGAGGGACAGATGGAGATGTGGAAATAAGCGTCTTGCAGATCTATTGTGACAAACCAATTCTCGGATTGGATGTGACTGATGATGGCGGGGATGGTGAGCATCCTGAACCTGAATCTCCTCAGAAATTGGTTCAGGGACCGCAGATCCAAAATCGGACGCAATCCTCCGTCCTTCTTGGGAACCAGGAAGTATCGGCTTTAGGAGCCGGCTTCTCTGACTGGCAGGGAAATGAGTTCTATGGCCCCTTTCCCTAGCAGAGAGCGGACTTCCTGTCCCAACACCTGGCCCCCCTACTCAAAGTCTCAGGACCTCTTCCCCCGGGCCCACCGAGACTGAATGACAGTCCTCAGATCCGTCTTCTCGGGGGGCTGTGGGCGAGAGCGCCGTCTTGCGTCCCAGGTTGGTTGAGGGGGATCCCGTGAAGCGACGCTCTGCTTCTGGCTGCGGTGGTAGGTGCTGGACGAAGGCTGCGTCCGCCTTTCCTGAGCTGTCGCGGTCCTGGAGCCTGACTGGCAGGAGAGATATCGCTCAAATGCCTCTCCCTGAATTTTGGCGTGCTGGAATCTGTTGACGACAGCATCCACTGCTTCGCCAAACAGGCCAGTAGGCGAGAGGGGCGCATCCAGGAGAAAAGCCTTCTCCTTCTTCTGGATTCCCGAGAGGTTGAGCCACAGATGGCGCTCTGTAGCCACCAAAGCCGCCATGGATCGGGCCGTTTCCTTGGTCACACGGAGAGCTAAATACGTTGCTCTACGGAGCTCAGTCAGGTCCTCCTCAGAGGGACCTCCCCCTAAGTCACAGTCCCGAAGGAGATCGGCCTGGTATGCCTGCAAGACAGCCATTGTGTGCAGGCTAGCACCAGCTCGACCCGCTGCCATGTAGGCCTTGCCCACCAAATCGGACGTCATTCAACACGGCTTGGTGGGGAGCGCCGGCGTCCGGAGGGATGAGGCGAGGTTGGGAGAGAGGTAGCTAGCCAGTGCCTCCTCCACCCGTGGCATCGCTCCGTAGTCGTGCTGTCTGATCTCCGTCACGTTGCCGTAGTCCAGCCAGGGGACGTAGACAGCCGTGCAGAGAAGGGTTTATTCCACTATCTACACAACTCGTTGTGTAAATTCGGAAAAAATGGTAAGGGCCGACGCAGGGGTGGCGCTCGGTGTTGCAGAAACTGCTTGTCTAGTTTGCTGCCCACCGAAGGCTGCTGCACCGCCTGTGGCCAATCAATGTGCAGTTTGGCCACAGCCCGCGTCACCACTTCCAACAACTCCTTGTATCCTGGCGAGGGATGACGTTCTGTTTCCCCGAAGTCATTCTCCATGCTAAGCACATCTAGCTCCTCAGAGACAGATCGTGCAAGCCTCTCTGGACTCATACCTCGAGTGGGAGAAGCCGAGAAATGGGCTCCCGATCGGGGACGAGGGGAGGAGGATTCCGCGGACAAGGACCGGAAAAAGGCCTCAGCCGTCCCAGCACCCTCAGCGATCTCGCGTTGTGATCCCCAGGATCGGAGCCGCCGCGATGCCTCAGCGATCCTCTAGAAAGAGAGCTGCTCGAGACCTCACCACCCTCAGGGGCAGGGCCTCGCAATGGTCGCAGGCAGCACCCTCGAGAGCTGCCTGGGCGTGCGACATCCCCAGGCATGAGACACCATGGTTCACATTCCATGGTTATCACCTTCCATGATGAAGCGCTGACAGGGAAAGACCCACTGTCGGAATCGCTTCGACATGATCTGCTGCTTCGTCTCGTCTTTAGGTAAGATGATGGAGCTTCCAAACATAGCCAGAGTGCCTGCTGAATAGAAAGAAGCTAATGTGTCCTGTGTGCCGGCTTGCTTATATACCCCTCCGGTTACACTGTCACACACTACTGTTCTAGTAACACCAATAGGATTGAGGTAGTTTCATTCATAGTTCAGCCCTGCCACGCCCAGAGGCGTTCCCATAGTGTCGTCACCGACGCAGTTCGAGTTCCCTCGAAGGGGAACTTTCTTCCCTTGCCCTCTCAGTCTATTAAGGTCAAAAATAGTCTGTCTTAGCTAAATACTATTAGCACTTTACTCTGTATACAAATGAGTGTTCAGTGCCATGGGTGGCCTTTAGCATCCAGGGGGCCTTTTTAAGAGCTAATGTGGGACATTGTCATATTTATTTATAGTTGAGACCATTACCCTTTACTTGCTGTATATTAGAGTATTCTAATGTAAAAACGGCAGACCAACCCCACCCTTGTGAAAATGAACCATAGTATTACTATAGTATCTAGTTTTTAATGTGTGTGTGTGTGTGTGTGTGTGTGTGTGTGTGTGTGTGTGTGTGTGGGGGGGGGGGGGCTAAACTGACACTTTTTGTTTTTGCTCTTTGACCCTTTTCTCTCTCTCTCTTTCTTGCCTGTCATTCACCGGCCTTGTGCAGAGTTTTTTCCGTGCATTACTGCTGCCAACAACTGCATGCACGTCGTGGTTCCCCCGCGGGTCTATTTCAAGTAGCCAGCTGTTTAAAAACGATAAAAAATTCTTTGTGTGGATAATTTATCCGAAAGTCCCGCGAGGTGCGGACAACTGGCATAACTTCAGCAAGTGTTCCTCTTCTGCCACTACACACATACACGCAGTTGAGATATGATCACCCCTTATTCCCATGTCAATGTCTCTTCACGCTGAGTGAAATAAGTAGGCCCGCCTATTTCAAAAATGGGTGAATTATTCAATTCTTGCGTGTCAGCTGGGGCTCTTTGGAGGGCGGGGGCCCTTTTCAATTAAAAAAAAAATAATAGCGATTTTTATAGCACACTATTTCCAGTTCTTCTCTGGCCAAGAGAATAATTCAAGCCTAACTGAAGAATTTAGTGTAGCCAGATACTTATATTTTATTTGAAAAGCCAGAAGATCACAGATGCAGCAGATGCTGTGTTCTAACACGCAAAGGTTAGAACTGAAGAAACTTTGAATCCTGCATCTTACTGAGAACTTTAACAGCACGGCCTTGGCCCAGACCTTTGCCATCTGCCCTGAAACAAGATTGTCAGGACGGCTGGGAGCCCTCATCTGCTCGGGGAATGACATCTCTCAACTTGGAGCATGGCCTGGGCTCCTAAGTGAGTACAGATAGGCCTCCCACTACAAGGTGACCTCAACCCTGCACACAATGCCGGAAAGCCAATGGGAACATCTTGCTTCTGCCAGTGCTTCAAATCAGTAGCCTTAACCGTGTGTTTTGCTCTGATAAAAAGTTGACTAAATAAAATATGTTAATTCCCATAACTGCCCTAAATCTCACTGCTTTTGTTTTAATCATCAGATCACATACTTCACTGTTGCCAGTAAGATGAGGTTTATTTTCTTCCTTCATTTGTTCAGTTAGGCTTTTAGGGATTTAACTATAAATAAATGTTATTTCATCTGTGAGAAGTTGTTGGTGTGTTTTCTTTAACTGGAATTCAATTCCTACTTAAGAGACTGATTGGTTAAATAATCAAGTTATTCATTTATTTATTTAGTTTATTTGTTTTCCTTGTTTCTAGGGCAATGCCCCATAATGAGCGTTATTAAAGTAGTGTTTTTCCTACATACGATAACCAACAGGGTAATGAAAAATAACTTGCAGCCCTACAGTTGTGTGTTCACCACAACAACAACAACAACATAAAAACTCTTTGATTAAACACAGCAAAAGCAGAAGTTGCTTGAAAACTTAGACTTTATTCCTTAAGGAAAATGACATTTAAGAAGAAGTGGAATTAGTTAAGGAACATATGCAGCACATTTGTTATGTAGTGTGGAAATGCAGCATTACGAAGTGCTTCATTAACACAATTATATTTAAATTCTATTGTGAATCTAAAGTAAAGCAGAATTATATTTCATGCTATGCACATAACCGTGTCACAATTTAGTTTACTATTGCAATAGTATTCTAAATTGGTTATTTTATAATCATCTTAGCATTTTATTCTTTAGTAAAGGCACATGTGAAACAACAGATTTAGTCTGAATCATTAAATGTTGTTTGTTCCACTGCAGATGTCTGAATATAAAGGAGGAAGGAACTGTTTTGCCTCTTTTTATGTCTCTTCACACTTCACACCTTCGCCGGCATCTGTAAAGACAAGTCAGCAATTTAAAACAAATATTGTTAAATATTGTTTTCCATGCTCTCCACACAGATGACATTAGATTTTTATTCATATCACCAGTAATTTTCAATATGCATATTCATTTGCAGTACAACTCTTAATAAATGTTAATATATTTACTGTAATATGTAGATTGATAACTACCTGGCTTGTCTGTGTGGGCTGGTCCTGCTGGAGAGGTTGCAGGGGATCTTCGGATGGAAGAAGATTGGCATCAAATGAGGGAATCTGGAAAAAAGAAAAAGAGAACCATGAGACAAAAGAAACAGTCAATCAAATAAACATCCTCAAACTGAAATACATATATTATTTATTTTTCTTACATTTGGGATTTGCTGGGGAATATTTTGAGGTGGGTAATCAAATGGGAGTGCCTGTGAAAAAACAAATAAAAGTGGTGAGTATGTTATGACATATGAAAAATATGAAAACAAACAGCACAAGTCATCATTAGAGTAAGTAATGTCTTACATTTGGAAAGTGAGGGACGTTTGCCATAGGAGGCATGTTTGTCAATATCTGGAACAAAAGCAAATACACCAATTTAGTACTCTACCCTGTAAAATGTAGAAGTCATTTCATATTTACATTATGCATTATATAATATCTCAGTTTTAAAATGTTTACCCTTTGCTGGGAGAAGTCATAGGGGTAGTACTGCAAATGTAAAAAAAATAAATAAAAAAAACAAGAGCACAGAAATATTAATAAATCTTGATCAACAAGTTGTTTATTGTACTTCTACAAGCAATAATCAAAGTGTTTTTGGTCAGTGTGTGTAATCTAGGGGGAAAAACAAGCACTCACAACTTCTACACTCTGTCTGCCTGGTGGCTGAGGAATGGAGTATTTGATGAAGCCATGGGTAGAAAAGGGCTGTAGAGAGAGAGAGAGAGAGAGAAAGAAATGCTAAAGGCAGTTAGTTGATGTTTTTACCCCATTTCTTAAAAGAGAAGATGCTCCTGTCAAATGTGCATGTGCACCTGTGCAGGGTTTGATCCACCGGCACCCCCAACAAATCTGTGGGGATAAATCTAAGAAAAAACAAAACACAAATAAACATACGTACACAGCAAGAGCAACATTTCATTAAAAAAAGCAAATTTCAGTGAAATGTCTGCATATAAGAAAAGAGAGAGTCTGACATACTAGTTCCACACTGTAAGCGCCAGGCATTCCAAGGCCAGCTGGGAAGGGATTTTTCACCTAAATGGATGTAACATCGTCAGAATTGTCAATAGACACTGATCTTTACATAGCTATATTTCTGTATATTTTTCCTCATTTCTGTATCACAAGGAGCATTTTCTCTCTAGTGTGCTATATATTATTATTTTTTTGCATATTAAAAACAATAACCTTTAACACTAAACTTAAATGGCACACAATATGCGTGGTTACCTGTGAGGGTGGTGCCTGTTGCCGGGAACCTGCGTAATGAGGCAGGTAATGAAAGAAGGACTGAAAACAAAGACAAAGACAGAAAGAAATAGAAGGAGAAAGATCAGAGAAAAATCTGAACACTGCCTGAACTGAGAATATATTATAAGTCATGAGAGCACACTTACTGGTGCAGCTGAGACTGTGCTAGCCAGACAGAAGCACAGGATGGCCAGTTTCATTTTTGCAGATTATCCAAGTCCTACCAACACAATGCATTAGAACTTCCAGTCAAAGTCATACAGGATGGTTGCCATCCTTTAAAAAAGCCTGCATGCGCTTATGTTGAAGTTCTTCATAACTCACCTTCTGCGATAAAACACCAGAGGATGAGGAATGTTGATGCTGGAGATGATGCCAGTAGATCGTATCTTCCACAGAATTACTTTCTCTTTTATAGGGTGCCAGGGCACCTGACAGCCAATCACAGCGGATGGGAGTGATTTTTCCCAATGAGCAGTTACACTACAGGTGTCTAGTCTTCAGCTTTACTAAATGATCAGTGGTCAAATCCACTTTCTGTGTAATAGTAGACTATTTGATTACACTGTCTAGAGCAGTGGACACCTTCACTCTGCTTGCTCCTCATTCTGCCATCATGACAGTTTCATTGGTTCTGTGCAACTGCAACTTTGTGGCATAAATATCTGAAACAGTAATATTATGTCTATTACTTAGTATGTAAGTATGTAATATTGTTTGTTTTCCAGTTGCTCGCAAGTTTA
Source organism: Micropterus salmoides (assembly GCF_014851395.1). Taxonomy (NCBI): domain Eukaryota; kingdom Metazoa; phylum Chordata; class Actinopteri; order Centrarchiformes; family Centrarchidae; genus Micropterus; species Micropterus salmoides. Next base: position 11,020,950 of record NW_024040263.1, on the reverse strand, counting down.
TTTCCAATAATGACAACAGCAGAGCAGAACAACTTCACAGAGACACGTCTATCCAGACAACTGAGGATAAAAGTACTGAATGTGATACATTTAGAAACTCCCATGTCTTTTGCTCAAGTGAAATGCACATTTAAACTATTGGAAAATAGAGTCCTTCATATATTAGCTTGAATCATCTTGAAATCTTATAGTCTGCATGCATTTTAAGATGTAAAAATTCAACTTGTAGAGGATTAATCAAAAACATTTTACAGAATCTTACTAAAGCAATTGAGCACTTAGGTGTGTTTGTCTCAGCACAATATGAATGATATGCATAGTTGCTTGAAACAAAGAACCAGAAGAGAATGGACCAGTTTTTATTTTATTTATTATGAAGCACAGTTATAGCAAATTTGATTGAGGAAACACCAACATGCATTGAATCAAAAGACAGAATCATTTTCTCCCTAAAAACTTTCTTTTTAAAAACACAGCACCATGTTTTTCAAACAGCTTTGTTGGCTGGCCATCTTTCACCGGGGTGGGCTGCTGGTCTTAATGCATTGGTCACCTAGTGTGAAGGGAAGCAAATACATCTTCTCTGTTCTTTTCATGATGAAGTGTTCACATATTCAAAAACAGTCAACCAGAGAGAGAACACAAGATCCTCAGATTTCATAAATTATTTTGTCTGAATTGTACAGTACAGTACTCTGTGCCTTGTAAATATGTGAATGTGTATTCTGCGTGCATGTGTACCTGACTGGGCACAAAAGTGTGCACGTCCTGCTGACTCGAATTTTTTAGTCATCGTCATCATCATCATCATCTCCCCCGGGTCCGTCAACCTGAAATGACAGAGACTTCTGATGAGCCAATCAGGAGTGAGGATCTGTCACATCTCTGCTGACAAGTCGGTGTTTCTCAACACCTCAGCAAAAATAGTTGGAAGACTGTTTATCTTACGTAATACTCATTTATTAGAATGGACCTGTTGTCCTCATAATCACATCAATTCAATTCAGTTTCATTCCTGTTGCGGTCATTTGAAGCTATTACTGTACATAAAAATCAATTAAACCATTGATATGGTTGACAGTTGACAGTGAGTCTTACTGATTCTTCAATAAACCTAAATGGCTTAAAATGCAAATCCACAGTCATTCTTACAGGGGCACCAGCAGCAATGATAGGTACAACAGGGGCAGCAGGAGCAGCAGGAGCAGCAGGAGCAGCAGGAGCAGCAGGAGCAGCTGGAGCTGCTGGAGCAACGGGATCGACAGGAGCAACAGGGGCAGCAGCAGCAGGATCTGCCGGCTCAAAGCCGAAGGGGATGAACTGAAACAGATGAGAAAGAGATGAGGTCTTAAGTTCAATAACATCTCATCTAACGTTTGTCAGACTAATGAATAATCTGCAGGCACTTACCACTTCCTTGCTTTTACCGTTCGGCTGAGGGATCTCCTGCTTGATGAAGCCACGGACCTTCCATTGAAAACACATGCAAGCACACCCATGCACTTAAATCTACAGTACCTCAGCCGTAATCTACCTCCACTCTGTGATATACATGTGGGCTCTGAAACTGCCTTTTGTTGGACTGAACATCCTATGAATTGCCTTTCGTTCAGATGGTACTGTTGGCTTTCATTGCATCTTAAAATATGTGGATTAAGGGTCAGCATAGTACTATATGCACACAGAAATCAAGCTATACTGTGTCACTCACAGGTCCTCCAACAGGCTGTCTCTGGGCATCAACTGGGAGGAGCTAGAAATGAAAAAGTCAAGATTATTACACGAAAGAGTGATTATTAGATTAAATTCATAGAAAATGTGTAAAATAAATTTAAATGAGCTCTTACAACTTCCAGGGTTCCAACTGGGGCTCCAGCAGGAATAGCTTGGGCCGCCTGGGAAGATCACATTATTCATTTTAACCTTTAGATGAGGGTAGCAGCAAACTACAAGTAAAACAGCCAATACCAGGCTCAGCTATAGAGTCATTGCATCAGTGGTGAACACATAATAGCAGACCTGTGTGCAGAGCATATTCAGTAATGTTTGAAAATGTGTCTTTTACTGTGGTTTTTGTGTGTATGTCATGATACAAACCAGTTGATCTAAGCTGCGTCTTACTGTACCTGAGGCGGAGCATAATGGATGTCAAACTCCATGAACATCTCGTGCTGTAAAGAAGAGAAAATACTGTAGAATCAATGCAATGCAGGTGAGCATAAAATCAATAATTCAGACAAACTTTTGTTGGTAAATATTATTCACTGACAACCTCCATTACACAACCAACATGCACAGGGAGTTCCTTAATTAAAGTGTTTCGAAAAACTGGACCATCTACAACTCCATCTGCTGATAAAAATTATGTGATATGATTAAAAGCTCCAAAACAGCTACATGGATCTTAAGGTAAGATTTAGTTTGTCAAATATTTACAGGGCTATAATTCAAGAGAGAGATAAGAAGGAGATATATTTTTAAAATAGAGGGTGTTTTCCTTACAGGGGCACAGAGAGCCATCCCAAGGATGCAGGCAGCAAGCAGGATGAATTTCATTTTGAATGAAGCTGTGAAAGAGATTTTTAGTTATTAGACATGACAATATTCACTGCATCACTTGAAACAGCATTTAAATAGATTCAATTATTTTAATTCTGTTTGAATGAATGTCATATGATATTAGATATCTACATTACCTTTCCTTTCTGGCAGCACACGATCACTGAAGGATTGTTGAGGAGGGGTGTGAGTAGTGGAGAGCAATTTACTCCTATTTATTTGCTGTCAGGAAAAAAAAGGACGAGCAAACCTATGACAGGTTTTGGCAATCAGCCAAGGATTTTCATTTTTATGATTACTAAATTGGCAGCTATATCGGTGCATTTCATTTTTGGCTTGAAATGCACATTAATCACATTTGATCCCTCACCGATGTGTTTTACCAGGTGCCTGCTTGCAACATCTCACACTTTACACCCAAAAAGGGCACCAGGGTTGCACATGGATAGGAGTCAGATTTCATAAGTGAAGCTATTAAAAGATTTTTTTTTTAAATTTAGGTGGTCATTCTAAAATATCACATCTTATCACAGACGTCCCATGTACCTTATAGCTAATGATGTCTGGATGATGAATTTTATAATTATTCAGTTACAGTAAATATACAGTTTTACCATTTCTTCCAGTTTGAGGCCTGTTAAGACCTAATTTAATAAAGAAAACACAGTAGTCAAACAGTCACTTGTATGAGAGCCTGTGGGAAGTGCTGCAAATTTCATTGTGAAGAAAAGGACCATGGTGATTTGACTTACATTAAGGTGCTGGTCAGAAAAACACTTTAATTTAATTTAGTTAATAAATTCATATACATATAGTATTTGTGAGAACTACTCAAACTTAATGAAACCCAGGTAGAATTTAAAGACCAAAGGATGTTGCTGTATGCAACAAATAAAGTCACAGTGACAATTTAAGTACATGTACATGAAATTTAATATATTGAAGCTGCTATAATTAATATTCTTTCATTACCAATGATGGTTTTGCTTGTAGTGACGAACCCACAGAGAATTATCACTTAACTAAGCAGTTCCTCTATGGAAAATTTGGGCATCTTTAAGCTCACTGTTTTGGTTCAGTTTCACCGCTGTCATTAACCTCTTTTTGGGGCCACAGCAGGCAGCTGTTTTCAACTTAAAATCTGTATTACCCCACTGTGCACTACCTGCTCGGCACTAAACTACACACAGACAGAGTTAGCAACTAGCTGGTGAACATGGTGGAGTATTTTGAAGCTAAAGTGCCAGATATTTCCCCTAGGAGGTGGACGAGTCCAAAAACAGAGCTAAAAGGAGAGTGAATAATGGAATTATATTGACTGGATGGACACAGACCTGACTCGAAATTAATGCTATTGTTACTCTGTGTGTGATGGATGTGTAACATGTTCATCATATCAACTTAAAAGGTGATAATATGTCAGTTTTGTTTTCAGATCTTGTTTTCAGTGCACCCAATTGGCCAAAAAAAGTCAGTCATGGCAGGTTAAAGAAAGAAATACATTTTAACTAAAATCATGAAAACATGCAATGGATAAACATTATTTTAAAGAAGGGAAACAAAAAATAGGTTTAATCTAAGTTATTTTTATTGGATTTAATTTATTTAAAGGAAAAACAATAATGGTAACAAATAAAGGAAAATGCACGAGAAACCTAATGATACATATAGTCCACTGAGTTTTTGAATTATGTGGTAAGTTGTTTCTCAGTATGTTATGAGTTTTCTCGGCTGGAGGCTGCAGTCTCAGACACAGTTTCCCTGTGTGGGCTGGTGTTTGGGTTGAGCAGGTGTTTGGATAGTGGCTGCCTCTTTCGCTGGTCTCTCCAAACCCACAGGGACACCATTAGTGTTCGGCTGCGGTCCAGAGCTGGCCAGCCCCTGCGTCTGTGGGACAGTAGCTGACGAGGTCGCCTCTGTTGGCACGATGCCTTGCTGTTCTGGGTTTGTGAGTCCCACGGCCTGGTTCACAGGCTGAACGGCTCCTGCAGGCAGGTTTGTGAGCACAGGGGGCATGTACACACCCAGCTGGCCCATTTTAGCTGCCATCTGAAGCAGAGAAGAGAGGAAAGATACTGTGAGAGGCGAGGGAGGGGTAACTATTGGATCATCAGTAGGATCACTGAGTTCACTGAGCAGATTGTTTGAACAAGCTGAGAGACAGATAAAAATCTTGGCTGTGTTACCTCGAGTTCCTCTGAGCTAACACTGCCAAGTGGAGAGTTCTAGTAAAGAATGACAGCAAATGTCCAATAAAACAAAACAGAAATAAAATTATGAAACCAGACAGAGCATTAATCATGATTATATGCAAGTTTACAGAGTGTATGTTGCATTTACCATGGGTTGCTGGAGGATGTATAGGATTTGGGGATTCTGTAAATGAAAATGAGCGAGTCTGAGTCTAATGCAATTTAGAATATGCTATGTTTTTTACTATTTGAGCACTTATATCCGATTCAAGATTATAAATGTAGACACCTGTTGCTGCATTGACTGAAATGCATTTCCTGAAGGAGCAGCTGTTTCTGCAGGTAACACTGGACTGGTCTGAGGTTGATTTGCTGGAGTTTGTGGAAGAGGTGATTCAAGAATCATTGGGAATCCATATTCTGAAAACTGAGGGAAATTAAAAAAAACATAATTTGCAATTTACTTTAAATATTTGTCAACAATTTCTGCACTTAGACAAGGCAAAATAGCATTTCTAACACCCTCCTACCTAGACAATAAGAAGTATTGAAAAGTATTAAAATAGTTCAAGGCAAGACAGTACCTAAGCTTCTATCTCAGATACATAAATCAAGTGACAGATTGCAGCAAAGTACAGATGTCTTTATTTCCACAACACCGTCAGTTATGGAAGTTTCAGTGATTGTATAGCGTAAATGTTGACAGCACATGTCAGGGAAAAAAACAGAAGTATGTTAAAGACCCCCAGGTGAAATCTTTCAAGCTGGGATGTGGTGGAAAAATATTTTGTGCATCTACAGTCTCTAGTACAGCACAGAGCAGTACATGCAGTACCATTTGTAGTGCATGGAAAGATCTGTCTTTGTGTATTTCTTAACAATATCTTACCAGCTGATTCCTATTGGGTGAGGAGAAAAGAGGAAAGTATCTATAAGGAGGGAACATCTGAAAAATACAGCAATAAAACAAACTTAAAATTTGTTGCATTCTAATTCACTGAACAGAACATCTGGGATTTATGTCACTGGTGTTATTAAAATCACAGACAATAAAAAAAAGCTTTAAAATAGAGTTAAATATATTTTGTTGCAAATTCTTCTCTTGATGCTTTTTTCTCTTTATGTCCCACCAGAGGCTGCTGTGGGAGTGTCGGCTGGTTAGCTGGCTGAGATCCTTGGACACTCGGCTGCAAAGGGATGATCATTGGACTGCCCCCTAGTGGAGACCAGGTGTAGTGTTGTATGGCAGGCAAGAACTGGGTGCCACCCTGGGAACCTGGTTGCTGGAAGACCCCAGGCTGTGGTTGCTCCACAATAGGGGAAAGCGGGGCCGGAGTCTTCTGGTTTGTGGCTTCAACAGATTGAACTGTTTGACCTTGAGTGGCTCCTCCTTGTGAAAGGAGGGGAGGAAGGACATTAGGATGGACCTGAAAATATAAAAGAAAAATTTAATCTGAAAAATGATCATTGTCAAAGCAGCAAGTTGATGTCAGATGTTAAATTAATGTAACTAAATACATGTTAAGCTAATAGCACTATTTTCAACACAGAAAATAGTATTTCAAACATTGTTTTTAAAATACAGTCAATAAGTGAGCCTACTTACCGGAACTGCAGCTACCATTATGGTACATGACAGAAAAATTAGAATAATCATTTCCAAAAACGAAGACAAAAATGAATATGGTTTTGAATTGATTCCCACAAGATCAATGAAAGCTGAAAGGAGTGTACACTTAGACCACTTAGAGTAAATTCAATGAATCTCTGTGAGAGGGGGCATTGACTTATGCACTGCTCACAGAGCGAAACAACCAATGGCAGAACAGACACGACAGAAAAAAACAGAAAATAAACAGACAAACTCGACTTAATCTTCAGGTGTGAATGAAACAATGAGATGTAAACTAAAGAAAATCCACTGAATTCCCTGACCTGCCTGTTTTCCTACAATTATAATGCTGTAATGTCTACAGAAATGAATAAGCACATAAGAACCCAGGACTTTTCCTGTTAGTCAGAGCACCTGTAGGTGCGACTGATGTGTCAGTGTCTCCCTGCCGTAATTATGGTCAAACTAACTATGTGCAACGAAACAGAAAAAAACCCCATAAACATAAACACAAGGAAATGGCAGAAAAGTGGGTGTTTCAGTCACAGACCTTCATCAGGCATGGCATTCACAATATGAAACATCACCTTTATACTATTTGAAACAATCAATCAAAAGGGGATAGGAATGCAGTCTGCAGTGTGGCTCTAGTGTAAAGATATTGTTTCATATTGTGAATTTCATGCCTGACAAAGGTCCACTGAGGGCTGACAGTGCAAGAATTAAAAATGTACTTTAGCATTATTTCCCTTTCCAATGCACCTGTCTACCGAATGTTTAGTTAGAAAAGTAGAAATAAATATTACTAAAGCTTCCAAACCCACAAGTGGCCTGATGCGTGACTCAAACATGACAGACATGTCATGTATTAAATTATTATTACATAAATTACAAATAACGATTTGGATTTAATATTGATTCTGTGTGGATTTTACAATAATAGTCATATAAATTGTAGAGCAGTTACAGCATAAATTTAGAAAATTACATTTCAGTTAAAGCATGAACCTTGATGATAAGAAACAATTGCTGCAGAGAGTAAAATAAAGGATAAATAATTTAACATACAAAGTAATCAATAAAACACATCTTGATATTCCGGATGTTATATACTGTATCTTCATCAATGACATTTTAATTTTACTTGCATTTTGTGGTGTATACTCATGTGAGTGTACAATTGCACATGTACAATTGGGGCAAACCTATGTTGTTGTCACTTAGTGGTGTGTTTGGACATTTACTGTACATCTGGTGCGGTCTTCACATTAAAAGCAGAATAGTGACTGTGTAAAGCAACAGAGAAAACAGGCGTGTGCGCCTAAGTAAAACGTTACTTATTACAATTCCAGAGTTACTTGGTAATACTATATATACTTGTAATACTTCTGTACAGATATATTTGTTTAGTTTCAAATGCTCAACACATGTTACATACATGGCCCGGGACATGTGGTAATGTATATAGCTTTTGAATGTAATTTGCTTAATTTTCCTATTTTGATGTATTTATTGATCTTAAATAGTTCTTTAACCATTTCTTACCTATTCAGATTGTTTCTTGTTCTGCTGTAACGTGTCAATATTCTCTCTGGAGAGCAATAAGTCTCATCTTAATGTACAATTTTATATATTCAAATTATTTAAAAATACCATGAATTTGGATATACTGTCATAATTCCCCTTTGGGATTTTGGGTCCTGGGCATGTGCCCAGTAGACCGGTGCAGTAATCCTGTCAATGGAAACCAAAATCACCGACTGATTGAGGGCTAAAAAAATTGAAATCACAGGCTGATCCATTCATAATGTGACTCAGTAGTGTGGATGGCCCCCATGTTCCTGCATGCACTCCCGACAACGTCTGGGCATGCTCCTGATGAGACGGCAGAAGGTTGGGATCAGAGCCTCAGTGAGCTCCTCGACAGTCTGTGGCTTAACTTGGCAATGTCGGATACACAAAACATAATGTCCCAGAGTTTCTCAGTTTTCCTCAGGATTCAGGTCTGGAGAACGTGAGGGCCAGTCAATGGCATCAATGGCCTTTATCATCCAAGAACTGCCTACACACTCTGGCCACATGAGGCTGGGCATTGTCCCGAACCAGGAGGAACGAAGGGCCCACTGCACCAGTCTAAGGTCTGATAATGGCTCTGAGGAGTTCATCCTGGTACAGCAGCAGTCAGGGTTGCAGGGAGTGTAACATTCACCATGGCATCTCCACACTCGTTGTCTGTCACATGTGCTCAGTCTGAACCTGCTCTCATCTGTAAAGAGAACAAATGGTGTACCGCCAATTCTTGTGTTCTCTGGCGAATGCCAGTCGGGCTGCATGGTTGTAGGCTGTGAGCACAGATCCCACTAGAGGACTCTGTTTCTGACAGATTGGAGATAAACATGCACACCAGTTGCCCGCTGAAGGTCATTTTGTGGGGCTTTGGCAGTACTCCTCCTGTTCCTCCTCGCACAAATGAGCAGATACGGGTTCTGCTGATGGGTTGATGCCCTGCTATGGCCCTGCTTTCGTAGTGTATTGGCTGGTCTCCCGATATCTCCTCCATGCTCTTGAGATTGTGCTCGGAGACACAGCAAACCTTCTTGTGACGGCATGTATGATTGTGCCATCCTGGAGGAGCTGGGCTACCTGTGCAACCTGAATGGGCTGCAGGTGCTGCCTCATGCTACCAAAAGTGATAAGAACGCTACAACTCAACTACAGAACAATTACTCAGGAAGGACAAGGAGAGAGCAACTGTCTGTGGCCACCACCAGCAAAACCATCCCCTTTTGGGGGGCTGTGTTGCTGTTGCCTCTCCAGTGCACTTGTTGTCCCTTTTATTTGCACAAAAACAAGTGACATTGATTTACAATCACTTCCTTATTGAACAGATTTATATCTCTGAAGTTTAATTGACTTGATGTCAATGATATTTAAGTGATTGTAAGGTACAGGTGTTTATTATTTAGGAAGATCTATTGACAGAAATGCAATAGAAGATGTTGAACTTTGTTGTCAGTGATGTATAAAGACCTTACATAATAAACCGTTATGTTTTTATTACCTTAGAATGAGTAACTTCCATCTAGTTAACTGCAGGTCCTCCCCTTCCATGGATGTTGCACCGCCATGTTTTTACAGTAGCCCAAAACAGAAATGCAAAACCACTGAAGAGGAGGAGATTATGTGAGTAACTGTTGCTGTCATGACTGAGATTTATTTCAGCATCGCTATCAAAGTATTTTTTTTCTTTAAATTTTTGGCCACTATCAAAGCTCCACAATCTAGCCACGGGTCAGATATTATTGTTGGTGGGCAGTTTTGGCGATGGTCCATAATCACAGAGAGAATTAATGTGTTTCCCTTGTCAATGTTTATAAAAATTTCATCTATTATGTGGTTTATAATGGACTGTGGTGCAGTGACAGTGTTACACACTCTTGGCTTATATTTTCCATGTCATCTGTCAGTGGTCAAGTTGCAATAACATATGGTTTTACTAAAAAATTAAGTATATATAATTGCTAAATATTTTATAGAACTATCTAACAATTAACACTAAAAAAAATGAGGAGATGGTGTTTGACCCTCAGTCGGTGGGAGATCATACTCCACTGTCCATTCACAGGGAGGAGATCAAACAGGTCTCTTCTTATAGGTATCTGGGTATCCACCTGGATAATCTCTTAAGCTGGAGTGATCATGTAGACTATGTATGTTCCCGTTTACAGCAAAGGCTGTATTTTTTACGTAGACTGAGGGTGTTTGGTGTCAGCCAGAACGTCATTATAAAAGAGATGTTGGCTTCTGATCCCCAAACTTGAGACCTCTATAAATGAATGAATTATTTGATGTGTCTTTGTGGCTGTACACCTCCACAGTTTGTCCAGTTAGAACAATTAAGATGATGTTGGTAATCTTCCCAATCCAATGACACTCTCACACTCCTTTTCTTGCAACTTGTTTATTGTAGAATGAAAGTACTAATAAACGGGAGGGAAAGTCCGACCTAAACTATATATATATTGATTATAAACATGAAAACAAACTTTGCAATATATAATATATGCTACAAAGTGAGAGGATAATAAAACACACGGCAACATCACACGTGATAAACCAAACAAACTAGACACTGTACTCACTTCTCAAGGACGCACACGGAATATGGAAAGGAAAAAAACGCAGTCCAGAATATGAATGAAGCATTATCCAGAAGTCCAGCAAAACTCCTCTGAACTAGAGACAAAAGATGTGACAACAGTGTCCTCCTCGAGGGCCGCATTCATGGCGCAACAGACTGCGCATGCATGTTAGGTGGTGCAGTCTATGGGCCGAGCGAGAGACCTTCTGAACAGTCATGTTTTTATTTTATCAGGCAGTGATGAAGAGTGTCATCAGGTATGGGATGACGGCGATGGTTTGGCAATCTCTCCACAAAGTCCAAATCAAAGTTGCAGCGCCTGGTACAGACTGCCATGAAGGTGATGGGGATGACTGAAAAGCTCGCCCTTCAGTCTATCTATGAGCAGTCTGTACTCAGGCAGGTGTGGAGAGTACTGTTGGACCCGTTCCACATCCTTCAAATGGAATACGAGCTCTTGCCTTCTGGTAGAAGGAGCAGAATCCCAAAAACCAAACTGAACTGTTTTAAATACTCTTTAGTACCCACCAAATCAAAATTTTATATAGATCTGTACGCTAAGGCCTGGGAAGTGTGCAATAACTTGGTGTTCTGCTTGTTGTTTCATCCATTCATTGTCAACCGCTTCTCCTGAATACAGGGTCGCGGGGGGCTGGAGCCAATCCCAGCTTACATCGGGTGAAAGGCGGTGTACACCCTGGACAGGTTGCCAGTCCATCGCAGGGCCACACATAGACAAACAACCACTCACACTCACACCTAAGGAGACACCAATTAACCTAGCCTGCATGTCTTTGGATGGTGGGAGAAAGCCGGAGTACCCGGAGAGAACCCCCACAGACACGGGGAGAACATGCAAACTCCACACAGAAAGGCCGGGGCAACTGGGGTTTGAACCAACAACCTTCTTGCTGTGAAGTGACAGTGCTAACTCCTGCTTGTTGTTTTTTGTATTTTATTTTATTATTTGTTTTAATCTTTTACTGGATGTGTCAAGAGTGTGTATGTAGCCTACAAGTCTGTCTTAAGCTGTTATTTGTATTTTACGTGTATTTATTGTCTGTAAGGGCAGCTACTACTATGCACTACGCACTTTTGAGTCCATGAGAAATTTCCCCTAGGGGACAATAAAGTATATTCTATTCTATTTTATTCTAATTACCTAAACCTCATTTCTTGAGTGGCTACTCTCTGTTTTCTCAGAAGACGACACATTTGTGCTGTATCAGCCACTGTAGCTGTCTTATGCTCTTTTAAAGGTTAGGGGGCAGTGGTAGACTCGACAGTTGGTTGCGATTCAGAACCCTCACCACTAGATGCCACTAAATCTTACACACTGAACCTTTAAGTATTCTCTTTTTTGAGCAGTGTCTGAGTTTAAGTATTTCAGGTTTGCATTGAAAATGAGTCTAGGTTGCAGTATGTATAATCACCAAATTATCAATCAACTAAGTGGTCCCACACTAAAACTGTCTCAGGGTAAACTACTGTGACGGCCCCTGTGTGATCCGGTGAGGCCATTCTGTGGGAGTGATACCTCACCACTGTCAACTATCTTTGTTTTGTTGAGGTGATTGCTGATCGGGTGCACCTTGGACGTGTGAGCCAGGGGAGATAAAGCTCCATTTGGGCAAACTACTTTCTCTTCTGCCTTCTCTGCAATCCTGACCACCCCGACTGCCACATCTTGCTTTGAGTTATTTATGTTACTGAGACACACCTTGCACATTTAAATAGTTATGTTTAGTTTACGCTTTTGTTAAATAACTCACTTTTGATTATTTATGCTGCCTCGTTCCCTCTTTTGTCATGACCCTTGAGCCAGGTTGTGACACTACATACTTACCAGATTTGGTAAGAAATGTCACAAAATACCTTTCTCAATGTATACCACTAGCTGAAAAAACAAAGGTTTTATGAAGAGCAATGGCAGAATATTTTTGTTTATTGCTTAACATCAAGTGCTGAGTGATGAAACATGCTGGTCACACGCAAAACAAAACAGATTGATATGAATATTATTGTAACTGGAATGGAAATTAACATCCATCATCATATCATCAAGATTAAATGCAGATCTTCATTTGTTCTTATCGTATTTCAACACGACATGTCTGCCATGTTTGAGTCATGTTTGGATCATAGGAGTATGTAAAAAAAAAAAAAAAAAAGATTAAAGAATCAATAGACTGGCAGATAATGACAGAGAATGACACTACGTCCTATGGATTTGAATAAATTTGACCACAAAAATGCTATCTCGACATGTATCTTGTTTCAAATACAGTTAAATTTTTCAAAACCCACATCAAATAGAAATTATAAAAGATGCAAATGTCATGATTCAAAATTAATGATTTACACTAACCTATGCCTCTTGTTTTAGGTGGTTTATATGTGGAAAGAAAATTATATTCATAATGAGTAGCTGAGCAAAACTCACTAAATTGGGAAAAATGGAATGACCTGTGATTAAGTTGTACATTAACAGTTGAATATTGTTGAAAATGTAGTGAAAATGCAGCTATACATTTGTCAAATTTTCTGTGAATAAATGCAGCAAAGAATTTATAAAGTGTGATGAATAGAAAAGTTGGTCAAGAGGCTGAGTCATGAAAAAGTACAGTGTAGCAGAAGAGTCAGGTATTAAAGGCTCAACACTCATCCCTTTCTTAAGCTCTGTTGATACAGGGATGGTGATGTGTGTGCCCGCTGAGTGAATATTACACTGGTCTGTCGTCAGCATCCCCCCATGGGTGTGTCTGTCAGCGTCCAACCTGGAGACCAACCTCCAACAAAACTCAAAATTACACCCTGAAAGTGACTAACATATGGAAAGTGCCTGTTCCAATTTTACATGTACATCCAAATCACAGTACATCACTACACTGTTCAGGATTTTATACAGACTGTGGCATTAAAAAAGTTTAACAACACATGCAACATTATGCTGAAAATGATATGATAAAGGATATATATGAAAGGAGTCAACATAAAAATAGATGAGAATGTGGAAAGGTTGCATGAGCAATATTTAAATGTGCCACCAAGAAATAAACATATATAAATACACACACAGCATAGATTCCCCTGTCACTGAGTATGTTTCTGTTGTTGGACAATGAAAGTAAAGTAATTCAATCTGCACTTCCTGCTCTCAGATCAGCACAGTTCATCACTGGTCTCCGTACGGGGTCTAGGTGGTAGGAGCTGGGGTTGGTGTTGTGGTAGGGGTTGTGGTAGGGGTGGTAGTTGTAGTTGGGGTTGTGGTTGTAGTTGTAGTTGTAGTAGTTGGAGGTGGGGCAGTAGCGGTTGGTGGCTGGGGCCACCAACCAGGAATCAGATGCCAGAAAGGGAAGGAATTCCTGGGAGGAAAAGGCTTATGCCCAAATCCTGGGTACCGATTGCCTCTCTGCACCAAGACAAAATAAACACAACAAAATATTTTAAAAATCTAGCTGTTTTGCTATAAGTTGTTACGTCATAGTTACCTCATCACTGTCAGACTCACCACTATAGTGATAAGAATTCATTCTTACCTTCAAACCATGTGAATGCCTGCCATGATGACAATCCTGCAAAAAAAAAAACATTAAATAAAATGCTGGGTTTGTTTTTCATTTTAGCTCATTTATAACTTATAAAAACAACAGCATGAAAGTAGTATACAATATTTTGTTTGTACTTACAGCAACGGGGGAACTGATCAAGTAGAACATTATCAGAAGAAAAAGCTTCATCTTGTGCTTCAAATTGTAATTCAAATCCCTTGATAGTTGAAGCTGCCTGCGCGCCACAGTGAAGTTACAGCTTAATAAGAAGGAATAAAATATTAAGCCTGTGTTCGCTACACTTCATGCTGGTCTCTTCAGGAAACTCCTTTAGCTTTTAAATAGTCTCATTTCCACATTGATCTCACACTTTAAATGTGTCTTACTTCATGTCAGATGTGGTCAGTCTCGCGGCAGCCGCTGGAGACAAAACCAAAATAGGCGTGAAAACAATTGCATTACCTGACTAGTCTGTGTTTTTGTAACATTAAACGCTCACATCCTGTTTATAATCCTTGTAGACTTAAAGTATTTTCTGACACATGCTGAACTGAATTAACCAATATGCCCAATTTGTACAGCTGATCACGCACACACACCTTCTTTTTGTTTAAAGCATAGGTTAAAATGGGCCATGTGTAGCTTTCAGTGGCCTCTGGTGGTTAGGTTTCAGATTGCAACCACTATGTTTCCAGGCGTGTGCTCCTGCGCATTCTTGAACTGATGACCTGCATTGGTGTCAGTCAAAACAGAGGCATAACAAGAGACGGCATCAATAAAAATGCTGGAAACTCAGGTAAACTCCCACTACAACTATACAGTAATATTTGGTATATTGGTGGGTTATGGTTATATACCCATAACCCACCCAAACTCCCTGCAACACAGCATTTGTCAGACTATGCTCCAGGGAACTCTGGTAGGACCCCCAAGATACTCCAACTGAATCAACTGGAATATAACTCTATGCTAGCCCTGAATAGAGGTGTTGGCATCAGCGATCCACTACAATAATATATTTATTCTGGCAGCGAATGTTATCCTGTTATACTCTTGTTAGCAGCCGTAGTTATATGTGTATTTGAATGGGCCAATACCAGTGACACTTGGTCTATTTCCAGTTGGACATCCTAAGTCCTCCCAGTTTCCCTTAGCACCTCCGACCAGTATCTCTGCCGTTTGACCAAGCGGGAAGCTTCCGGTCTGTGAAGTGAATCTAATGCATAACAATGCATGCTATACATGGTTAAGGATGCGAGAACACATTATTTTTCTGAACTTATTACTACACATAAACACATTCACAGGTTTCTGTTTAAGACTGTGGATCAGCTGGTAAACCCAACCCCTCCTTGTGCCTCAGCTGGAAGTAATCATGACTGTGAATTGTTTTTATCTTATTTTACCAATAAGGTGGTGTCAATCAGAGCCTCTATTACCCCCGTGGCCTCTTACTCAGAGGTCCCTCACCAGCAACAAGGGAGTTTTAACCAGTTTTATCCATCAACTTGTCTGAGATTTTAAAAACAGTATCACAAATGAAAGTGTCCGCCAGCCCACTTGATGTAATACCTACAAAGTTTTTAATGAAAGTAATGGATTCTGTTGGGCCCCATTTGATCTCTGTTTTTAACAGCTCCCTATCTACTGGTTGTGTCCCTGATTATTTTAAAACGGATTGCGTGAACCCACTATTAAAGAAAACTGGTTTAGATCCCTCCCTCCATTAAACTTTTAGACCAATTTCAAAACTGCCTTTTATTGCAAATATTCTAGAAAAAATTGTGTCCAAACAGCTGCTCACTGTACTGGAAAATAACAAATTATTTGAAAGGTTTCAGTCTTCTTTTAGGAAGTACCACAGCACTGAGACTGCCCTGTTTAAAGTCACCAATGACCTTTTAATGTCTGCTGATGATGGCATGTGCTCAGTCCTGGTACTCCTGGACCTTAGCGCTGCTTTTGACACCATTGATCACAACATCATGTTGGACAGACTGAGGCACTGGGTGGGGATCTATGTAACTGCCCTAGAATGGTTTTCATCCTACCTGTCAAATAGGAAGTTTTGTAAACAACTATGTCTCTTCGTTCTTTCTAGTTAAATATGGTGTGCCTCAGGGGTCGGTCTTAGGACCCATTTTGTTTTCCTTGTATCTCCTTCCCCTTGGACATATTATCCATAAACATGGTATTTCTTTTGATGACACACAAATGTACTTGCCCGTCAGAGCCACAGACCCTGAAATGCTGAGTTCACTTACCGACTGCCTTTGTGAAGTTAAAAAATGGATGTCAAATCATTTCCTCCAGCTGAACTCAGACAAAACAGAAATCCTGGTCATTGGGTCCCAGCACAGCAGATATACTCAGCACAAATACTGCCATCTGCTGGTTCCCTAGTAAATCACATTAAGCCTGTTGCAAAGAACCTTGGTGTCTGGTTTGATAGTAATGTCAATTTCGCACACCACAAAGCTTATTCAATCATGTTTTTATCAACTTAGAAATATAGTAAAAAATATGTTAACTTTTAAGGACACCGAGACCATTTTACACGCCTTCATCTCATCACGCCTGGATTATTGCAACAGCCTTTTCACTTGTTTAACCCAAAAATCTACTGACCGACTCCAGACTGTCCAGAACTCAGCTGCCAGGCTTTTAACCAGAACAAAGAAATATGACCACATTACCCCTATTTTAGCTTCATTACACTGGCTCAAAGTATGTTTTAGGATTGACTTTAAAATTTTATTGATCACTTTTAAAGCTCTTCGTGGCCTCTCGCCTTGTTATATTTCTGACCTTTTAGTCCCATACACACCAGCACGTCCCCTTGAGATCCTCGGGCAGAAGTCTGTTGTCTGTTCCAGAGTCTCGACTGAAAACTAAAGGGGACAGAGCGTTTGCTGTCAGGGCCCCGAGGCTCTGGAACAGCCTGCCCGAGGAAATCAGGTCGGCTGAGTCAGTGAACTCTTTTAAGTCCCTTCTTAAAACATACTTTTATAGGAGATCTTATTTGACTTTATTTTATCCCTTTTATTTTGTTCTATTTTACTTATTTTATATTTATCTTAAATGTGTATTTCAGTCTTTTCAATGTTTTCTTGCTTTTATCTTGAATTGTTTTTGTATTATTGTCTTTTGGGTATCATTGTCTTTACACTTGTTAAAGAACTTTGTAATTTGTTTTTGAAAAATGCTCTACAAATAAAGATTATTACCCACATAGCAGTGACATTTGGCCCAGATTTGGCTTAAAGCTGGCACTGCTGGCACTGAGTCGGCACTGGCATAAGGCATATGAACCGAACATGGCCCAGGTGTGGCAGACAATGGCACCGCCTTTAAGGCGGCAAACAAGATATGGGCCAGTTGTTGAGCGTTGTATTTGGCCCAGATGTCAAATTAGAAATGTGGGCCACAGATGTATGACCGGTCTTGTCCCACAGTTTAATTTCAGATATTTTTGAGTAAGGTGCTAATAATTATTTAAAAGCATACTTCCATGACTTGTATTTGTAAACAAACAAATTTAAAAAAATTAGGCCCATGATGAGTTTTTTTTTTCTTTTTTAAAATACAAAATCTAGACACCTCCTCCACTATTTTTGTACCTTGCCAGTAAAAAAAACGTTTTAAGATTTATTTATTTTTTGTTAGGAATTAATTCAAATAATGTCATGATCCTGTAGGGATTTAGCTCCATTCAAGCCGTCTTGAAATGGTGATCTTCTGAAAAGGAAAAACTAATGGGAATTTTAATTCTGAAACAAGGCCCTGGAAATAGTAGGCGTTAACGTTCTGATGTCAATCAATTGAATTTATCAACGTATCCACTCAGTGTAGGCTGCACCAGGGCCGTGGACAGGGACGTCACTGGAACGAGCCAACGGTCGAATAATAATAATAATAATAATAATAATATGATATCATATTATTATTATTATTATTATTATTATTATTATAATGCGGAAGTCCCTTAAACCTGCATTTTATTGAACGGCTAACAGGGAGCGACTCTCCTGGTTATAACAGTTATAACTGGTATAACGATGTTAAAGTAAAATATGGTCCCATTTAGAGGAAAATAGACCATAAAGCAGAGTATGCTTCAGGACAGGATTACCTATGGTTGACAATTTGTTACTATGGCGACCTGTCAATCAGGCTAGAGTGACTCATACCCACAGTACTGTGTAAATTTAACCATCACCTTTGAAAAAGCGTATTAGGAGTTCACTTTCTCTGGTGAGTACACAGTTCACTAGACAAAATTGTCAGCCCTGTTAAAATGACAGTTAACGTGAATTACAGATGCACCTAGCTAAGCAAGCTAGCTAGCGCCACACACGGCCATTAGCTCCAACGTCTTATCCAAATATGGTCACGCTGGTTGTAAAAATTCAACATGGCGGCACCCTTTCAGCCAAACTCGAGGCTTTAAAACGGCGGTCCACAAACCAACGGTGAGGTCATGATGACTACGTCCACTTATTACACTCTATGGTATTGACACATGACCATAAGCAATGAGTCAATGTTCCCACTTCATTGAGGGAGAGCCTCAGTCCATCAGACCTCTGTTTAAAAGACAGAATGACAAAAACAAAAAAATTCCTGTTGTTGTGAACTCAACCAGACGCACTTCAAAGAAGGTCAGATGGTGTCAAAAGAGGTAGGGAAGTTTTCCTCCCCAAGAGTTGACCTTTTCACATGCAAAAAAACAGAGACATTGCCTGGTGTTTGGTAAGGACCGGCAGAGACTCAATCAGACAATGCATCGCTTAAGGATTGTGTCAAAGAGCCTTAGTGAACCTCCCTAGCCGTAAAGGTGTCACTACAGACGCAGGTCACCAACCTGACTCTTTTCTCTCCACAGAACGGCTGAGCCATAAACCACCATTTTGTTCATTTTGTAATAGCCACTGTGATAAGCCAGGAATGCAAAGAAAAGAGGCCATAACAACCCATTTCTCGAACCAAGCAAGGTTCCATTATAACTGTGTTTGTTCTGTTTAAATAATAACCTTGCTAAGTGAGCAGTGGTGTTTGACTCTGAGTTTAGTAAGTAATGACCCTGTTGTTATCCTTTTAGTGATGTTTGAAAACTAGCAGATCCATAACATAATAAAGTAATCTTGAAGAGTTCCCTAACCTCTTTCTGTTCTGTCTTAATTCATCCCTGTTACTCCCTAGTAATCACTGTCTGTTCAGTATTAACTAATGCTTTAGTAAAATGTTTCATATACACTTTCCTACTAAAACATCCACTGATACACCTGTGTGTATCACCAGCCTCTCTGTTAAAGTGGTAAATCTCACAGTGGAATGTCTACTGTTTTTCAAGCGCCACCAAGGGGACAGGAAAGGTATAACACACAAGTGTTTAAAACTCGGCTTAGACTGACAATGATCGCTAAGTACCTATCACCATGTAATTGCATAAACGAAATTTTGCTGCCACGCATTTACATCTAAATTGTCTCTTGAGTTAAAACCGGTAACCAGCAAGTATACTGCGGACATGTACTTTGTTACGTTTTATATAACCACTATAACCTTTTTCCATAGTGTTTAGCCTCGTTTTAATTGTCTTTATCCGAATGTTTAGAACAGAGTATTTTTCCAAATGTCGATATTGTGAAGAGAGAGATTAAAGGGAAATACGCGCAACGTATATTTCTTTATCCCCAAAAGAAAGTTAACACCTTTGGGGTGACTTCCCCTGAGACCCACTCCCAAATTGATGTCACCACTACCTAATGGAGGCAGATAAAAGGTTGTCTTTTGTTGTCTTTTGTCTCCCTCTTCTCTTCTAAAAAACTCTCTTGAAACTAAACGTATACGCTCTCATTAACTTCCTTTACTTTTGAAATTCCGATCTTTTTTCTGTTTCGTACTTAAATTTTCTTCAGACGATCTGAGAAAGCTACAACCTTGAATCCCAATTTTCTTAGAGGGAGATTTGATTTTTGATTTTTGTTTGGAGCTGCCTGGGTGAAACTTTCCCCAGACCTGTTTAATCTCAGCAACATTAAATAGCCTATATTCCTGGGGCCTCGCGAACCTATGGCAAATGTGTGAGTTTATTTGATTTTGTTGTTACAACCTCATCCGATCGTTTTGAACAACTTTGGACCAGAAACTCAGAAGCCTTCATTTATGGCCTTGAATGAATGAAACCACGGCTTCTCATCACTTTTTGTTTTTTTTTTGTTTTCCAGTTTAACCATTCAAGTCTGATTTGAAAGTCAGCTTTCTCCAGCTTGACACACCTTTGTTTTCCCCAACTAGTAAACACACTGCTGAACTAACTGATTCAGGCCTGCTGTACCAGTGAACACCTGCAGTCCACTTGATTCCCTTAAAGCAAATTGTGTAACTGAGAGTCCATAGATTTGATTTCAACTCTTCTTTTCTTCAGATCCCCACCTTCTTAATAAAATAATAATAAATAATAATAAATAACTTAAAGGACCATATACACAGGTCCAGTAAGCCATAGCAGCAACACCCCTTTTAATTTAGAAACATCTCCTCTGAGTTAACACACTTGCTTATTGTTGGGTTGGGACCCAAAACAAAATCCCTAACCAGAAGGTGCGATCACCTGTTTTCAAACATGGCAAACCAAGACACATCGGAAAAATCTGTGAGCAGTGGGGGAGACCCACTAGACAACTTAGACCCAGCACTGGCAGACATGACTGATGATTTGATACCTGGCTACTCAAATGACATCCAAAACGTTGATGCTGTTGAACTTGAGACGGTGTTGGCACAGCTGGTAGCTGCACTAGTCACTCCGCTGAAAGACAAAGCCCTTGCCCAGATGCTTGGGAAAATGGCGATTGTGATGTCTGCACAATCTAAACACACACATAGGCTGTTAGCACAGTCAACAGCCGCACAAAAATCTGCCCTTCAGGAAAATCGTGCCCTTAAACAGCAGCTGGAGAACACCCAGCAGCTACTCAATGAAGCGCAAGAACGCATCACTGAGTTGCAAGCTCCTCGTACCTCCCAAAGCAATGACGAGGATGACGAGGATGACGAGGAGAAATCTGAACTGAAGGGAAAGAACTCCCAGCTTGAACAGTTACTCCATCAAAAAGAACAGGAGTTAGAGATAACTAAATCAAAACTTAAAGACACAACTAAGATCCTTGGCCGATCAGAGACCCTCCTTAAACAGGCAGCTGGGGAAATAAAAGACTTAAAATCACAAGTCAAGGTCCACAGTAAACACAGAGAAGCTGAACAAAAACGCACACATGATATGCAAAAACAGCTAGGGGAGGCTAGGGACAGAATAGCACAATCACTGCGACAGCAGGAGATCAAGGAGGAGGAGTTGGCCGACACCAGAAGAGAGTTCCAACTCTCACTTGAAATAGGCCAACATACAAACCCCTTCTTGCAGCCCCTGCCCGAAAGGGACCTTCCTCGCTCCCCTTTACCAGACTCAGAAGACTGGTCCTCACAACCACTCCCCCTAATCCCACCAGACCATATGACTGAGCCCCAGGTAAGGAGACCCCCACCGGCTAAGGTTAAAACGACTCACCTACCTTGGCCGCGTCCACCGCCCGCTACTGACCACAGTCTGAGCCCTTCTGATAGGGACCTCGACAAAATCGTTTCCAACCTAGCGCTGGGGGCTCGAACGAAACCAACATCTATCTAAAAGACATTGACTACTACTTACGTAAATTCCCTGCTGCCACAGTAGATGACAAGATTTACCTCATCAAGGTAACATCTAGTCGAGAGGTTAGCAGTTTCATTGAACGCCAACCTAGGTATGTCAGAGAAGATTACAACATACTCTGCCGAATGCTGGTGGAAGAATATTCTGATTTGGGATCACAAGCAGGGTTGGCAGCTGCAATTGCGGTTAAGCAAGAGCGTTCAGAGCCTCCTCAGCAATATTATCACCGTTTGCGACAAGCGTACTTCGGTACAAAAAACGAGCCTGAAATGGAGGAAGAGGTAAACTTTAAATGTCTTTTCATTCAAAATCTCCATCCCACAACTAGTCACCATTTGGGTGTCGCAGCATGCCCCCGCACCCAAATAAGAAGGCAGCTACGTGAGTTAGCCACGAAAGGGTTCGAAAAGCAGAGACATACCATGACTCGGCACTCTGAACCTTGGGGCGTCTTAAACGTCCTGCTGGAAGGAGCTTCGGGTGGTGAACCACCTGCCTCTGCCACCCATCCCTCACAGGCTCCCCAGCCAACTCAGTATCAGGGGCATGCACCGCCTCGCCGACCTGAACAAGGTCGGGGCCACTCGCAGCCACCCTGGGCTGATAAGAACCAGAACTACAAGAGGTCTGAGTTCCACCGGCCCCAGCACACGGCCAACTGCTGGGACAATCAGCCCTTTCATGAAAGAGGGTGGAGATACAACCAGTGCGAATCCCAAAACTTTTCTAGCTGGGACAGGTGATCGCAGGGAAACACACACCCGAGATTCCCCAATAAGGACAAAAAGAAAGACGACACTGAAGGTAAGTCTGACGCACCTGCACTCAGTAGGGAGGAGCTTAAAACCCTCAAATGGTGACTCCAAACCCTGCCTAAAGATGACAACAAAACGGCAAATCTTTTGACCATTGCCACCATTAAACCTGAGTCCTCTTCCCCAGATACTACTACAAAACAACTTGTAGTAGTGGTGGACGACATATATCGGGGACCCGATGTAGCCAGTCCACCACTCCAAGCCAACGTCTCAACAGAACCGGCAACCGCGCCTGAACTGTCCGGCGCACCGGTGGGGGAAATAACTCCCCCCAGCGCAATCCTTGTGGTACAGTCCGATTCAAAGGCAAGTCCTCACAAAGAAAATTCCCCAACCATTCAAGGCAGCCACCCTTTTCAACAGTTCTTGTGTCACCTGACTGAAAAGGGAGTGGCACGAAAATTCTATCTGTCGAGGATGAACTGATCATTTTTAACAAACTGCAGGCCATGGTTCGAGCCTCTAACAGAAACCTGAAACTACAGACCTGTGCCCTTGAGGTCCAACCATTTGGTCTCACAGGGACCACTTTAACAGCCATGGCATTGATTCGAATGACCATCGGCCCAATGGTACTCGTTCACCCGGTGTACATATCTCCTTTTAACGCCATTCCCCTGCTCATCGGGAAGGATTTCCTCAACCAGTTTGAACCACTTCTTGACTTCTTGACTACGTGATGCTGTTGCTGAACTTGATGCAAAGTTTACACGATCTCCTGTTCAAATACAAAGCGTCCTTTGCCAAAGATTCCCTTGACTGTGGTCTGACCACACTTCATTCGGTGCGCATTCCCACTTCTCCTAACGCACCACCAACTTTTGTACGTCAGTATAAAATACCACTCGCATCTTACAAACCCATTCAGGAAATCATAGATGATCTGCTAGAGAAAGGGATCATCCAACCTTGTAACAGCACTTACTCGACTCCAATATGGCCAGTGGTGAAACCAAACGGCAAATGGCGACTGACCATTGACTACCACCGGCTAAACCAACAGGTTCCCCTGTCCAGGTGACCCATGACTCAGTTGGGCCAAGAGCTCCCTAAAGTCAGGGATGCCAAATACTTTTCGTCAATGGATGTGGCATCTGGATTCTGGACTATTCCAGTCCATGTCGCAGACCAACACAAATTGGCTTTCACCTTTGCAAATAAGCAATACACCTTCACCAGGTGCCCATTTGGCTACGCCAGCTCACCTGCTGAATTCAACATCTTCTTCAACAAGGCGTGTCCCGATGCCGCTAGTCGCGGTACCCTCATATACTTCGATGACATCTTGATGAGGAGTTCCACTCTGGACTCCCACTTGCTGGAAATAGATCATGTGTTCGGACAGCTAACCGCCGCCGGCGCAAAGATCTCACTCTCCAAATGTCAATGGTGTAAAACCAAAGTCAACTACGTCTGTCTCCTCGTAGGCTCCGCTGGTGTAGAGCAACAAACGAGTCGCATACAGGGCATCTCCAATATCAAAGCCCCTGTGAACGTGTCAGAGCTCCGCAGCTTTCTGGGAGTCTGCAATTATTCCCGACAGTTCATTTAAAATGACGCAGACCTAGCCAAACCGCTAACTAATTTGCTCAGGAAAGATGTCCCCTTCACCTGGGACAAACCACAGGACCACACCATGCAAACGCTAAAGGAGAAACTTGGTACAGCTCCCTGTCTAGCTTACCCCGACTGCTCCAAAGAATTTTACTTGGAAGTGGGATTTTCTG
Organism: Micropterus salmoides; assembly: GCF_014851395.1. Lineage (NCBI taxonomy): Eukaryota > Metazoa > Chordata > Actinopteri > Centrarchiformes > Centrarchidae > Micropterus > Micropterus salmoides. The sequence continues at coordinate 10,996,633 of NW_024040263.1, read as the reverse complement.
CCCACTGCTTGAGCGCTGGCTTGTACCAACTGCATGACGTGGACAAACGAGAAGACACTTCTGGCCATGTTGTGGGCTATCAAAAACTTTTGTACTGTGCACTGACTCCAACTATGCAAGCCTCAGTTTCTCTTGTCACTTGCCAACATGGCAACACAATGGTTTCCTGACAGCAGGACGGAAACCGGTCAAACACAAAGAGCTGTTCATAGCTTGCGAATACCTAGTAAACACACACGAGTCCCTGGCCAGGACAAAGACCTGAACGATTTGGCGGACGCATTAGCCAAACAAGGTGCCATTGACGGCACACCCTGGCAGTCTGTGCGGTCACCAGGGCTCAAGTGGTGCATGTGCCTCAGGCCGCTGCCCCTCAGCCAACCACGGTCTCCGTAGCTCCCGCCTTCACAAACTCTGACTTGGTCACTCTGCAGACTCAGGATCCCGCCATTCACAAAATGGTACTCTGCCTTACTGAACCGGTAACTCCCACCAGCTCAGTCAATGACCTTGCTTCTGTGCCCGGTTTCAATGACCTCTACCGCGTATGCCAGTCTCTACGCTTCGTCAAGGGCCTCCTTGTGTATGTCTCTGAGGCCCTCACTTCACCTGCATTCATGGTACCTCAGAGCCATAGGGGGGTTATGCTAATACATGCCCATGACAAGACAAAGGCATCAACGCAACACATCACACATTCAAACAGATAGCGTATTGACCACAAATGCGAAAAGATGTAGCAGACTACATCAAAGACTGCCTAGTATGCTGCCAATTCCAACCTGCAACACCGCTTCACAGACCCCCTGTTACAACGATTTGGTCTGACCTGTCGCGTCGACTCAGACAGAGGCACGCATTTCACAGCTGAGGTCATGCGACAGCTGTGGCAGGTGCTGCCAACTTCCACATCAGCCACCACCCTCAGTCCTCTGGCCAAGTGGAGCGAGCAAACCGAACAGTGGTCAACATATTAAAGAAATATGTGACTGCTAATCACAAGGACTGCCCCTGGTACTGATGGCAATCAGAGCAACACCCCACACGACAACAGGGATCGATTGAAATGATGACAGGCAGACAAATAACCCTCCCAGGGGGCACCTGCTCTACCAGCCAGGCAAAGCTAGCATCGCCACTGCATATACGACACACCAGTATATGACCAATCTATGCAAACACCTCAGGGACACGTTCGGCTTTGCCCAACAAAACCTAAACAATAGTGCAGAAGGGAGAAAAGCCTACTACGACCAAAAGGCGTCCCACCATGAGCTCCAAGTGGGAGACAAGGTGTGGTATTTCATTTTTGCCCCACTAGCGCAAACGGACAGCCAGAGTGCAGGAAGGCGTGCTCGCAAGTTTTTCCCCCACTGGATAGGTCCTCACGTGGTCACAGACAAACTCTCACCAGTCGTGTACCAAATCAGAGTACAAAAGGGTCACAAAGAACCCATCTTCAAATGGGTTCACCGCAACCAAATCAAGCCACACCAAAACCCCATTGGACAGGTCGGGGACGCCAACGTCCATTTGAATCAATAAATAATCAGTAACGAGAGTGGCTAGTGGTTAAAGAAAGAGTTTCTGTGTGCGTGCCAGCTTAAAACCTAACATTGAGAAGCCAGGTATCTCTTACTCGGGCTACCATTAACAGCTCTAACCACTGCCAAGGATTCCTCTGCGAGGAGTCCACCCGCCACTCAGGTACGAGCGGGGGGGTTGTCTAATACACACAGATTTCCAGAATTCACAGATCCCTCAGGTGTCCCTCAGGTGAGGAAAGGGGGGAAACTCCGGCCAATAGAACCAGTGAAATCCCTTAAGACTGACTTGTACTATACATTCAAAATGGTCCTAACCGCGTGCGTTCTTTCCAAACGTTTTTGCTTGTTCTGCTGACGCTCAGCCTGGCAATCACCACCATCCATCCTGGGATTGTGGAGCCAGGGCCGAATTCTGGGGTGGTACTTAAAGGACAGCCTGGGCTGTTGATTACCAATTGCCGCCTGCACACACAGAAAGTGTTTGTAAAACTGAGCCCTAAGGAGGTATGTAAGAAAAGCCTCCCAACCCCTGCCAAAGAGGCCTCCTTCTACACCAGCCGCTGGACCAGAGTGGTCACAGAACACGCGGAAGAAGATATAACACACGTGTTGTGGCAACTGCAAAAGTTCACCCTAACCCAATCAGAACTAGGGGAGTACAATCACCGGTCCAAGCGGTTCATTGGAGGGCTGCTTACCGCAGCTGCCGCCGTTGGAACCCTTTTCAGTATAGGACTTTCCTCAGTCAATGCCGTTAGTCTGAACACAGTCAGGCGCCACGTCAGCGAACTAGAGTCTGAACTCCCAGAGATCAGGGAGCAAGTTTACTACCAGCAGCGGCGAGTAGAAACTCTAGGGAAGACCCTAAAGGACACTATTCTAGTCGTTAACACCCACAGTGAAGCTCTAAACAGGACCCTGCTAGCAGTAAATGATCTCATCCTGGCAGTCACACACTATTGGTCAGCATGCTGAAGGCAGACATGTTGCGAGAGACTAGCTCCTCCGTGGATCAATTGGTCATGGGAAAGATCCCACCTTACTTAGTGCCTGTCTGTCTAGTGCAGGACCTACTAGCGGCCGCCACTAGAGACACCATTACCCCACTCCAAACACACTTGGCTTACACGCTAGGTAGTGCCGTGCCCATCCACGTTGACCCGGAAGAAAGGGAAGTAGCCTTCCTCTTCAATCTTCCCATAATAAACTCGGAAAACATCTATAGACTCAAGGATGGGTGGTAAATGTGGGGCATTGGCAAGGTAGTACACACGTTAAAGTGGAGACACCTGCTGTCGTTGCCTACCATGACAACGACCATGAACTACACCTGGCTCCAAATTTACATACAGTATCTGCACCCTCACCAGAGAAATCCACTATCTGTGTCCCAGTAAGCCGTTCCTACGCGACAACACGGATGGGATCTGTGGCATCAAACCCATGGCGGAACATGCCCGATGCCCCACAACGCTCACACCCCGGGCCCAAATCACTAAGACGCAGGCCGAAATAATTGGGAACCGCTGGCTAGTCAACACACACGCTAGAACTGACCTACGACCTGCATAACACCGCCACTCGCATCCAACTTCCCGACCAAACCATGTGGGTAGATGTACCAGAGAATGCCATTCTACACATAGAAGAGGGTCTATCATTTGAACCCAGAGCAGTATGAGAGCGAGATTGAAGTACCTGACTTCTTTGGTACCCGCTCTCTAGAGTTGAACCCTGACACTATCACTCTGATACAATACAAAGGAGCCCAGACAATTGATGACCCCTATTGATGACATGCTCTGTGAGATTGCCACCACAAATTACACCCTTAGTCAACCCCTAGCCACCACCATCATTCTAGGTTACTTGTTCATTTTTGGATTGGCCTTCTTTTATATCAGTGGGTACCAGGCTCTGCAAGGCAAACTAGACAAATGCACCCGGGGAGTGGCCACCCTAGTAGGTAACAAGGCCTCTAAATAAAGACAAGCTGTAGATCTAGAAATGGTGGAGGAGGACCGCGAATACAGCAGACCAGAAACCATAATGGCCCCTACTATTCTAGAATAGTATACTAATAGAGCCACTCAAAACTTAACGACTCTAGAAGGACACCAACCCCCCCTCATCCCACCGGCAGAACCAGACTACCGGAGCAGCAGCCTATTAGACTGAACTATGCTGCAGCGGTGAGAAGAGCCACAGCCCCACCCCCCTCTGGTGAACTCAAAGACATATTACACATGGTAAACCTGCTCTGCTCTCGCCTCATATAGCTACATGGTGGAAGAGCAGAGACCTCTTATAATAATAATAATTCATAGTTTAGCATGTTGGATATCATTTTAAACGAATAGTAATATAAGGACAATTCTTAACAGTATTACGCCCGTACGCTGGGTCTGTACATAGTCAACGGCAGGCTACGAGGGGACTCTCTGGGTCGCTACACTTACAGCTCAGCTCTTGGCAATAGTAAGGTAGACTATTTCATTACAGATCTAGATCCAACGTCTCTCAGAGCTTTCACAGTCAGCCCCCTCACACCCCTCTCAGACCACAGACCACCGCTGTCAATATGAGGCCACTCTGAAACAATACAAGTACACCCTAAAAACTAAGAAAGAACAACACAGCAAGAACCAGCTCTGTGAAATTGAGGAATCCTTAGAGTCCAACCAGTTCTGGGAGAAATGGAACAACCTAAATAAAACCCAGCAGGATGAATTGGCAATCCAAGATGGAAATACTTGGATTAATCACTTTAGTGAATTATACAATAATGTTACAAAAAATGATGATCAGTACAAGATATTCACAAATGGAAAACTCTGGAGGCGGTGATAAAAAACAACCAAAACCCTCTAGATTACCCTGTAACAGAACAAGAATTAACAGAAGTCATCCAGTCCCTGAAAGGAAAAAAGGCTTGCGGTATTGATGGAATCCTCAACGAAATGATCAAATACTCAGACCATAAAATCAGATTGGCTATACTAAAACTATTCAATACTATTCTAGCAACTAGAACTTTTCCAGACATCTGGAACAAAGGTTTAATAACCCCAATTCATAAATCCGGAGATAAATATGACCCAAATAACTACAGAGGAATATGTGTATATATATAATAGACGACTTGTCAACTTTGTTGTTAACCACAATATTCTGCATAAATTTTTTTTTGCCAAATTGCCGCACAACAGACCATATATTTACCCTCCAGACTCTAATTGATCAAGAATTAAACATTAAGAAAAGAAAGATATATGCCTGTTTTGTTGACTTCCAAAAAGCCTTTTATTCCATCTGGCATGAGGACCTCTTCTATAGGCTACTTGAAAGTGGCATTGGAGGAAAAACATATGATTTGATTAAGAACATGTATACAAAAAGTGAATGTGCCATAAAGATTGGAAACAAACAAACAGCGTTCTTCTCCCAGGGCCGGGGAGTGAGGCAGGGATGCAATCTCAGTCCAATTCTCTTCAACCTATATATCAATGAATTAGAAAACCAATTAGAAAGTTCCACGGCACCTGGCCTCCTCCGGAACGACACAGAGATCAAAGGTCTGCTGTATGCAGATGACTTAGTATTGCTCTCACCTACTAAAGAAGGTTTGCAGCAGCACCTTAATCTCCTGCAGAGATTCTGTCAGACCTGGGCCCTGACAGTAAACACAGCAAAGACTAAGATAATGATCTTTCAGAAACAATACAGAAATCAGGTTACACACAATTTCTATTTAGACACCACTAAATTACAACACACAAAAAACTAATTACCTTGGCCTCAACTTTACATACACAGGAACATGGCTGTGAAAGATCTGAGGGACAAAGCAAGGAGAGCTTTCTATGCAATAAAAAGAAGTCTCTTTATGCCATGAAGTGAGGACAACCAGTGGAACCTTAGACTAACAAATAATTGTACAGATTTTCAAATTATTATTATTTTGATCATTTGATATTTTAGTAATTGTTTTGTTTTTACATTTGATACTGATTTCTGTTTTTTCTTTTTTTAAATTATTTTTTCATCAATTAATAGTTTAAAAATCTTTTTTTGTCTATTAATATATACACACACGTTACTGTTTCATTTATTTATTTATTTATTTTTACATTTTTTTAACACATACACACTTACCGTTTTATTTATTTATTTAATTAAATTTTTTTAATATATATATATATATATATATATATATATATATATATATATATATTTAACATACACACACATACACATACACACACACACGCTTACTGTTTTCTTTCTTTATTTTAATTTTTATATTTTTATTTTTTTACACACACACACTCACACACACACACTTTCTGTTTTATTTATTTATTTTATTTTAATTTTTAATATTTCTTTTTTCTTTTTTTTAACACAAACACACATACACTTTGATTACTTTACGCTTTAATTACTTGTTTAATGAAATGTATGGGGCTGATTGTTCTTATGTTATATATATTATGCTTTGGCAATGTTGTTGTTACATTCATGTCAATAAAGCTAATTTGAATTGAATTGAGAGGGATGGAAGGAGAGAGAGGGGAGGGAGGCAGCCTACATAATATACACACAGAGGTACAGACAGTAAAGGTGATGTTGCTATAGACTAAATGACTAAATGAAAAATGGTATAGATATGTATAGTAGTGTTAATGATATAAATCGTAATGTTAATGATTATAATAACAATAATAACAATAGGACTAGTAACAATAGTTGTTGCAGCAGAGGGTGTCGAGCAGGAACACGGGGGCAGCAGGTGACCCGCAGCCACAGATCCAGACTCCACAGCTCCAGAGCCAGAAACACCTGCAGGAAGTGATAGGAGGAGAGAGGAGAGGGACGAGAAAGCACAAGACTACGGGAAAGGGGAGAAGTTAGTAACATGCAATAATGGGATGAGGTTGCATACAGAGGTAGAGGAGAGAGGAGCTCAGTGCATCATAGGAAATCCCCCGGCAGTCTAGGCCTGTAGCAGCATAACTAAGGGATGGTTCAGGACTCACCTAAGCCAGCTATAACTATAAGCTTTATCAAAGAGGAAAGTCTTAAGCCTACTCTTAAATGTGGAGATGGTGTCTGCCTCCTGAACCCAAACTGGAACCTGGTTCCACAGGAGAGGAGCTTGATAGCTGAACGCTCTGGCTCCTAGTCTACTTTTGGAAACTCTAGGAACCACAAGTAACCCTGCATTCTGGGAGCACAGTGCTCTGGTGGGGTAGTGAGGGACTATGAGCTCTTTAAGATAAGATGGTCCCTGACCATTAAGAGCTTTGTAGGTAAGAAGAATGATTTTAAATTCTATTCTGGATTTTACTGGAAGCCAATGCAGAGAAGCTAAGACAGGAGAAATGTGATCTCTCTTCCTGGTTCCTGTCAGAACACGTGCTGCAGCATTCTGAATCATTTTTAGACAGAATATTCCTGATTTTTGCAATATTACGTAGGTGAAAAAAGGCAGTCCCTGAAATTTGCTTAATGTGAGACTTAAACGACATGTCACGTCCTGATCAAAGATAACTCCAAGATTCCTCACAGTGGTGATGGAGGCTAGAGCGATGCCATCAAGGGAAACTATATCTTTAGATAATGCGTCACGGAGGTGCTTAGGCCCCAGAACAATAACTTCAGTTTTATCTGAGTTTAAAATTAGAAAATTACAGGTCATCCAGGTTTTAACATCCAGAAGGCACATTTAAAGTTTAGCTAATTGATGAGTTTCATCTGGCTTGATTGATAGATATAACTGAGTATCATCTGCATAACAATGAAAGTTTATGGAATATTTCCTGATAATATAGCCTAAGGTAAGCATATATAAAGTGAAGAGGATTGGTCTGAGGAGAGATCCTTGAGGAACTCCACGACTAACTTTGGCGTGCATGGAGGACTCGTCGTTAACATGTACAAACTGAAATCAATCTGATAAATAGGACTTAAACCAGCTTAGAGCGTAATGACATTAAGAATAAAGTTCCTTGTAAAATGTCTTAAAAGAATCATTTATATGCTCATTTTTATAAAGCCCTCTGAATCAACAATAGTTGCAATATATTGTGATTCTGCTCTTTGTTTAGCCAAATATGTAAGGTATTTCCCTGGTATATCTCCATGCTCATAAAATCTCTGTTTAGTGTACCTCAATTTTTGCTCAGCATCTTCAGTAAGAATACAGTCTATAGCTGACCTAAGAGCATTAACTTCTTTCAATTATTCAGGTGAAGGGGTTCTAATATAATAACAATTCTCTAAAGGATTTTGCTTGCTCAGCTTTTAACATTTCTTGGTGGCAGTAAATGAAATAATAAGCCCTGCGATTGGAATTGCATGAGCCTTACAGGTTTCCAGTAAAAGTTAAGGGATGTCTGTTAAAGGTTAGTTAATGGATAATGGATAACAGGCTGGTTGCCTGTACTTTTAAGTTACTTTTAACTCCACTAGTACGATCAGATATTACTGTAATATACACTCACCTAAAGGATTATTAGGAACACCATACTAATACTGTGTTTGACCCCTTTCGCCTTCAGAACTGCCTTAATTCTACGTGGCATTGATTCAACAAGGTGCTGAAAGCATTCTTTAGAAATGTTGGCCCATATTGATACGATAGCATCTTGCAGTTGATGGAGATTTGTGGGATACACATCCAGGGCATGAAGCTCCCGTTCCACCACATCCCAAAGATGCTCTATTGGGTTGAGATCTGGTGACTGTGGGGGCCATTTTAGTACAGTGAACTCATTGTCATGTTCAAGAAACCAATTTGAAATGATTCGAGCTTTGTGACATGGTGCATTATCCTGCTGGAAGTAGCCATCAGAGGATGGGTACATGGTGGCGATAAAGGGATGGACATGGTCAGAAACAATGCTCAGGTAGGCCGTGGCATTTAAACGATGCCCAATTGGCACTAAGGGGCCCAAAGTGTGCCAAGAAAACATCCCCCACACCATTACACCACCACCAGCCTGCACAGTGGTAACAAGGCATGATGGATCCATGTTCTCATTCTGTTTATGCCAAATTCTGACTCTACCATCTGAATGTCTCAACAGAAATCGAGACTCATCAGACCAGGCAACATTTTTCCAGTCTTCAACTGTCCAATTTTGGTGAGCTCTTGCAAATTGTAGCCTCTTTTTCCTATTTGTAGTGGAAATGAGTGGTACCCGGTGGGGTCTTCTGCTGTTGTAGCCCATCCGCCTCAAGGTTGTGCATGTTGTGGCTTCACAAATGCTTTGCTGCATACCTCGGTTGTAACGAGTGGTTATTTCAGTCAAAGTTGCTCTTCTATCAGCTTGAATCAGTCGGCCCATTCTCCTCTGACCTCTAGCATCAACAAGGCATTTTCGCCCACAGGACTGCCGCATACTCGATGTTTTTCCCTTTTCACACCATTCTTTGTAAACCCTAGAAATGGTTGTGCGTGAAAATCCCAGTAACTGAGCAGATTGTGAAATACTCAGACCGGCCCGTCTGGCACCAACAACCATGCCACGCTCAAAATTGCTTAAATCACCTTTCTTTCCCATTCTGACATTCAGTTTGGAGTTCAGGAGATTGTCTTGACCAGGACCACACCCCTAAATGCATTGAAGCAACTGCCATGTGATTAGTTGATTAGATAATTGCATTAATGAGAAATTGAACAGGTGTTCCTAATAATCCTTTAGGTGAGTGTACTTTCTATCCGACAAGACAATACTGTATGCAAATAAGTCCCAGGTAGGAAGAAATAATCTATTTGAGTAAAAAGTATACACTTTAGCAGCAGTGTGGAAATTTCTCCACTGCCAAAAAATCTGGAAAAAAGTCTGAGGGGTGAGCAGGAGGGTAGTACATGTTTAATATTAAGATATCTATGAAGATTCTCAGTCATCCAGGTCATAGTTATCCAACGAAGGTTAAAATGAAGGGCAACTGGACTTGGTCAACCAAGTCCAGTTGCCCTTCATTTTAACCTTCGTTGGATAATATTAAGATAGTTTGCCTGTGTAAAAATCCCTTAATTATAGCATATTGACTCTGTCTATCTTGAATACAATAAAGTATTTCAAATGGGAGGGCCAATTTTATCAGAATGGCCAACCCCTACGTCTGGATGTGAATGACAGATAGTACACTTGTCCAAAGACAGACACCCTGTTGTGTTCTGCCTCCTTTAGATGGGTTTTGTATATCAGTGCAATACCAATGTTCTCTTTTTTTATAAAGACCAGTATTTTCATAAGTTTAAGAGGACTATGAACCCCTCAAATATTCCAGGTACAGATCTGCAGCTTGTCACACATCATTTATTTTAATTAATATAAGTTAGATTCAAGACCATTTAAAGCCATAAACATCCTGACGTCTACTATATACTACATATAGCCCTTTTAAAGAATACAGCATTTGAATTCAGAGTAAAATGCAGAATATTAAAAAAACTTTACATTACAGTTATCTTTAGAAAATAGTTTTTAAAAACTTGCTGTCAAATTCAGGGAAGACTGATATGAAGCGCTCTGTACTTGCAAAACAGTATTCTTAAATCTGTTGCCGAGGGATGTATTTCCACCTGCAAAACAGCACTTGCTCAATCATTTCCAAATACTATAATTATCTTGTTTACTCATGGTGGACCTCTTTAATTTCCTCCATAGCAGTCATTCAATTTCACAATCTGTTGCCAGTGTCATCCAGAGAGTTTATCTCCGACCATCTAGAGATTTAAAAAGTGTTTACTTCCACATGATAATGGGCAAACAAGTGAAGGCCAACACTGCTACTGAAACATGGATTTATAAAAGCAGAAACGTGATGGAAGAATTTGTGTCTTCTTGGAACATCATTTGCGTTTGCTGAGGTGTTAAGGCTTCATGCTTCACACCACACTGTTTCTATCATCATGCATCATGCGTGTTTTTTGTCTGTTTTTTTGTGGCAAAAAGTAACGATTCTATACTATATGTTTAGTAATGCAGGAGCCATAGGAGTCTAGGAATTTTGTTGTCAGGAAAAACAGCCACGCATTGCAGAAAACTAGCTGAAATAATTGTGCAAATCCCAACATATGTTAAATCACATTAGATTTGTATAAAGTGGCTCAGACACAGCTACATTTTTCCAATCAATACAATGTGCAGGTTGTCTTTATGTATCTCTCTGTTTTGTTGGTAAAATGTGACGTGATCTTTTCATGTCACTACCAAGGTCTTTTTTCAAGGTCTTTTTTCATTTATTGCAAAGGACCCACTCTTGCTTCTGGTAAATCAAATGTGTCTCTATACGAGGGAATTACTTATTAACTCACATGACAAACAGGGAACAATGTGTAACTTCAGCTGAGATAGGATCACAGAGGAATCTGTTCTCTTGCCATTAGGAAACTTGTCAGTGCCATCAGAACGACAAGTCCTTGTGTCTTGTTTATGAACAAGCAAGTCAAAATGTTTAGCCATCTTGTCAATATAACAGTGTACTCTGTAAGTATTTTCTGATGTACATTTTGGCTAAGATTTTGATGACAATGATTGAAAATACACAAGGCTGCACTTTTTTGTATGGCATATATCACTTTCACCAGTACAAAGTTATACATTGCAGGAGAGAGGACAGGAATCACAGCTATGCTTTTACTGTTCGTACTGTAATTTGTTGACAGAGCATGTCATTGTAAGAAGAAAAGAAAGAGACAGGACTGTTGCATGGGATACAGTACACCCCTTAGGCTGTTCTGTTGTATCACAGATTCTTTTCCACATCACAACAGATATCTTCATCAATTCAGGACACATTTACAAAAAAATTCTAATAGACATGTATTAAGTGTCTATCTATATATACATTCATGTATCATTGGTTAGCTCACTTGGCAAAGCACTGGACTAATAGGTTTAAGGTTGTGCTCAATTCTCACTGAAGACTACATTTTTTTAAATACATTTTTCATAATCCTCTTCAACAAAGTTCTTATGAAAAGACTGTTTCACATGCTCACATTACTGTAAAGCACGTGCTGGACTGTGCATTCTTGGTCCACATCAATCAACCTATGGACTTTTCATTTCCCCGTCATTCCCAGGCAGAGGAATTTCCTTCTCATTCAGGGGAAACAAGCCATAAAATGTCAAATGATGGTTTTCATCCCTGGTACAAAACTGATGTGAAGATGCATCACAGAAGGTACACCCAGATTTACCAGAAACAGCTGCTGACACAGTTAAGAAGAGCAATGTTGCAACACAAAATATTTCATTAAGCGGGCGACAAATACAGTCATTACTGTGTTATTGTGTCAAACTGCAGCAGAATATCAAAGCATGACAATTTATATGGATTGCTGTATATCTGACATTTATAAGCAATGCAGATGTGATCCTTGAAACAAATTGATTCACAGTGTCTCATCTTACTGGGTCAAACACAAACCTGAGCTGAGGGATTATCATTGGACTGTCCCCTAGTGGAGACCAGGTGTAGTGTTATGTGGAAATCAGTAACAGGGTGGGCTGGGGACCTGGCTGCTGGAGGACCCCAGGATGTGGTAGCTGCACAATAGAGGAAAGCGGGGCGAAGGCTGAACATCAGGTTTCTGGTTTGTGGCTTCAAGAGACTGAACTGTTTGACTTTGAGTGGCTCCTCCTTGTGAAAGGAGGGGAGGAAGGACATTAAGATGGACTTGAAAAACATAAAGTTCAATTTCAACTGTTAACTTAATGTTAATAAATAAATGTTAAACTTATTTTCAACACAGAAACTAATCTTTAAAATACGTTTTTTTTTTTTAATATACAGTCAATAAATGAGCTACTTACTGAAACTGCAGATACCATTATTTTACATGAAAGAAAAATTAGGATAATTGCTTCCAAAAATGAATTTGGTTTTGAATTGGTTGCCAAAAGATCAATGAATACTGAAAGGAATGTCCAATCAATGAATCTCTATGAGAGGGGGCTTTGACTTATGCACTGCTCACAGATTTAAACAACCAATGACAGAACAAACATGACAGAAAAAAACTGACAAATTCAACCTAATCTTCTGGTGTGAATGAAACAATGGAAACCAAAGAATATCCTCTGAATTCCCTGACCTGCCTGTTTTCATTCAATTATAATGCTGTAATGTCTACAGAAATGAATAAAAAAGCACTGAAGAACCCAGGACTTTTCCTGTTAGTCAGAGCACCTGTAGGTGTGACTGATGTGTCAGTGTCTCCCTGCTGTAATTATGGTCAAAGTATGTGTAATGTGTAACGAAACAGAAAAAAAATGAATAAGGAAATGGCAAAAAAGTAGGTGTAATGTTTCAGACATCGACCTTCATCAGGCATCAACTTCACAATATGAAACATCACCTTCACACTAGTTGAAACAACCAATCAAAAGGGGAGCCACTGGCTGATAGGAATGCAGTCTGTGGTCTATAAAGATATTGTTTCATATTGTGAATTTCATGCCTGACAAAGGTTCACTGAGGGCTGACGGTGTGCAAGAATTAAAAATGTACTTTAACATGATTTTCTTTTCCAATGCACCTTTCTGCCAGGTGTACATTAGAAAATGTTTAGTTAGAAAAATAGAAATAAAGAATGACCAAAGCTGCTCAACCTACCTAAGTGGCAATTTAAAGAGCAAGTACAGATAAGCAGATAAGATGAGATAAAATGCTTCAGAAAGTAACATGAAGGGTAAATAAACTGACACACAAAGTAATCAAGGATGTTACATATCACCATCAAAGAAAGTTTTATTTTTCATTATTAGTGTACCCTCGCACAGCACTATGTTCCTGAAACCCAGGCTCAGAAGATGAAGGCAAACCTATGTTGTTGTCACTTAGTCGTGTGTTTGAACATTCATCATAAAATTCCGTTCATAATGAGTAGTGCAAAACCCACTGTACTGGGAAAAATACAATGATCTGTGATTAAGTTGTACATTAAGAAACAAGTGTACATTTGTGTACATATTTCTGGTCTGTGAATAAATGCAAGAAAGAGTTCACAGTAAAGTGTGATGAATAGAAAAGTTGCTCATGAGGTTGAGTCATGATAAAAGTACAGTGTAACAGACTTCACTGATGAAGCAAAGAGTCAGGTATTAAAGGCTCAACACTCATCCCTTTCTTAAGCTCTGTTGATACAGGGATGGTGAAGTGTGTGCCCGCTGAGTGGATATTACACTGGCCTGTCGTCAGCATCCTTCCACAGGTGTCTCCGTCAGCATCCTGAGAGCAACCTCCAACAAAACTCAAAATTACACCCTGACTGTGCCTGGCATGTACAATTGGAAAGGTTTCAATTGTACATGTTCCAAATCACAATATATCACTACACTGTTCAGGCTTTTATGTAGACTGTGGAATTAAAAAAATTTAACAACACTTGCAACATTATGCTAAAAATTATATGATAAAGGATATATATGAAAGGAGTCAACAGAAAATACATGACAATGTGGAATTGTTGCATGTGCAATATTTAAATGTGCACCAACAAATACATTTATATTTTTGTAAAAACCAAACACAAACCTGGTTAAAACATGATAACATACTACCAGCATATATAAACACACACACACAGCATACATTTCCCTGTCACTGAGTATGTTTCTGTTGTTGGAGAATGAAAGTAAAGTAATTCAGATCAGCACAGTTCATCACTGGTCTCCTCGTGGGGTCTCAGTGGTAGTAACCACTGGGGTTGGGGTTTTAGATGTAGTTAAGGTTGTGGTAGGGGTTGTAGTTGGGGTTGTAGTGGTGGTTGTAGTTGTAGTTGCGGTTGTAGTTGGGGTTGTGGTTGTGGTTGTAGTTGGGGTTGTGGTTGTAGTTGTAGTTGGGGTTGTGGTTGTAGTTGTAGTTGTAGTTGGGGTTGTGGTTATGGTTGTGGTTGTGGTAGGGGTTGTAGTTGGGGTTGTAGTTGTGGTTGTAGTTGGGGTTGTGGTTGTGGTTGTAGTTGTAGTTGGGGTTGTGGTTGTAGTTGTAGTTGGGGTTGTGGTTGTAGTTGTAGTTCGGGTTGTGGTTGGGGTTTTGGTTGGGGTTGAGATTGGGGTTTTGGTTGGGGTTTTGGTTTTGGTTGGGGTTTTGGTTGGGGTTGTAGTTGGGGTTTTGGTTGGGTTTGTAGTTGGGGTTGTGGTTGTAGTTTTTGTTGGGTTTGGTTTAGGCTGAGGCCACAGAACAGGAATCAGAGGCCCGAAAGGGAAGGACGGCGGAGGAATTGGCTTCGGCCCATATCCTGGGTACCAATTGCCTACCTGCACCAAGACAAAATAAACACAACAAAACATAAAAAAAATCCAGCTGTTTTGCTATACTCTCACTATAGTTGATACCTGATAAGATTGATTTAATTCTTACCTCATCACTGTCAGACTCACTGATATAGTGATGAGAATTCATTCTTACCTCGTCACTGTGTGAATCACTGCCATGATGACAATTCTGCAAAAACATTAAATAAAATGCTGGGTTTGTTTTTCATTTTAGCTGAAAATTATTTACAACTCATAAAAACAACAGCACAGAGTATTTTTGTTTGTACTCACAGCACTAGGGGAACTGATCAAGAAGAAAAACATTAGAAGAAAAAACTTCATCCTGCGCTTGAAACTGTAATTCCAAATCCCTTGATAGTTAGAGCTGCCTGCGTGCCACAGTGGAGTTACAGCTTAATAATAAAGAATCAAATATTAAGCCTTTGTTCGCTACCTTCAAGCTGGTCCCTTCAGGAAACTCCTTTAAATAGCCTCTTGTTTTCACATTCCTCTCGCATTTTAAAGGTGTGTTACTTCATGTCAGATGTGGTCGGTCTCATGGCAGCCACTGGAGACAAAACCAAAATAGGCGTGAACACAGTTTCATTATCCGACTAGACTGTGTTTTTGTAACATTAAATGCTCACATCCTGTTTATAATCCTCATAGACTTAAAGTATTTTCTGACACATGCTGAGCTGAATTAACCAATAAGCCCAATTTGTACAGCTGACCACGCACACACACACACACACACACACACACCTTCCTTTTGTTTAAAGCATAGAGGCCATGTGTAGCTTTCAGTGGCCTCTGGCGGTGAAGTTTCAGATTGCAAAACAAGCGTGTGCTCCTGCGCATGCTCAAACTCATGAGTGAGTACTTGGCGTCAGCCAAAACAGAGGCATAACAAGAGACGGCATCACAAAAAATGCTGGAAACTCAGATAAACTCCCATGCAACATTAGAGTAATATTTTTATCAACTTGACATTGAACTAATCCATGCTCGTTACATGACAACAATCCACTGACTGCAAAATCCAGTCTCCAAGTTCAATACCTCATTATGAAGCAATTATTATTAAACTACAATAACATGGTTAAGGATGCATGAACACACATTCTTTCTGAACTCATTACTACACATCAACATAATCCTAGATTTTTATTTAAGACTGTGGATCAACTGGTTAATCCAGCCCCTTATTGTGCCTCACCTGAAAGTGTTGAAGGTTGAGAACTGTTTTTTAAAAAAATTCAGTCAAATCAGTCAGAGCCTCTATTACCTCCTCTGCCTCTCTCAGAGGTCCCTCACTATCAACAAGATCGTTTTAACCAGTTTTAGAGAGTGTCTTCCAGCCCCCCTTGACATAGTACCCATTTTTTTAAAAGCCTGGTCTGGACCCCTTACTCCCTCAAAATGTGCCTGTCCATCCTCTGTAGCGGGCACAGCCACCTCGTCTGCTGGTTCTAATGTGCCCACTGGTGGATCCGTACCCACCACTGTCAAGTGTGATTTATACTTCTGCTTTGAATCAATGGCACAGCCTCTGCGTAGCCCCATACCCATACGCCGTAGCGTGACACCCACCACCTCAATACTGTACCTACACATCGAGGCAACATGAACCGTAAGAACTGTGACTTGAAGTGCCCCCCGTGCTTTGAAGTAAATGTTACTAGCGGCAAAACAAGCGGCTGTAACATGGTGGATCAATATATTTGAGCATCACAACCCAAGCAAAATGACTCGTTTCACTATCAGAATGTGATCCATTCGGTCGATAACATTTGAAAAGTCTAACAGCCGCACATAATTCTACCCCTATTCAAGTTAGCAGATTGCTAAATCGGAAGTTAGCCTGCTCGGCCGGCAAAAGTCAACAGAGTGGATGCTGTAGCACTTTGGCGGGGTAATTGCAGAACAACAGAGACAGCGACGCACAATAAATGCATGGCTATGTGCGTAGCCTTCGACGTAGCTACGTCCGTAGACCCAACACAGAGGTATAAATCAGTCTCCACTCTGGAACTTCAGGAGCACTGACCGTCTCTTTGCCTGTATTACGACGCAGGCACATATGGTCCTGACATAATTTTCAGCCACCAGACAAATGATCTTGCAAGGCTATTCATCCGGGACAAACCTGGATGAGTCTCATGTAGTTCTTCCACAATCTGTGAATGACCAGGGGCCGGCACAATAACCCTTGTCCCCCAGAAGATGCAACTATCCTACAGACTCACTAAACAGGCTCATCAGTGGCTCGTGGTCCAAACAGATTTTAAATGCACGACCATAGAGTTCCTGGTGAAAGCATTTCACTTCAAAAACAATGGCCAGGCAATAGGATTCTCTGACCTGTCCTCCATTACATGTGAGAGCACCGCCCCCACTCCATAAGGTGAGACATCACACGAGAGGCTGATATCCTTGACTAGATCATAATGCTCCAGCAGCTTCATTGTGTGAAGAAGCTCTTTCATTTCCTTATGAGCCTCTTCCTGCTCTTTCTCCCACTGCTACTTTGTATCAGCTTGCAACAGCTTGTAAAACAGGGCCAAAACCTTTGAGAGGTCAGGCAGAAACATGACATAGTAATTCACCATCTCAAGGAATGATCTAAGTTCCGTGACACTCTTGGGGCTTGGGCCATCCTTGATAGCATGCACCTTGTCCTTCACTGGACAGAGCTCCTCAGCTGTGATTTCATGTCCCAGATAGGTGCCATAAAAATACACGATGCATTTCAATCTCAACCCTGCATCTGAGGGCTTTTGTAACACCCATTCTAGGTTAGCACGGTGTTCCGCCTAGATAGCTCCTGTGATCAAAATATTATTTAAATACACTGCTACGTGCGGGATTACCTGCAACAAGGTGTCCATCATCCTTTGGAAACTTCCAGGGCTGGATGCCACTCTGAACACCAAGCAATTATATTTGAATAATCCCTTGTGCTTGTTTATTGTGACATACTCTTTTGAATCCTTGTCCAGCAGTAGCTGCTGGTAAGCGTGGCTCATGTTCAGCTTTGTGAACAGCTTTCCCCCTGACAGCGTCACAAGCTGTCAGGGGGAAAGCTATGAGCTTATAGTCCCCACATATCCTTGCCATTTTATTGGGTTTCAGAACTAAGACAATGGGAGCCGCCCACCTTGAAAATTGGACAGGTTCAATGATGGTTACTCCTAACCTTTCCAGCTCCTCCTTAACTTTGCCCTTCAAAACACAAGGCACCACCCTAGTGCGCTTCTAAACACGTCACTGTAGTGATGCAGAATGTCCTCAGTTGTGTGTGCATTGTTGAGAATATTTCTTAGGTGTCTTAATTGATGTAACAGGGAAAGGTAAGACAGGTCTATCTTATAATTTAGCTGACCCCATAAGTGTTTGACATTATAGCTTTAGGTATTTCTCACACGTACTTGTCCTTGTCAAGAAGACAACAATAGACTGATTAGCTAGAGACAGTAGCTCAGACGTCAGACTAGCAGATATCAATGTTCTCTGGGAATATTACAAGGTTGAGCCATACAAGAATGTTTACAAGAACTAACTGGCTCCACAGATTAGAGTACAACTCTTGGATAGTGAGAGATTCCAATATGACGAAGCATTGGATTCTAAACATCAGATAGATTAGGTGTTCTAGGTGAAGGTGACCTAATAGAGAAACCTACAGGCACTAGGGGGAAGACAGAAACATAAAAGGGACCACAAGATGTTATCCTTCAGATATGGTGTTGGCATTTGATGTGTTCACATGTTGTATGCTGGCACTGTGTCTCCTCGGCCTGGCTCAATAAACCATGCTATATTAAGTCTTCATCAGTCTCCGAAACTTCTTCACACCTGACAGCTGGCTCACAATAATTCTCAACATGCATATTTAATTTCATACCAGTTTAGACGGATTTTTCGTACCCAAAAGACTGGGCCCATTTCCCTTAGCTATCAACAGTCTGGCTTGGAGCCTCTGACCTCCGGTTGCAAGCTGCATACAGTACCCCAAAAGAGGTATGGGCTGCCCTATGTTCATTCTGAACTTTAGCTTCATGGACCTGTTGGGAGGAGGTTTGGACCCCCATGTCCTCCTGTAGTTTTCCTCACTGGTGACTGAGACTGTGGCCCCTGAATCAATCTGAAACTTACAGTTTTTCTCAGTCACTTTGGTATATTTCTCGAATCATCCTTAACATTTGCAAAACAGTAAGTGCATTTCTCTAAACTGGCAGCACAAACATCACAACACAGTGGTTTCCTGCAAAAGCCCATAACTTCAAAAACCTTAGTCTGTCT
Source organism: Micropterus salmoides (assembly GCF_014851395.1). Taxonomy (NCBI): domain Eukaryota; kingdom Metazoa; phylum Chordata; class Actinopteri; order Centrarchiformes; family Centrarchidae; genus Micropterus; species Micropterus salmoides. The sequence goes on along the minus strand of NW_024040263.1, from coordinate 10,977,501 downwards.
ATCAAAAGTAAATATTTAGGTCAGTGAACTTCTCAGTGCCATCAGAATGACAAGTCCTTGTGTCATTGTTTACGAATAAGATAGTCAAAATATTTAGCCATGTTGTCAATATAACAGTGTACTCTGAAAGTATTTTCTGATGTATTTTTTTGGCTAAGTTTTTGATGACAATGATTGAAAATGCACAAGGCTGCACATTATACACACATCCCAATGGCATCACTTTCACCAGTACAAAGTTATACATTGCAGGAGACAGGACAGGAATCACAGTTATGCTTGTTTATTGTTCATACTGATTTTTTGACAGAGTATGTCATTGTAATACAGAAAAGAAAAAGACAGGACTGTTTTATAGCACTGCGTAGCATAATAACATAGAAATGGGATACATGGGATATGGGATCCCTTTGGCTGATGTTGCCGTCTGTATATTTTCATCAATTCTGGATACATTTACAATGTATGTAAGGCTACTAGACATTTTTTTTGCGATTTGCACTATTCACTATTCACTATTCTGCTCACTGTGTATTGTTACTCTTTACTGTGTATGGTATTGTGGGTGAATGGTCTTGTGAATGGAGTGTTGCTATTGTAGTATGTTGTGATTTGATGTTGTCTATTCTTACTTTGTTTATGGGCCGTACAAAACAACATTTCGTTCAGCTATATACTTGTATTTGAAGAATATGAATGAAGTTTTTATTTAACTTCGATTTTTGACAACGTGTTCAACAGTTTTGCATTTAGTGACTTATGCAATGAACTTATGCCTAGATGTTTTGGGGGGCTAAGACTATTCAACAGAGACTGGTATAATACATTGTGATCAGTATGATATAAGCAATTGATAATGTAGCAAACAGCAGACAATTGTTCATAATCATTTACATCAGTGTGTCAAACCATTTCCAATTTGTTCAGAATAATTCGTTCAAAAAATTGCAAAATACAACATATACAATACATATATAAATGCAAAACACACATACAGCATACATTTCCAATCATTGAGTACAATTTCTGTTGTTGGAGAATTTAAGTAAAGTAATTCAATCTGCAGTTCCTTCTCTCAGATCAGCACAGTTCATTACTCGTCTCCTCGAGGCTCAGTGGTAGTAACCACTAGGGTTGGGGTTGTGGTAGTGGTTGTAGTTGTGGTTGTGGTTGTTGTTGGGTTTGGTTTAGGTGCTGGAGGTGGAGGTGGGGCAGGAGCAGGTGGTGGCTGCGGCCACAGAACAGGAATCAGAGGCCAGAAAGGAATCAGCTTGTTCCCAAATCCTGGGTACCAATTGCCCCTCTGCACCAAGACAAAATAAACACAAAACATTTAAAAATCTAGGTGTTTTGCCATAATCTCACTATAGTTGATACTGATATGATTGATTTAATTCTTACCTCATCACTGTCAGACTCACTGCTATAGTGAAGAGAATTCATTCTTACCTCCTCACTGTGTGAGTCACTGCTATCATGATGATGACAATTCTGCCAAAAATAAACATTATCTAAAATGCTGGTTTTGTTTTTCATATTAGCTGAGTCATAAAAACTATAGCAGGTAAATAGTATACGTTCTTGTTTGTACTTACAGCACTGGGGGAATTGAGCAAGTAGAAAATCATCAGAAGAAAAAGCTTCATCTTGCGCTTCAAACTGTAATTCCAAATCCTTTGATAGTTAGAGCTGCCTACATTCCACTGTGCAGTTACAGCTTAATAATAAAGAATTAAATATTAATCCAGTGTTCACTACCTTCAAAATGGTCTCTTCAGGAATCTCCATTAGCTTTTAAACAACCTCGTTGTGCCAACATTGCTCTCGCACTTTAAAGGTGTGTTACTTCACGTCAGATGTGGTCGGTCTCATGACAGCCTCTGTAGACAAAACCAAAATAGGCGTGAACACAGTTTCATTAACCGACTACACTGTGTAGTTGTAACATTTTATAATCCTCATAGACTTTCTGAAACATGCTGAATCAAGCCCAATTTGTACAGCTGATCACACACACACACACACACACACACACACACACACAAATTCATTTTGTTTAAAGAATAACATTTGAATTCAGGGTTGAATGCAGAATATTACCAAACTTCATATACAGTTCCCGTTAATATATATAATAATATAATTTCAAATATTTGTTTCAAAGTCATGGAAGATTGAAATGTTGTTGAAGCGCTCTGTACTTGTGAAACAGTAGCCTAATTTCGTTTGCCTAGGGTTATATTTACACCTGCAAAACAACACTTGCTCAATCATTTCCAAATACTGTAATTATCTTGTTTACTCGTGGTGGATCTCTTTTATTTCCTCTATAGCAGTCATACAATTTCACAACCTGTTGCAAGTGTCATCCAGAGAGTTTATCTCCGACCAGAGATTTAAAGTCTTTATTTCCACATGATAATGGGCAAACATGTGGAGGCCAACACATTTCCTGTATGTAAAACTTTATGCTTCACACCACACTGGTTGTAGCATCGTGATCTGAGTTCTTTTTGCAAAAAGTACCGTTAGTTTGTCCGAGTTGAAATTACTTTTTTAAAGACCTACATGGGCTGCAAGCTGACAGTAGTTAGATTATTATACACAGGTAAACATGCCTTTGTAACAAAAGTTGTACCTAAATCTGAGGGCTGATATATTGCCCGTTGTCGGTTTGATCTCGATATCATCATCATTTGTTGCACAGCTGAATTTAAAAACACTTACTTGTTTGCAAAAATTTTGTGCACTAACCTCAGGTCAAAGTTCAACAAATTTGACACGCGCACACAACACACTGCATACACTGTAATGGCAGAGGCATGTGCAAAAGCTGTTTTTCCCCAGCAATGTGAACATGACATTACAGCATGTCAAAGAAGGTGTAAATTAGCAAAAGGTAGTGAAAACACCATTTAGCAACATTTTAAATTCATGATAACATTTTAGTTTTTGGATGTTTCACCGGGAAAGAAAAATCATAACAAAAATGCAGTCTCTTCAGTCTATGCATCATAAAACAAAGACGTTTTTCTTCGGGGACAAAAGCTAAATGAATCAGGAAAGAATCTGACCAACACACTGTTGACAAGCAGCTCATAAAACATCATCTTGGAAACAGATTTTATGATGTTTAGTTTTCACATTATCTTTAGTAATGCATGAGTTACTCAATGCAATTATTAATGCATGAGTTACTCAATATGATAATAAATTGAATGAATTTTATTGTTATAATACACAGCCAAGCTTTACAGAAAACTAACTGAGTCAGAATTATAGTATTGTGCAAATCCAAACGTGTGTTAAATCGCATTAGATTTATATAAAATTGCCCAGATACATCTACAATTTCCATTTGGTGTGTTTGCACAGCAAGTCTGGCAAAATCTGTGGTTGTTGGTCATAATCTGTGTTAGAGGTATTTTAATTGCTAATTGTTTTATTAGCATATTGTTTTTGCAGAGTATTTAGATTTTTAATTGAGATCACTTCCCAATCAAACAATGTGCATGTTGTCTTCATCTCCATTTTGTTGGTAAAATTTGACTTTCAGTAAGTTTTCCTTTTCTGTTCACACCTATTATGGCCAATTCTGTTCATGCCACTACCCAGGTCTTTTTCCATTTATTGCAAAGGATCCACTCTTGCTCCTGCTAATGTAAAATGTGTCTCTCTGTGAAGAATTTGCTTATTAACTCACATTACAAACAGGTAACAATGTGTAGCTTCAGCTGAGATAAGATCACATAGGAATCTGCTCTCTTCTCATTAGCAAAACTGCCACTTTTTTAAGTGCCTTTGTTTAAACAAGCCATAAAATGTCAAATGATGGTTTTCATCCCTGGTACGAAATTAAGGTAAAGATGCATCACAGGAGGAAACCCAGTTTACCAGTAACAGCTGCTGACACAGTGTGCAATGCGGCAACACAAAAGATTTCATTAAGCTGGGGACAAATTGTTTCATTACTGTGGTACTGTGTGTGTATAAGCAGTGCACATGTGATCAATCCAATCAAACAGGTCTGGGGGAAAACATATAACCTGTTGATTGCATTTTTATGTTTTTATATTTGTTTCCAGGTAAAAGCTCTCAGGGTCATACACAAACCTGAGCCATTACTATGACATTGCACATTTGTGAAATATATTAATTTCCTGCAGTGGGGTTGCTATGGCAATTCTTGTCTGTGCTTGAAGCCTGATGTGCTATAGCAGCCAACTATAACAGCTGCTTGGTGGCAGGATTGTTCCCCCATGCAGCTTTTTATTTTCTCTGTTAAAACTGTTGTTTCAAAAAGTTTTGTCCCCATGTCAGACTAAAACTAAAATCACAAGTGTATTTTTGTAAAACCAGATATCCACTGTCATATACTCAGAAAATAAAGACCAGGAGAAAATGAAGTGCTTTATCTTATGTTTAGGTTCTTTATTGCTTATTTTTGTGATTTCATGCTTTAGGAGACAAGGCTTTCATAAAATTCAGCATCTGGATCATTTCAATGAGCTGGCCGAAGAGTAAGTTGTTGTTTATGTAAGTGCAGCGTCTCTGTAGGGCGAAAAAGTAAAAAAAGAAAAGGTATGCAGGAACTTATTTCTTGTATATTTTCATTTCATCTCTATTTCTCTCTTCCATACAATGGTAGTTCAAATTAAAAATCCTTTAGCATCTTTTCATCCAAATTAGATACTGACCTTCTCATTTGAGCGCTTCTCAATCACATTGGTGGGACTAGCCTTTAAAATTAGGCAAAACATTTTAGTAAAATGGTGCTAAAAGTAAACACTTAATATTCCAATGTGTCCTTGTTGTAAATTTAGTTGTTTTGGAAAATTTATTACAGAAAGGCCATGGCTTACCAAGGAGCTAGAGACCAGCATCATCACCACAACCAGAGCAACAATCTTTACTCCAAATGCCTGCATCTAAAAAACAAAACAAAATCAAAACAGTTTGTTACATGTACAATCACTGCAAATGACTGTTGTAGATGAATGCCTATCTTGGCCTGTTTGTATTGTTACTTCATGTAGAATTTATCCTTACCTTTTTTGATGTTTGGCTCTTTCAGTTGTTGTACAAAAACAATGCTGCAATGTAGTGCAGAACCAATTTTCAGTGTGGCATATGTTGTTTCTTTCCACCAATCACAGATGACATGAGATTGCCTCATATGTTTTTCATTGTCATTGCAAAGCAGAAAAACATGTGTCCAAACTAGTTTTTGTAACCCATGCCAAGCAATTGTTGCATACATTAATTACTGTACTAACTTATCAAGACAGCAACAATGCCATCAGATAACCAGTACTTTAGACAAAAGATTGAATTCTATTTCCCAACAGAGTTGCTTGATCGTTTTGAGAGATGAACAAGCCAACTAGTGGCCCAGTGGACAGCACTGGGGCCTCACAGCAAGAAGATCCTGGGTCCAGACCTTGGTCAGCCCAGGTCTTACTGTGTGGAGTTTGCACGTTTTCCCCCGTGTTTGCGCGTGGGTTTCCCCTGGGCGCTCCTAGGCATTTCCTCCCACCATCAAAGACATGCAGGCTAAAATTCATAATTCCGCCAAAGTAATTGTTCTTTTTCTACCACAGGAACCACAGGGGAATCATAAGCAAGACGCTTATAGAGACATGCCTGGGTTACTAGTCGCTCCGGCCACCACAACCCAGATCAACCCCCTTCATCTCTACCTTCTTGACCCCTTTATACCTACCTCCTCAACCCCTTCATCCCTTCATCCTCAAACCGTCTCTCTAACAAATAAGCAACATGTTATACCTTAATTGCCATGGTCTTAGTTAGTGAATGTGCAGGAAACTGCACTACAATTAATTGACCCACTTAAACTGTTTAAAAACAAATTAAACACTTTATAAAAGATTAGTTAAATAAACTGTTCAATCAAATCGCCACCTACCTTCTTCATTGTCACATTCACCTTAATTGTGTTTTTTTTTTTTTTGACTCATATTATCACATTATTGACATCAAGGTATTAAAATATAAAAAGAAGGTGTATCATGATATTTGATTCTGTCAAAATCACCCAGTAACAGTATGAAAAAGTGTTGAATGTATTTAATACCTGTTTTCTGCATATACTAATAATAATTATAATTACAATTATACACTACACCCCATTTTTCTAGTTTTTATTGAAATATTACTAGATCTAGTCCAGCAAAAACTTAATGGTACAAAAGTAAGCAGCAAAGTTAAAAACAACATTTACATCACCCAAAACATTTATTTTCAATTATAAAAGTAACAATTAAAGTAAGAATTTGTGTTAATTATTTCACTGTAGGATCAACCAATGACCAACTGGTCAGTCTTCCTTCATTAATTGCCTTTTTAGCTGCAATACTGTACAAATAAAGCTTCTGGAGTGTGTTAACACAGGCTGTTTCAGGGTGTTTACGAATAGAAATGTATTTATTACTAATAGAAGCTTCATTTACTCCCATTGCTGCAGAATAACCAAAGAAAGTAACGACAAAGTTTAGATCAGCAAAACTGAGAAATAAGTGACAACTTCATGTTATTCTGCAGGTCTGCAGCATTGGAAGTAAATGAAGCCTTGAAAGTTGACCAGTTGGTCATCAGTAGATTTTAGTTTTTAGTTTATCAATTTGTTTTTTAGCTGAACAGATTCTTAAACCAATCCAGTTTTGAAAGAGTTCATCCACACCCAAGAGTTACCAAATCTTTGAAGAGTTTCTAAGGCCCCGTGTGACAGGGACACACTATGGTTGATAAGCTCATATACTCTCTCACAGCTGATGTGAGAGTCATCTTTCAAAAAATTCAGCTTTCAGGGGAGGGGGTGTATTTCTGCCAGTTCAGTATTGCACATTTTGGGATTTAGGGACTCAATAACAAAACCACGTTTTTCTCAAAGCCACAGGTTCTCATGTTGCATCTTGCAGACTGCCCTGACATCTTGTTGTATTCCAGAAGGTTACTGTGTTTACTGCTACTATTGTCATTTATCACTAAATTTCAGTGTGATGTTAGTTAGTCATCAACTTGCCATATGGAAAATTGTATGTAAAGCAGAATGGTCAAATGCTTCTGAAATGCTTCTGAAAAAAAGACAAGTGTTGGATATCTTGATCATTTATTTGTGAGCTTGTTTATTCAATTTCAGTTACTCTAGGAAAAATGCTGAACATGAAAATAAACTATAGATAGTTAGCATATGTAGAATGCAGCTTTTCTCTTTCTGCCAGTTTGTTTCCTCATTTTCCTGCTGGAGGAGGAAGAGGTGGAGCAGCTCCAATGGCAACACTTGCCAACAGAAATGGCAGTAAAAATGTCAAGGCTCGGTTGGGTTGATAGCTGGAATAGAGTGACGGACTCTGAAGTATATATATTGACTGATTTGGAAAACAAAGAAGGATTTTGTGGGTAAGACCATCTCTTGCACAGATACTGACCTCATGACTCCCTGAATTTTGGACTCCATCAGTCTCCTCAGAGACCCATGAGAGTTAAGAGTTTCATATCACCAGCTGTTGCATAAGTTCACATTACTTGCTTTAAATTTGAATTGAATGTAGCATAAAAACATACAGCCTTTGAAAATATATAACTTAACTATATATAACTAACTATAATATTGTAAGTCACAGGTGACATGAGTAATTACAGGAACCCAGCACTTTCATAGCTGAAAAAACTCTTTCTAGATCCTTTCTAGAGCAGGAACAGAAATTTGACTTCAGTCTATGAATTACCTTAAAAGTCAAAGCTAAATATTGAGTCCACTGGTAAATTTTGGTCTGGGCTAAAGAAAAGATTACACTTCCAGTTATTGATATGTTTGTCCTAAATGTGATCAAATTATGTATTTCAAAAACTCTTAAATACATATATAATACATATATATATAAAATATGACAAGAAATTCTTCTTTATCTTCAAGGACTTTGTAAATAAATTAAACAGGGGATAGTGAACCTAACTTGGTCAATATATTCATTGATGTTTATAGAATTAATGATAATTAATTTTTATTCATTTGTGATGATTAGAAAGACAAAGAACAATGAACCCGCCTGAGTTCAACTCAAGACTTTATATTAAGCAGAATGCTATACAGAAACTACAGTATCCATATTCCAAAGACTTTCTCCTCATGTCCTTATTTAGTCATGTTCTGTAGATCTAACCATGAGAAGACCAAGGTACCAATACATTGCCACACACAAACAGTATGTCCATCAATATCACAAATATACAATAAAATACAAAAATGCCAAAAATGACAATACTGTCTGTGTCAAAGGAATCGGGCCTGGAGATAGATGAAAGAATTGAAATGATATATGGGAAGGCCGTGCTAAGACAACCAAGTCCTCAAGAGAGTTCTGTTGGCAGAACACCACGACTGAACTGCACACTGACTTTCATGAGACAATGACATGATCAATAGATTAAAATAGTGGGAAAATGGACTACAGATATGTGCATATAAGATGTAACCAAACTGTCATCTAAAATGTCTATCAAATCATGTCTATGATAATTCATGTGTCATACATAGAGTTTAAGAAAAACAAACATGTTTGGTTCATCCATTTATGAAGTTTATTTTGCTCATACTACAGAGAATACACTGATTTTGATCCTCGTGTTTAATTGAACTAGAATAATGTGCAACAACACTCTAGATAAGACAACATAATTTAAATTTCAAAAGAGAAAGAAACAGCTGTCATGACAAACTGACACAAAACAAAGCTGATGTCGAAAGTATGTCATTCAGTACTGGTTTTCATTCATCTCTAGTTACATTTCAGATTTTACTTTGTAGTAGTAGTTGAAGCAGGCGGTGCAGTAACAGATTGTTGGAGGCGGTAAAGGGCAAGAATGTACTGGAAAAGGTCTGGATATGCCATTGGCCGGTAGTAGTAACGCTTAAAGAAAATTAGAAACATTCATTATCAAACATACAGCAGGTGATTTACTAAGGTATTTTACAGAAACTTACATTCAAGTGTGTTGAATGTTGAATCTAGGAAGACAGAACACTCACCTCATTGGAGTAAGAGCTAGACCGAGCAAGTCGTTTGTGCTCCATGTCCATCTGTAGAAAAATCCACAAGTTGCAAGTTTGAGATTGACTGCATGATACTTGAAAATAGTAATGATCTCAACATATAAGAACACTTTTGGTATTGAGTATGAGAATGTTACACTTACAGGATGAGCCAGAGTGAGGCTCAGGAGACATCCAAGCACAAATACTACCTTCAGCATGGTTACAGTGATCATACCTGTTGAAAAGAAAATAATAAAGACTTTCTCAAATGAAGAGCTTTTCTAAAATAAAAGAAAAAGAAAAGAAGTGTCCATCCCACTAACCTCACACAAACAAATACAGAAATGAAAGATATATATAATTACTTTCTTCACAACTTCAGCAGACCTTCTTGCAGACTGTTCGAGGAGGTTGTTGTAGTGTTGCTCTGAATGTTGAGCTTTTCTTATATACAGTTACAGGAGCAGAGCATACAGCATTGTTGGGAAATTGCAAATCACTAGGAAACCTTCCACCTCTACATTTCAAGGTGAGGAAATAGGTAGGTCAGGTAATGATTAGAGACACACCTGCAGTATAGTACAATTGATTAAATATTTAATTTCAGAAATAATGAATACAGTCACTTGGATTTGTCTCTAATTCCTGGTTCATTTTGGTAAACATTTGCTTACTTTTTATGCATTCAATTTAGTCTTCATTTAGGACCTTTCCACGTGTCCTTATCCCACCTGCATGATATCTCCTTATTCAGCACAACCCCAGAGTCTGACTTTCCATTTGTCAGTGTAACAAAGTATAAAGCTACTAAAATATCTGCCTTTTCCATTAAAAGTCAGTATGCCTGTAAATCACTGAAAATATGAATAATTCACAGTTTCAATCTCTTTCAAAATATGTTTGATGATTTACAGACAAAAGAGATATTATGTGAAAGCCCCAAAATAGCTTGTCTCTAGATGGTACATAAGTAATAAATTAAAACTAAAAATAAATTAATACTATTAAACACATTCACCACTGAATAGACGCACTCCAGAGGTAAGTGGAAGGATTTGGACAAGTAACATAGTAGCAGATGTCATCCCATTAGCACCCAGAATTGTTGGGTAATTGCAATAACACCTCCACATTTCAAGGTGTGGCTAATTATTAGAGACAGACACCACACCAAGGCTATGTATACATAATTATACAATATATGTATGTAAATAATGTACATAAATATTTTTTACTCTGCACTATACTGCTGTAAATATGTTTGCCCTGTGCAATCACATTTATTTATTTCTACAATGAGGCACTAACTCCTGCTGCGACCTGTGCAATGTTCATATCAATTGCATCTGGATATAGTGTATATATAACTCTTATTCTCTTATTTTTCAATTTTTAAATATATATTGTATTTTTCTATTGTATTCTTTTTAATTTAATGTGTAATTTTTTCTATCTGTTGTGTTGTATCTGGAGCTGCTGTAACAAGCGAATGTCCCCAAGTCTATCAGCATCATAGAGTACGGTCTAGACCTGCTCTTTTATGAAAAGCGCTGTGAGATAACTGTTGTTGTGATTTGGCGCTATATAAATAAAATTGAATTAAATTGAATTGAATCTTATCTTATCTTATCTTAGGCTGTATGATGTGTAGCATTCATTTAGTAGCACATATCAGAAATAATATGCTATAGTCCATTGGCTTTGTCTGATTTTCAAACCTAAATATTAGTTTTAGTGTAGTCAGAAAACATTTTTTATTACCACTGCATGTTCAGTATCTTTGTTCTCCACCCTTCAATATTGGCAAATCGGAAAACAGATAAAATACATTTATTTGAAGTAAATCTCTTGTCCTTCCTTGTTACTCCCTCCTTGTCATATTCCCTGAGCCAATTTGTTGTCCAGTAGAATACAAAACTCCTTTAACTACACTACTGTCTACGTCAAACAGAAATGGGAAATGGAATCTGGCCTGGAGTTATATATGGGGAAACCAGGGTAAAATTACCAACTTAGAGAGTTCTGTTAGAAGAACATTATACAATATATTTTGTGACTCCAAAATGTGTTGAGTAACAGTGTTAATTTCTAAAAGTCTTATTTTACCAGCAACTGTAATCTCATCATACTGTATGATGATATGCTGACATGAATGTTTTGGTCCCAAACAGCTGGAACAAGTCTAACGTATTATTATTAATGGTGAGAAATGTGATGAAACCATGTATGTGGTGGCTCATTCTGACCACAGTCCTCTCAAGAGTCAGACATAGGCTCAGAGGAATTGAGAAACAGTGAAGGTGTTGAAACTTTATGAATCCATCTAATCATTACTTACGATACACACCTTTCTACACAGTTTCATAATGAGCAGGATTTTGCTAAAAGATATGTATAGACTAATACAAAAATAATCCCTCTCAGTCATTCATGACCCACTAGAAGCTGTGACGATGTCGGTATCTGCAGAGACCCTGGCCTCAGCCTGCATTGTCTCATAGATAGTTCTGGCTATGCCAGACTATGATATTAGAGATCTTTGTGTGTCTGTTTAACCGAGGGCGATGCTGAGCTACACACACACACAGAGGTCAGGGGAGAGGACGAAGCGTGGTTTAGGCTGCATTTACACAAAATCAGCCATGTGGCTCCTTCTCGCAGGGTTGTGCCAAGGTGTGGATTTGTTCATTTGTGCTTTAGAATGTAACCGCCGTGGAAAATAACATTTTATTTCTGTCATTCACTGCTCTGTTCTCACTAATGCTGCGCCCTCTCTTTATTCACTTCATTCTAGCTCGCTCAACAAAGCTGCTCTCTCTCTTTCATTCTCTGTCTAAAGGGAAGGGGCCAACTTTGAATCATGGGTTTACAAACAGCAACAGACAAATCCTACTCACTCTACCTTTAATGTTTCTCATAAATATGGATTCTAAGAAAAACAAACATAGTTGATCCACGTTTTCCAATTTATGAGCTTTATTTAGCAGATACTTCAGAGAATACAGTGATTTTGATCCACATGTTTAATTGTACTACATTGATGAGTATGAAAGTGTTTAAGACAACATCATTCGAATTTTAAAAGAGAAAGAAACAGTTGACTGATGCAAAACAAAGCTTACGTAAAAAAAAAAAATCTGTCATTCAATGCTGTTCTAGCAACTGTAGTATTAGCTACAGTAGTAGTTGTAGCACGACGTGAGATCACAAGAGATGAACAAAACACATGGAAGTCAATCACTTATTCACACATTACTTTATTTATTTTTGACATTTTAGCTAGACAATATTTAGAGTTAGTGTACACGAAAGTCAGGTTTTCCCAGTCAGCCAGTCTCATTTTCCGATTGGAGGGATGACAGGTGGAAAGATGAAAGGTGGAGGGATGACCTGTGGAGGAACTGGCGGGATGGCAAATGGGAAAACAAAAGGCCCTGGGAATGGCACTGGAATGGGTACAGGAAATGGCTGGAACTGAGGCTGCATGTAATACATCTTCAAAACAGTGAAGAGAAAAAGCAGATTTTATACAGAGATACACTGTGTTGTAGTGTGTGGGATTTTTTTGACAGTGGGTGCAGCATGTGTTCAGATACTGACCTCATCACTATCATCTGAGCGTTTGACCCGTTTCTTCGCCTCAGAAACCTTCAATAACAAAGTTATCTCTCATCAAAAACTCTTTTGACATACCTTAATTAATTCCATTAAGCATCGAAAGCAATATCACAACATCGCCACTGCAATTAAAGAACGTGTGACTCGTGGATATACTTACAGGGAGGGAGGAACACAATACTGTGAAGCACCAAATCACAACCAGCAGATTCATAGCTGGGATAGGTGTGATCCTCTGTAGAGCAAAGTACAAAAAGGACTCGACTTCAGCTGCTAATTTAAAACATTATTTACAAAACAAATAGCAAGGAAATAGTCTTTCTTACCTTAGGTCAAATTATTAGTTATTTAATAATAGCCACTAGAGTGTCTAATTTTGCAGTGGTTCTCCATCTGTCCAAATCCACTTTTTATAGCCATTGTTAGCCCATAGTCATCCAATCACCAGTCAAAGTGGGTTGAGATTTTGTATTTCTCCCTCCCTTTCTGGTGTGAAATGTGATGAAACCATGTATGTGGTGGCTCATTCTGACCACAGTCCTCACAATAGCCAGACAGACAGGGGCTCAGAGTTGTTGGGAAACAGTAAAGGTGTTGAAACTGGATGTGATGCAAGTGCTGTTTCATGCTGTTTTGTGCTGTATGATATACACAAAAACCTATGTTATCATTTTTATGATACCCAGTTTTCTGTACAGTTTCAGAAACGTTTCTCATATATCGGGAACACATTTGGTCCACTTATTCCATTTATGAAGTTAATTTAAAGATACTACAGGGAATACAGTGGTTTCGATCCACATGTTTATTTGAACTCAAATAATGTCTGTGAAAACACTCTAGTTAAGACATCACTTAAATTTAAACAAATCATGATAAACCCATACAAAATAAAACTGATGTCAGAAATTCATATAATAATGGGTTACATTCACTTATTGATGTCTGGGTACATTTGTGACTTTAGGTTGTAGCAACTGGAGCAGCAGTAGTAGCCAGTGTAGTAGTAGTAGTAGTAGTAGTAGTTGGAGTTGTAGTAGTAGTAGTAGTGGGTGTAGTTGTAGGTGTAGTTGTAGCTGCAGTAGGTAGTCTTTGTAAGTAGAGAAAAAGGAGCTGCATCCACTGTTGACGAGAAAGCTGGTTGGAGACAACAGAAACATTAATTGTCAGCACAGGATTTTCGAAGTAATATTACAGTTATTGACAGACAGCTGTGTTGAATGTTGGATTGTAGAGGAAAGTGCTCACCTCATTTGAATCAGAGTCAGAGCCAGACCTTGAACGAGCAAGTCGCTTGTGCTCGATGTCCATCTGTCAAAAACCCACAAGTTGCAAGTTTGATGTTGCCTGCATTTTACTATTACACTAATAGTAATGGTATCAACATATAAGAACACCGGTACTGATAGTGAGTATGAGAATGTTACACTTACGGGAAGAGCCAGAGCGAGGCTCAGGAGGCATCCAAGCACAAATACTATCTTCAGCATGGTTACAGTGATCACACCTGTTGAAAAGATAAGAAAGACTTTCTCACATAAACAGTTTTTCCAAAATATTAGCAATCCATTCCACTAACCTTACACCGAAAATACAGAAACAAGAGATTAATTTACCTCCAAGTCTTCAACTTCAGCAGACTGTCTTGCAGATGGTTGTTGTAATGTGGCTCTGAATGTAGTGAGCTTTTCTTATATACAGTTACAGAAACAGATCTAATCCGATTAGCATACAGCATTGTTGAGAAATTGCAAATTGTTAGGAAATCTTCCGCCTCCACATTTCAAGGTGAGGAAATAAGTAGGCTAGGTCAGGTAACGATTAGAGACACACCTGAACTGTAAGAAATCATTTAAAATATTACCATAGTGATGTAGTAGTACAGTAATGCAGTTTAAGGTTGTAAAAAATAATGTTTCGCTATCCATCCACACAAATAAGGGGAAAAAAATAAAACTACACTACAGTCTATTTCCCAACTATTTGTCTTGCCTTTTCCAATTAAAGCGGCTATATGTAGTTTTTCAATAAAAATCACTTATTAATAAATCACTTTTTTACTGCCTTTTTGTCAATTGGCTGGTACCTCACTTAGAACTGAACATTGTGCCTGTTTGGAACCGCCACTATTCTGCTTCTTATGTAAAGGTATCAGGTCAGGTTGTAGCAACATGAATGCTCCTGAGCCGCTCTTCGATTACAGCAACAACACCGCAGCTAACGAGTCCACTAACACCATAAAACAAACAACTCCCAACACAACACAGATTTCAACACAAACTCCACATGAGGACAACAGCAAAGTTTTATGTGCTGAAGCCTATTAAGCCAAACCATAATCAGATGATGTCCGATGAAAACACAGTCAACATCAGA
This sequence comes from Micropterus salmoides, assembly GCF_014851395.1. NCBI lineage: Eukaryota > Metazoa > Chordata > Actinopteri > Centrarchiformes > Centrarchidae > Micropterus > Micropterus salmoides. The sequence goes on along the minus strand of NW_024040263.1, from coordinate 10,962,452 downwards.
AAGGCTGGAGCCACTGAGAGACATCCGTTTTGTTTTGAAACTGACAAAACCGACTCAGTGTTGGCTCATCCTATTGGACAGGTAAACTAATTACTGCAAAGCATGTGAAATTTATTGCAACTTTTTGCTTTACTTGGGTGAAGTTACATCACGGCTAACGCAGACTAGTTGCTAACATTATCCGGGCAAAATACTATAACTTAGTTGTATGGCTTCCCACATTACTCCACCAGCTAGCCTAATGCAATCCATATTATCAAAGTTGATTTTAGCCTACAAGAACTTACGTAACGGTACAAAGCAAGTATGCTATGTATTTGGTAAGTATTTGTTCTTACTAGCTCACAGTGATGCAAGGCAGGGACAGCCATCTGTCAATGTGGGGAGGTGATGGAGGAGTTGATAAGACACATGCCTTTGGTATGAGAGACTCGGGTTCAATCCCCCACTGTGACACATCCACCAATGTGCCCTTGAGCAAGACCTAACCCTTAGTTGCTCCAGGGTGTGCAACCTCTAACACACACACACATATATATATCAATTATAAGTCACTTTGGATAAAAGCTTCAGTGAAATTAATTAATGCAATTGTTAGCACAGATCTACTGCTGTTTGCTTTCTAAAGTTCAATTTAGATTTATTGTCATTTTACCCATACTCAGGAACATAGCTTCTCCACCGTCTCAGTCGCAGTAACTTACATGATAGACATAATATAAAACAACACATTCACTACAGTAACCTACAGAAAATGTCTGTGTGAAAAGCCACAGCCAGCACACCCATTTTTTCCACATTTATTGCAAGATCTCTGTCTGAAAGCCATTGTTTTTTGGATTCTGCTCGCTTGAGTTCGCATTAGTTCAAACACATTTACGAGCACACACCTGGTTGCAATCTTAAAACCGCACCGCTAGTGGCAGCTGCAAACTACATATTGCCCCTTTAAGTCAATGTATGCCTGTATGTCACTAAAAATAATAATATTTAAGCAAGGTTCTTTCAAAAAATGCTTGATGGTTTACAGAAAATACCTATTGTATGCATCATCACTTGTTTTCTCAGCTTGCCTCTAGATGATATATAGGTTATGTCACTATCAATGTAACATGGTCAGTGTATTCAATCAATTGACAGACTCCAGAGGTACATGGAAAGATTTGGAATGAATACAATTTAATTTCCTGAACAATCTATATTGGGTAGTTATCAACACCTGGATTATTATCTGGATAAACCGAATCAATGGGAAAAGGTAGCTCTTGGATATAGATTGTTCTTTTTTCACATTGTACCTGTGCAAAACCCTAGAGAAGCTAACGACGAATGAAACAAAACGATGAATATCTGTTATATATGTTATATATCTGAAATAAACCTATCAAACAGATATGGCTACAGCCAAACCCTCCAACAAAGGATGACTGGAATGAGCACTTTAAGACTGCAATATGATTAATATGTAAAATAGCAGGAAAATGGACTACATACACTAGAGCCTATAATATGTAACCCAGTATATCTGAATTTGAATGACCCCTTTCCTGTAAGCATAATGTCGCCCATGTCATCCCTGTTACACAAATGCACTGCACTGTTCTGCCTTTTTAATACGGCTGTGTTTATGCACTCATCGCTGCTGATTGGATAGCAGCTCTGACACACCCACCTAACATAGAAAACATAGCTCAAAGCCCGTTTCACACAATTTCAAGGCAATATGTCATTAATTTATTTTCAGATTTAACGTACCACATGTTTGTAGTTGGGTGTGCCAGTCAGATGATGTGGACAGGAGGGAAAGACTGACGGCACCTGGTGGATTATTGGAGAATTACAATGAATGTGTTTGAGGAAGTGGGAATGCGACTGGGGGAGGAAGGGTACTGCAAAATCAGGTCAACTATAAGTATTATGCTTAGATGGACACAAAAATTGAAGAAACTAGAAAGTGTTGCAGCTTTTGTCACTGCTGTCACTGAGCTGTGACAGTGCTGTCATTGATAACTAGTTTCAGCATTTGAAAGGATTCCTCAAACACCTAGCAGTGCTGTTTAAAATTGGAGAGCTCCTTACAATGATGGTGTTAATTCCAAAACAATCTAATAGTGTCTAATAGTGTTTCATCAGCAACTGTAAACTCATCATGTATCGATATGCTGACATGAACATTTTGGTCCCAGACAGCTGGGACTGCTATACAATATTTCTATTAATGGTGTGAAATGTGATGAAACCATATAAGTGGTGGCTCATTCTGACCACAGTCCTCACAAGAGTCAGACAGACACAGGCTCTAAGGTCTTGGGAAACAGTGAAGGATGATGAAACTGATAACTTCTCTTCATGTTTCATACATAGGGTTTTAAGAAAAACAAACATTTGGTCCACATATTCCATTTATGAAGTTTATTTAGAAGATAGTACAGAGAATACAGTGACTTTCATCCACGTTTAATTGAACTACAATGATGACTGTGACAACACTATGGTTAAGACAACATCATTTCAATTTGAAAAGAGAAATAGGAAAACTGCCACAAAACAAAGCTGATCATTCAGTACTGATTTTTATTTTGTAGTGGCAACTGTGGTAGTAGTTGTAGCTGTAGTTGTTGTTGTAGCCGGAGGTGCAGTAGCAGGTTGTTGTGCCTGGATGATGTTATAAAAGAGCTGAAGCCACTGTTGCGAAGTCATCCTAGGAAAGGTGGGGAAACGCTTCAAGAAAATCAGAAACATTTGTTGTCAGATATACAGCAGTGCAGCAGAGTTTGACATTCAGATGTGTTCAATATTTGATTGCAGTGGATAGAGAAAGTGCTCACCTCATTTGAATTAGAGTCAGAGCCAGACCTTGACCGAGCAAGTCGTTTGTGCTCTGTGTCCATCTGTAGAAAAATCCACAAGTTGTAAGTTTGATGACATTTGCATTATACTATTACAATAATAGTAATGGTATCAACATATAAGAATGCTGGTATTGATATTTAGTATGAAAATGTTACACTTACGGGAAGAGCCAGTGCGAGGCTCAGGAGGCATCCAAGCACAAATACTACCTTCAGCATGGTTACAGTGATCACACCTGTTAAAAAGAAAATGATAAAGACTTTCTCAGATGAACGGCTTTTCCAAAACATCAGCAAAATCTCCATCCCACCGACCTCACATGGGAAATACAGAAACGAAAGATAAAGATAAGTACCTTCAAGTCTTCACAAATTTGCAGATGGTCACAGGTTGTTGTATGGTTGCTATGAATGTTGAGCCTTCCTTATATATAGTTACAGGGCATATGTCATCTCCTTAGGACACAGCATTGTTGGGAAATTGCAAATTATTAGGAAACTTTTCACGTCCACATTTCAAGGTGTGGCTAATTATCAGAGACAGAAACCACAGGGCCTCATTACAGACAAATGTCCTAACTGCTCGTCCTATCTTAAGTTTCACAGAAGCAATTCCTAAACTCATGGCTGTTTCCTATTCTATCTCAGACCTCTGATCTTATCTTAACTTGGACGGTGGAGGAGAGTAAATCCCCCGTTTTGGTGATTTTTCTTCCAAATTATCAGCCAAGGATAAAAATTTGAACAGATGCAGCACATTGATCAAATTTAATTTAATTAGTTAATACATACACATTAATACATGGTCTAGGAAGTGTAAAGCGCCATCATACTATATGAGTAGGCTTACAATCTTTATATTTTGGTGTTCATGTTGTACCCAGTCTTCATTGTAAATGCCATACAGACCAACAACAACAGTGATGCTGTGATTTTTGGCCGGTATTTTGAATGTAGGACAGGGTCTATGCCATCCTAACTTAGGTTTACTTACTTAGGAAATTCTTCAGGTAGGATGGTTCAGTAATAGCTAAATTCCTAACATAAGATAGGATTTTTTCCTAAATGCAGTTAGGAAATATGATTCTGTATTACCAAAATCCTATCCTAATGTCACCCTAAATTAAGATAAGATAGGATATCATTTTGTTTAACGAGTCCCCTGGATATGATATGTAGCATTCATTTAATAACTCATGCCGGAAATTATTTCCTAAAATATATTGGATTTGTCTAAAATCCAAATTTAAAATTTAGATTTAGTACAGTCAGAAAACATTTTATATTAAAACTGTGTAGTTTTTATGTTGAAGTAATGTAGATTCTTGCTCTTTTCTTTCTCCACCCTAGTGTTGGTAAATCAGAAAACCAGATGCCACACATGAAAATAGCTGGTCTTATGATTACAAATCAAGTGACTTAGTGGCTTTGCCAAGTAATAGGCAACACCCAATGAAGCATGTATTTCTTTCTGCCTCATCATGTATGGAGAAATTACTTGCGACTACCCAATACCTCTACTCCCCAATAAATATGTACAGTACACTCATTAAAAATTATCTAAAGAGATTTTTTTATTTACAATTATATAATTTAATCATTATTAAACATTGCTTCCAGTCATCATTGTTGTTTCCATGTACTGCTAATAACAGGGATCAAAGTCAGTTAGGAAGACAGCAAATAATGTGTGAGGTAATATTTTGTTTTGCGCGTAATTAAGTGTGATTAAGATGTGTTGTTTTGAGAAATGTGTGGTGTGTCGCAATGTCTGATGTCTGATATAAGTATCAATGAACGATGGGCCACTCACATACATCGCACATCACGTACATCTCAGGTGTTACAGTTAGTGACTTCTTGTTCTTCAGAACGTTCATCAGAAGCAATGCAGCTCTTGTGTATTGCAGCTTTACTTTTATCAGCAGTGGCTGCTCATGTGAGTATTACTTTTGTTGGTAAAAATATGTTCATTCTTTGTGATGACCTTTAAAGTGCACAGTAAAAGATCGGCTTGATGTTTAAACTGGTCATTTATAATTTTGTCATTGAAGCCACGGCAGGATGAAAAGCTTCGGCCTACAGGTGGACCTAAGCTGGATGCACACTCTAAGGTAACAGGGAATAGACATGAATAGACATAGGTCCAGGGCTGCTTCTACCCTCTGCGTGTTAAGTATTTCTCATTGAGTTACCTGTTTCTTTAGGGTGGTGACAATGACACGTCGGTGATGCATGGCCCAGGACGGGACTCTGGCCACCCAGTATCGGTATGTGGTGTTTCAAGTCATATAGTGAATTATGATGACGTGGTTGTTGGAGATAATAAGTGATTCCAGAGTCTTTTCTTGCTTGGGGGGGGGGCTACATAAGATGCCCGCATGGCTCCCAAACAGGCCTTCTAGGAAACCAGGACATGGAAACACAAGCGGGCCCATGAAAGGGAGTGATGGGAAAGACCGCCAACCAGGGACACTTACTCAAGCTTCTACTCGGGGCAAAAGACAGGTATTTACAAAAAGTTCTTATTTGTTGTTCAGTCTGAAAGTCTCATTAAAGGAATAACAAAGGAATCTTTTGGGAAATGCTCTTATTAACTTTCTTTCAAAAACAAAATATTTTTTATTGGTTTTATGAACCTGCTCATCAATTGATGAATGTGTTACTCTATTCAACTCCCTTTAAACCGACAAATTGTTTTGACAATTCTGTTTGTGAAGGCATTGTGTGTTAAGCAGTGAACTTTAGAGGTGTTGGGAGACAGAGTATATTTATACTTTGGTATAGACGAACTGTTTTCCCCTTCCATTCTTAGTTTCTGTTTAGAAAAGTGTTCATAGATAAATACAATTTGCTTTCATGCTTGTTTGCTTACTTATAGTTATGTAACTAGTGGCTTCTGCGTTGTGTTGGATAATCATGAAGATGCTGTTATACCAGGATCTCTTTAGAGATGATCTTCATTTATCAGACAAAGAGAGAGATGATAAAGCAGAACCTCAATGTAAATAAAACTGCCCGCTTCAAAGGTAAACCACGATTTGCTTATCTTATCTAAACAAATCTGTGCCAGTAAGCTGAAATCTAAATCTAAACGTGAAGACAGATTATTGAGGGAACCAAAATACAGGCAATAAACTGTGAAAAGAAACAGAATGGATAGTGATAAAGAATGGGGAACAAGGGGTTGGGGGTTGTAATAAAATATATGTATGACACAGAATATAAAATTATACATAACAAAACTTACCAGACAGAGACTGGTAATAAAGCAGAACCTCTATGCACACTCCAGATCCTACACAAATGAAATGAAAAAAAGCAAAACAGGAACATTAGCTTAATTTACCATAACTTTAAGCTAGCAGTTAGCAGTGTTTAATGCTACCTGTAAAAAGACAACCTTATGAGGTCCAGTAAGCTGAAGTTTATATAATTATCATTAATGTTGGGGTGCCCAGTGGATTACGATATTCAATGGAAAAAAACGAAATAACTGTGACACTCACCATTTCCACAGAAAAACAACAATGTTACAAAGAAGATTGTAATAAAATATTTGACACAGAATATAAATTTATGTAAAATAAAACACAAAAGTCAAATGTGAGTGTTAGCTTAGTATGCCATACCTTTAAGCTAGTACTATCTATAGTGTCACACTATTAGTCAGTGAAAAAATAAAGGGGGTCATATTAATAAAAATAATGACACAGAATGTTACATACATACAAATTACATACAACAAAACATATCTAGACATAGACAGGTAACACAACAGAACCTCCACGTATATAAATCTGCAACAATGAAAGGCAAAACATGAGTGAAACATTACGCTTGCTGGATCTAGCTTAACTTTATAAGTGCCAGTATGCTGAAATCTAACTCTATCAGATATTGTGATAATGGGGAAACACAAATGTAGGCAATAAACTGTGATAAGGATATAGAATTGACAGAACCATACCATAAACTGAAAGTTTATTTGTCATTTACTGTACATAGCGATTGTTCTTTGCTTCAAACAGGTTCCTAGTTTGAAGCCTGATGTGCCTGGAATCCGTCATCCTGAGCCTGCCAAGCATTTTGAGAGACCTAAAGGACCTCAACAAGCCAGGCCCAATGGGAAGAACCCCGTAAGCTTGCAATGAAATGCAGTGACTCTATAGCTGTATTGAAATGAAAACCTTAAATAAATTGGGTCTCTGCCTTTTTAAACTCTTCACTCCTGTCCAGGCAGGTGGGGGTGCTGAAAGTGTGAAAAACTCATGTTTTTGTATTTTTTCATTAGTCTGGATGCCTAGGATACTTTACATCAACTATTTATGATGTAAATCCTTTACATAGTGTTCTGTACAACAGTATAACAAAAGACCAAATTTAAACAAATATCACAAAGAAGCAGCCAAGTAATCACACAGCAAGAACGCTGGTAATTACAGAGCAGAAAGTCAGAAAGTCAGTCTTCCACAAACAAACAAAGGGTGCTGCTGCCCCCCCCATTTTCCACGTCCATGCTCCTGACCCCTTTAAATACGGTAGAAAAGCTCTGTTTGGTGGCATCTCATTTGGAATGGACCCAACTCTTTATTTTTGTTTATTTGAAATTTTACATTTGTATTGTGTGTTTTACTTTTATTGTGAAGCACTAGCCTATGTGATGTCAGCTTTCAAAAGGTGTTTTAATAACTTTACTTACTTAAACACCCTAACTGGTAACAGCTAAACTGGTATTGTTCTGCATTATGATAAAATATGATAAACAATTATTTCTTTCTTGTTTTAGGTGTATTCCCCTGTGTTCAAGGTAGGCCTACTGTCATCTCTGTGATGTGAAATTAACACACTTAAAATTAACCAGAACAGTTGGTTAAAACTCTTTGAACTTATAACTTATTTTCTTGTGTTTATTATTTGTCTTTTTCAGGTTGACAAAGTTACATTCCAGGTAAAATAAGTTTTTTTAAAAGTATGTTATATGCAATATACAGTTTACTGAGTATTAGTTTTCAACTAAACGCATGTCTTTCATCCCTAGAACACCACTGATGTAACCTTGAAGAAGGTGAACTATGATTTAGTTGCTTGATTTAACTTCTGTTGATGAACTAGTCACTTGTTGTAAAAAAATTACACTATCTTACGACATGACTCCACTGACTCTTTGTGTGAAAATCTTGCAGGGTGAGAACATATTTCTGATGCCGATGGTAGGTGACTGAAGAAAGTTGTTAAAGAATCTGTGAAAGAATTAGAAAAGAGACTTTATTTTCATTATCATTGAATACTAATTACTGAAAATCCATCCATAGCATGGTGAAAGAGGGCAGGAGGACAAAAGAGGACCTCAACAAAATAAGGTAAAAATGTAGTTCTGTAGTACTGTGTCAAAGCTCAGATACTCAGCTAGTTAAATTTTTACCATTAATTGGTTTTCAGGGAGGAAACCCGGCCCCACCGAAGAATTGGGTATACATACATTTTTTTAAACTTTATTTTCTACTCTGAATGGTTTGTTTGGGCTTCATTTATATGGTTTGCAGATAATTTTGCTTGGTTTGATCTTTGATTTTATTTTTAATTGACTGCATTGTAATTTTTGTTTCTGTTCATCTCAATTTCAGCAATATGTGAAGCTCATCTATAACACCACAGAGCCGGTAATCTCCTTGAGCACTACAGAATGAAAATGATTTCTGTGTTTACTGTACATTATATGTTTTTTTAGATATATCTTCAATAATAATCTTAATTTCTCTTTTTCCATTTCCAAGAACAAAGTCTCCTTTGAGTATGGGTTCTTGAAACCTGTAAGTAGAGACAACCTGTAAGCACATGACACCATGCATATGTCTGAATCCATTTTCTATACAATATTTGTCAAAATCCCATACCCACTCTGATGTAGCCTTTTTCCAAGGCTTTTTATTGGTATGTGCAGCTACACCAGTAAATGAGCCAGTCATACACCTACAATTTCCTTTTACATTGAACTGGGATATTATACACGGTATTTGGAATCAGCCTATTAACAAAACATATAATTTTTTAATCACATTTATTGATATTTCTGTAAATCAAAACTGGACTTGTCTTTGAACAACTTTCTTAATTTCTAGATGAACCTCAGTGGGATTGCTGGAGAGTAAGAATTTCAAGAAGAAGATACTGACAATTATAAAGGGTGAGGGTGATAGTGATTAAGTTTGATTTCCTGTTTCATCAGTTTGCTGACTGCTGCTAACCCTATTTTATCTTACACTTTTCTCAGGAAGACACCCAACAGCTACAAGATGGATCAACAAACTTTAAAGAAGATTATGGTTTTCTTTCCTGTGGTATATACTGGGAAACCACTCCTGTTGGCATCTTTTCTGTGTACCAAAATAAAAATCTTAAACCAATTACTTTGGCAAAGTTCTTTATTTGACATAATGTGAAAGCAGGGACAAGATTCCTGAAATGAGCAAGACAGTTTCAGTGTAACATAAAAATAACTGAATACAAATAAATTGCATTTGGAAGAATGGTACAGTCCAGTATGAATGAGTGAATCTTGTTTTTTGCCACATGACCTTGTTGTTATTTCCCTGGTGAAATCTATGGCTCAAACAGGAAAGGGAAGTTGGACTGACCCTGGAGAAACGTGAAAAATAGTTGTTGAAATATTCAAAATCAAATCCTGCACAATTAAAAGACATATAACAGAAACCACGGTTTTTTATGTGTGCATACACATGAATGCATAAAAACTTTAAAGGTCAGGCCTCATTGTATAAAATCCTACCTCATCAATTCCTGGGCCAGATGTGTCACCGCGAGGATCAGGAGGAATTGTCGTAGACTCTTTCTGTGTCCCCAGTGGCCATGTCTGATATAGATAGAAAGTTGCAAAAACACAGCAATTAGACTTAACTGGTGCATATATGTCGGTTTCCTTGGTTTATTGCTGGAATTATAAAAAAAAATTCAGAGGTTATGTAGTGCACTCACTTTCTCTGTTTGCACCTTAGGCTGGGAAGCCTGCTAAAAGGGAAAGATATGCAGGAAAACTGATTACAAAAAATACCTAGTGTTAAATATATGCACATTTATTAAGTATTTACCTACATGTTTTATTTAAAATTTTAAGGATAAACCCTTTCAGATGCAGTCTTAAGACACAAAACATCGACGTTAACAGACAAAATTAGATAAGCAGAATAAACAACAACAAAACAATCAATCTAAAACAATAGCAAAACGCATTCACACATATGCAAATAAACCACACCTACTACATCTCTGCTACAAGTATTGTCTGCATGAAACTAACTAGAAATAAATTAGATAACAACAAATAATTTACAAATAAAAGTCTGCTGATCACTGAAACGTATCATGTAGTAGTGCAGATATTTTATAGTTGCTTAACACTTATTCAGCACTGAAATGGGACTGAGGTGATATGAATTCAGCAGTCCAGCGCTAATCCAGAAAGACAGTGTGTGGTCAATATGGCAGACAGTTGACATTGCATCACAGTCGCCGCATGTGACTCAAGATCTGCAGCTATGTTATTATCATTAAGTTGAGTCTTTAGTCATCATAATCTGCTGCATCAGTTCTTAACCTTACTTCAAAGTGGCAAAGGGAAGTGGCTGCTTTTGTTACATTGTTTAGTAAATATGTAACTAATATCCACTGAACACTTGTTTATCTCTATAAGCAAATCTTCATTCAGCCACTGTTTTTTTTAAAGAATAAGAATAGAATAACATGCTACATTTGTTTTTGATCATTGACCACAGAGAAATCAAGAGCTTCGTGTCTTAACTTCATATCATCTTGCATGTCTCACCTGCAAAGGGAGCTGGGGTCTCTGGGTGGTTCTCTCCAGGGTTTGCTGACCGTTGTTGGGCTGCAGCACCACTGTGTTCCTCTGTTGGGGGTAGCCGTAAGGAGGCATATAGTAAGGGAAGCCCTGTGGATGATAGGGTCAGTTTCAATATGCAGTGAGCTTCTAAATAAAGTTATTGAGGTTCGCACACAGGTCATGATGTTTTACTTCATACCTGCTGTCTGGGAAACTGAGGAAATCCAAAAGACGGGTACTGGAAATGCGGAAACATCTAAAGGAAATTTAAAACAACCGTTTATTTCTCCATACGACAAAGTAATTAAGCAACACCATACTGTATGCTGCTTTGTTGTACCTGAACAGGGTTTTGGGCCTGCTGAGGGACATTAGGAGCGTTGGGGTCCTGTGGAGGCCCAAGCTGCTCTTGCTGGCCATTGGGGATGAGCATAGGGGTAAGCTGGTTGCCCTGGTTGGGGAGAAACAGCTGTGGTCCCTGGGGACTGAAAGGACCAGCCAATTGTGGGTTCAAGTTCACCACCTGTGGAGTGAGCAGCACCTCAGGCTGCTGCTGCTGCAGCACATACTGGGGTAATATTGAAGACCCCTAGATAAGAAGAGAATTAGTTCAGTTTACACAAACATGCTTTTGTAAAATGACAAAGATATGCACATAAACTTCCAGTACCTGTGCTTGTCCAAGAGTTGCGAGAGTTAGTCCATTCAATCTTAGGATCTGAACACAAAACGGTTGTATTAAATTTGGTAATTTTACTCCTGAATGACTTAAGAGATTTTGACATTGCAACCAACAAACATAAAAGTTTTAACAGCTATATTTACCTCATTGCTGTTGCTTGCAAGAATTCCAATCTGCAACTGCAAAATAAACAAAATAAGACTTGCGTGCCATTTTAGAAGATGTGAAAAATATGTACTTTAGCAAGATATATATTTTACTCACTGGAAGAGCAAAGCTTGTCCTGAACAGACAGATCAACAGAAGGGTAGTCTGGAGCTTCATGATGTCTACAGTCAAAAACAGTAGGCATGTTTAAAAAAATAAATAAAAAACTTCATAAAGTCCTACCATACATTTTACCATGCCAGAAATGAAACAATGAGCGTAACAGAATCATCTTACCGTTTCTATGGTTCTGCTTTTCCTTTTCTGTGAGCATGCCTTCTCGCCCTGTCCATATCCCTTTTAAGTTCTACCCATGTGAGCTGTTATAGTCCCGTGCCAACCCATCCAGACAATGTGTGGTCAGTGGGACAGACATTTCTCATGGCATCAGGCTCAGACACTTGCAACACAGGGCAAGTAAGCATGTTATTAGGTGTAAGTCATGTCTCTAAACACCATGACATGGTCTGCGTCAAGTTGTTAACAAGTCTCTAAAGAACCTGAATTTGAAATTGAATGCGCTTCTAGCATAGATTACATACCAGATTTTCATTGACTGACGGAACTCGGTGACTTGCAGTTTGAAGGACTTTTGTACATACTGGTGTACAGTACATAATCACTTCTTATATGTGCTAAGTGTTCCAAGAAAGATTTATGTGCCCATGTGTGGCACTTCAGGGTGTAATTACAGATAGACTGTAAGACTGACAGGATTTTTAGCCTGTCATGAAAAAAAAAAGAAAACAGGAGCTGGGAGGTTATAATCACACATTTGTCAGATGAAGTTGTTCATCATCCGCTGACTGGTGTTGGATTCTAATTGGCAAATCATGGGTATTAGCTGACTGAGTTGGGATTCATGTTGAGGATACACAGTAAATAAAAAAAGGAAAGTTGTGTGTTTTTGTGAGTCTGTCTGGAAGAAGATGAACAGCTTGTGAATTAGCTCAAATGTTTTTAGGTTTTATGTGTTTTAACTTCTTGAATAGGCTGAAATGGCAATTGAACTTAAGCTCATTCTTGCCCTTGCTTTTAAAGCAACATTATGTAGTATTTGTCTCTTTAAAACAAAGCTTCAAAAATAATTTTGATGGTACGCTGACTTGTAACAGGGAGAATGGCGTCTCTATCATTGCCAGTCCAGGCCCGCAGATCTATCACAAGAACGACGTAATGATTTACAGCACCACATCACACACTAATACAATATTCAGCAAGCAAGCTATAAGAAGAAGCAAAAAGTATAGAATGTAGTTGTTTGAAAGATGTTGTCGTTGTCAGAGGAAGTGAGGAAAAGAAAAAGAGAGAGTGACCGAGCTAGAGTATATTTCGGACTGGCTTTTACTCTGGTGTGAGCTAAAAGAGCTGAAAGGATGCAAGACGGATGCCTAGCTGGCCTTCTTGTTGTTAGACTAAGTAATAATTTATTAGCAAGCTTACTATGTCTTGTGTTGTTGTGCTTGCTTGATATTTGGCTGTGTTAGCAGAGTTGTTGCCTCAAGCAAAATCAGACGTTTAGCTGGTAGCTATAAATGTTTAGTTGATGTTAGCATATTACTAGATAGAACACTCAGGCATTTGCAGCAGCACAATTAACAAGGTTGCAGACATACATATAACATAGACATTAAACATATATCAATTTACAATAGGAATAAATAGTAAGTCACAAGGTCATAAAATATCAAAATTTCTTAAATATTCACTACAAGTAATCAACAAGAAGGATCATCTGAGTAATCAGTCTTACCATCTACAGACAGAATTGCCAGCCTATAAGTCATTAAAAAGTTCTTTAAAAGCAACCAGTGAAACCGAAGATTCAGGACATTATGCAGCTGATTCCAATCAAAGGGAGCCGCATACTTAATAAAGGCCCCTTTTACCAATTGAGTCCAGCCTTGAGGGACAGGTAATAGTAATAAGTCCTAACAACGAAAACAGTATCTTCCCGTGCCTTTGTTTTGGATGTAGCTATGTAAGTAGAGAAAGAATAGCCTCATAAATAAAAATGTGCCAAAGATAAGTCTACGGGTAGACAATGCAGACCAACCAACCTGAGCATACAAGGAGCAATGATAAGTAAGGGCTCTAAAGTTTGTGATAAACCTCAGTGCTACATAGTAAACAGTATCCTAGTGTTTACTAAACATTAGAGCCCTCACTCATCATTGCACGTACATGCTCTTGCATGGGTTGGTGTCTAGCTTTGTTGGCTAGCTTGCCACCCAAGTTTCAAGCAACTTTTTGCTGCTGCTGGTGGAGAGCGGCACCGGTGTTGCTCAGCAGAGTCTATGGACATAACATTAGCTTGTGGCAGTGGCAAAGAGACCGAAGAGGACATTGATGGAGGAAGCTAAGAAGAGTAAAAAGGAGTGACCAAGCAATGGCGATGTTTAGCTGTGTTAGCAAAGTCGTCGACTTGCTAGTTTTTGATAATAAGTAATGTAAAGCTGTAGTAGTAGTAGTAGTAGTAAAGCTGTCCTTATTTACCACAGCGGTGAATTACAGAAGGGGCGCCAAATCCCCCACAAAAAAAATCTTACATAATGTTGCTTTAAACCTAGAATGTGACCAATAGGCCTTTTTCACAGCAGATATGTTTGACTTGTTGTAGCAGGAATAGCACAGGTGTTACTAATAACATTATTTGTGGCTCTTTGTGTCCCACTAAGTCATAACAGTGTTATAGATTTTTACATGAAAAAAGGTCTATATCTGACAGATTTCATTTGTGGCACCAGTACAGCTCAGATGTGCATCAGCTATGTACTGTAAGTCCCCACCATGTCTCAAGAAACAGGATTACTGAATTAACTCACTGCAGTGAGTGAAACCCAGAAAAGCTCTTCTTACTTTGGGCCTTGCTCACAACTGGGTTTTTCAGTGTAATTATCCAGCTAACATCTCTTTTTCTGTTCTTCATGAGACATTGTGGTTTTTATGTTGTGTGGTTTTTATACTCATTATCCTTTAGATGGCAGCAGAGTTCTACTATAAACTGCAATGATTACAGTTCAATAATGAAAACTGTCTCATTCAATAGAATGGTGTAGAAAATAGAGGTTTTAAATGAACAAACTTTAATTTAAAGTATCAGTTATTTTTATTGGACAGTCAACATGTTCAATACATCCATCAGATGTTTTCTTCTGAGATTCATTCTAAAGTTTAAAAATAAAATACGAAAAACTGATGATGATCACTGGTGATAGACAAAATCATGTAAGTCAAGTTTTATTATTACTTTAAATCTTGCATATTAGATTAAACGCTTTTGTTAACAGGGTCATCTTCATGATGACCTTCTTTGTCACAGGGAGTTGTTGTGGTTTCAGCAGGAGCTGGAATCTAAGGAAATGAAAAGGGAACCATGAGTGAACAAATGAGACCTTCACAAAGACAATTCACAGTGAGATGGAGAGAAAACACATATCAGACAGTATTAATGATGTTTGCAATCCTCTCTGCTTGTAAATCAGACTGTGTTACCTGAGTATCCACAGTGGTCTTCAAGGCGTTTTCCTGTTTCATAATCTGACGCTGGAGAGCCAAAGAACAAAAATTAGCTTTCATCAGTATTCACATGCAGAAAGTTACAGTTTACAGTTTACTTGGTTCCTACCCTAAATCTTCTGAGTGGATCAGGCTGAACAGGAAGCTGCTGTTGCATGCCGCCGCCTGTGATCCCCTAAACAAAGACAGCAAGATGAGGTAACAAATGGTCATTCACTGGTAATAAAAGCATGTTTTGGAATGAAAATCAGTTATAGAGGTGAGTAATTACCGGCAGTGGCTGCTGAGGAGGATTCATTTGTGCCATTGGAGGGACTCCCATGAAAGGAAGCTGCCAGTGGAAAAGAAAGAGAGAAATATGTTATTTTTGTGTGGTACTCCAAACCCTGAAACAACAGAAAATTATGTCAGACTTTTGACAGTATGTGCAACACTAACCGCATTGACTGCAGGGACAGTGTACACATTTGGAACAGGGGGTGGTACGGCAAAAGCAGGAACTCCAGGAACAAACTTTCGTAGGGAGAGAGAGAGGGTACAAATGTGATTGTTACTGTACAATAGTTTATATGAAAGATCAGATTAAATATTTTGCACATACCACCTTTTATTTTTGTTTACAGCATTGGTGTTACAACCAGTTTTAATCTTATTCTTAACGACTATAATCTACAATTAAAGCAAAGAGACATTAAAAAGTTTGAATAAAATCTAATACTCCACCCTGACAGACTGACCTGAGCAAACTGCGGCTGCCCAAAGAAACCTGCCCCACCGGCAGCAACCATGGGTGGGTTCAGGCCTCCAGCCATCATTCCAGGGATTGCTCCATTTGCCAGTCCTCCGTTCATACCTCCCATCATTCCTCCGTTCAAACCTCCCATCATTCCTCCGTTCACACCTGGTATCATTCCTCCGTTCACACCTGGTATCATTCCTCCATTCAAAGCTGCAAGCAGCCTTTGTCTCTGTGTGAAAGGAGAAAAAGTGTGTTTTATTGACTACAATATAACTTGGATTGTTGATTAATTGCGCATAAATTATTAGTATGAAAATTTCTTACCTTGCCTGCATTGACCTGCAAAAAGTAAAGAAACCAGACGTTACATGCACTGCTTTGGATGCTAGATAGATAGATAGATAGATTGATAGATTGATAGATAGATAGATAGATACTCACATAGCAGACTGTTGCTACAAATGTTGCGAGGAAAAAAAGCTTCATTTTGCTGCCAAAAACCTGTAAAAAAAACCCAGAATAGATACATTTAACTCATAAAATTTAAACATCTTTTGTTAATATTTGCATGACATTTGTTAGAATATGACTCTGGATCTTTAAACTGAATTGCACATTAATTATGATCACATTATTATAAAATCTCAATTGCACAATACATACCGTATATTTTTTGGTTCTTCTTTCAAATGTTATGTGCCAAGGAGGACTCTAGTTGCTCCCTGAATGTAGAGCACCTTTTATCAGTCCGAGAGATTATTATGGGCCAATTAGAGAGAAGAACGCCGACTTATTCATGAACTATTTTCTGTCACCTGTGTGTCATGGGAACTCGTGATATGACATCTTCTTTTCTACTGTACAAGATTTCAAGAACTGTGACACAGTGAGTTGCCTGTTTTCAAAGACACCCGATTCAACCATCTAACATTGTTCCCAATACAGCTGAGAAACCACAAACAATAACAGAGTGATTCAGTGTCCTAAGAAGGGTTTGTGGAGGCTTCTGGAAGCCACTGATTAAAAACCAGCATGAACCATTTAAATGTTGAGGGCTGTGGCCTCAGGAGGCAAACATATGACATCATCATCAAGTGCTTTAATGGAGGAACCATGAAAACACGTGTGTATGCTCAAATTCGAAACATTTACATGGCAGGCACGAGAAGATGGCTTTGACTTTAGTAAAACAATTTCCAATTTTTAAAGCGCACATTTCATGTTTCTTTTCCTGCTGTATTATATTGCAAAGTTAAAATATGTGCCTCAGGCATGTCTGGAGGCCTAACTGTTATTTGTGATGAGTCTGTATTTGTCTCAAGCATATTCTTTTACTTACACCAGACCCAAAATGTCAGCAATGTCAGACCTCTTCATTAATTTGTAAATACCTCTGATGTTACTAATAGCGGGGAACAGATATGTGTCTGTCATGTTTCATCAGCACATTTTCTCAAGATGTTTAGAGCCATTACCTTCATTCCCAGTGTGGTTGGCTGGGTATGGTCTCACATACTGAGGCTGTCTGGGAAAGACGTTTTTTTTGCTGCTGCTGACTGGGCAACCCACAGGTAAACACGTTCTGTGGAAGTCTGGTCTGGAGCTCTATACTAATTACACGCTGTCACGCAGTTCAAATTAAGCAACCTTGTCTTCGTGTTTGCAGTTTAATGCTGTGACCAATGGTATTTCCTAATGTAGTTATGTAAATATACGCATTTTCATATGTCTGGTTCATAATTTATAGATAGAGACACTTTGACTTTATGACAGGCTTTATGAACAAGAACCTGTTGCTCCAGGAATTCTGCCGTGATGCGTGTAATGTGTGTAGGAGGAGTCCCAAATCACCATGTTGCATGTAGTTGCAGGCAGTGTACTGTAAATAGAAATGTGTGCATATTTGTACCAGACTCTTACACAAAAATAAGTGCACTCACAGGAGCCACACCCATGACTTTGGTCGATGTTGTTTAGTGTTTTACTCAAGTACACTTATTTTGGGCTCCAGATGATGTGACATCAAACTTTTATTGCACTGATATATTGGAATAAAGACTCAACAAAGATTCAACAATTGACTTCAATCATTTATTCATTCATTCATTCATTAAGTATGATGACTTATTTAAAAACATGTCTAAAGGTAACATCTGAGCATGAACAGCTAGTAGTGAGACTGGATCAGGAAGTAGGAATTAATCATGAGATATCTTTGAAGTCTGAAAGCTGTGTGCTCTCATTTTTCTTGCTTCTCCTCCGTCTCCGTCCCAGAGCATTCTTCCTCCTCTTCAGTTGCCATCGCCTTCATCACCGGAGACTGTGTCCTCCTGAGCCGAGCTGCCACTGAACGCTGAAACCTCACTCTGCCAGCTGCTTGTCCACCAGCAGCGCCCGCCTGTTGCTGGTTGTTTAGTCCAGCCAACGAGATCAGCTGCACTTGGCTGGGAGTCAGCAGGGCACCCTGTAGGTCTCCTCCAGCATTTCCCTGTGGCAGTACAGCAAAAAGTGTGACCGGTCCATTCCTGGCAGCCTGAGCCACCTGTCCTTGTGGATTCACACTGGTTCTGCCTGCCTGCCCCACAAGAAATGCCCCACCTTGCTGGAGAGCTCCAATGGGGATTAGCTGCTGCTGACCTACTTGGTTCCCGACTGGCTGGATAAAAATTGAGCCACCAAGTTGGACTAAGCGTGCCACAAAAGGTTCACCGTTTAGTGGGACCCCATTTTGAGCCCCAGGGTTGGCATTGTTGCCAGCTGCTGCTCCATTATTATTCACTGCCCCATTAGCAAGTGCCTCAGCACTCCCTGAAGACACACCACCCTCCACCACAACAGCCAAGGTCTGAAAGATAACCCACAGTATGCAGAACATGTTTTATCTCATTCACAGAACACAGTCGACTGATGAAGAGCTCCTTCTTCCTTTGCTTATAAAGAGAGAGTCAGATTCAGTGATCATCAACAGAGGTCCAATCAGAGTCTTGTGCTTTATCTCAAAACAACAAGTCACTGTAATCATCGTGACCATGATGCAGGCTATTTTTCGCTTTGTTACCTTATGCTTTGTTACCTTATGTGGGGCCATTATTCAGGATTATGTGGCAAACCTAAACCAGGTATCAGTCACTTGCATTCTCAAAAGCACAGTTGCAGAGGTCATATTTTCATGCCACAGTGGCATCAGGAAGCTTGACCAACAAATAACACATGATATTAGAGCATGCGCCGATGTCTCCTAGGGCCTTTTGGGGTCAACTGGGATCCACCAATATGATGCAATAACTTTATTTCAGGGCTGTAGAAAAACAACAGGGTGCAGTGAAATATTCTGCTCATGATATTGTGAAGTCCATTGCTGTCAATAAAGCTTTAATGAGAGCTACAATGAAACATTGGATGTAAAGAGAAACATTTACAGCAATTGGTACAAAGACAAGAAACACAGTTATGGTTTTACATCACCACTGTAACTTAACCTTGATTTAGAGAGTAATTCTACACTAAATCACTCTAACATACAAACCACAGTTCTTTTGAATGCTGGAACTATATACAACACCTTTTCTACTAATGAGCCGATGTAAACTTTCCCCCAGTTTTGGAATGCATTAGAAAACAGTTTCTGGATAAAACCAGCTAAAAATAATTCTTTCTTATATTCTAATATCTAAGAACAAAGATCAGAATGTCCAAGCTTAGCGTGACACAAAATAACAGCAATGACCACCAACACTTGCCCTCTATAGCAGGAGGAGGAGTTTCTTTCATCTTTCATGTGTCAGAGTTCCTTCATATTACAGAGGTTCACAGAGGCTTCTGTCTCAAACTACACTGTTGGGGCAGCTTTAATGAGCTTGTGTAGGAGATAAGGAACAAAATGTTGCTCAGAATAACAGGTTGACATCCATGTCCTCTGTGGAGAAAACAGACAGTAGGCATTAACAGGATAAAAAATAAATGGCAACAGTATTTGCCACATGCTTTACCAGGGTATAGAAATGCATGAGAATTATAGACAAATATACACAAATCATGGATAAATTGAGAGCATTATTTCTTTTGGTTAAAATAATGACACAATGTGCACCTAAGTAGCTAAATAACTGCTTATATAGTATATACACTCTAACTAGCGTCACAGATTTGAAAGTTCTCCATTTTGCTGAACTTGTTTACCATAAGTGATTCACATGGGGATGGTCACAGAGTCAAAGCTTAGAAGTTTTTCTCAACATTGATAATGTCCTTCGGGTAGTTATGCCATAGCATGCTTTTGCTCTTACCATTCTTGATACCAAAACAGGAAGTCCATTCTTTAAAGGACACCTGCTTATCCTTGTCAGCGTCACACTCTTGGAAGAAGCGGGAGGTGCAGTGCTCCATCGGCACCAGAGGGACTCGAAGTGGGGCTAGCTCCGAGTGGGACAAGAATCTGCATAGGACAGATGAACATCACATTTTGATCATTGTGAGCATCTAAGTCATATACACTAAAGTATTGTTGCATTAGAATTGCACTCAATGAGTCTTATGATATGCCTTGAAAGTACTGTCTGGTGTTCTGTTAAATATTTGATATAAGCCAATCCTGTCGTCTACCACCAACATGATCATTCAAGATCATAGCTTCAGAAAAACAGCATGTAAATTCACTTTTTGTATACAGGTTAGGATCATATTTAATTGTTCATCGATGTTTTTGTATATACAATTCTTAGAAGTAATATAAACAAGTTGGTGTCCTCTCATTGTTATCTGTTATCATCACTAATGACCACAAAAAGTCCATCATTATCTGCTTATGTAGGTTTGTAATATATAAAATAGTAAAAAATAAAACTACTGATTCAGCTAACATGCAAAAAAAAATAATAAGAATGGGTGTTGTGTTGCTCTTCAATCTGAAAATGGTAATTAAATAAATAAAAGAACACCTTATTAAAAATGTTAGCTATCAGTGACAACCCCATACTAGAGCCCTCTATGAAAATTTTTAAAGAGAATTCTAGAGGTTGAGGAAAATTGTACACAGAGGAATGAATTCTACCTGTCAGAGGGGTGTTGGTCCAGTTGAGCAAACTGCCAGTGCACTGGGTAGATGTACATGTTGTAGTTCTTCTCAAAGTCCTGTGCGAGCAGCTCAACAGAGTGATCACCAGCATGAAGACGCCTCTCGCTCTCAAAGATTTTCTTCACCTACAGAATACGTGACCAGTTTGATTGACTTTGATTACCTAAGACACAGACTTTTAACAACAAACCATTCATATAATTGCTCCTTTTACCAAAAATGCCATGTGACTTTTTGACTCACTCGTTGGCTGTTTGATTGGATACAAATAACTTACTCTAAAACGCTGTTTAGGAGTGAGGAAGCCAGGAGAAACGGAGTCATGGTCATACAGCTGCAGCAGCACATTTTTCAGCCAATCCCTCATTCGTAGAGGGAACTGGATCAGCTCAGTGTCCAAACATGGAGCTATGACTGAGAGAGAAACCAAGAGAGAGAGAGAAATGTTTCATTCACCATACAAGAACAAAAATGTTGTTTAAACCATAAACTTTGTAGAGTGGTTATCTCTCACATTTGCATGGCCCTGTATAGTCCAGATGAAGTCTGTGCCCTCTCTTAGTGCCCTCCAGGTTGCATTTAGTAGCAAAGAGTTCACATGACGTATCATATGTTTTGTTGTCTGTTCCACAAACCTACAAAAATTGAACAACAACCAAAAATGCAACAGTCAAATGCAATACAGCAGCTGTTGTAAAACCATCCCAGTTTAGCTTTCAGCAGACCATCCATACTTACGTGATCAAACTCATTCACGCTGGGAGGACATTCTGACGGCTCTTGACACACACAGCCTGGTTTCTTGTCCACATCAAGTTTACACGTCTTTCCACGTTTGCAGGGAAATTTGTCACATGGATCTAAATGAAAAGACAATCAATGCAATGAATTTTAATATACTTTACTTAAAACCAGCGGTATCTGTTCGGGTTTGGTTTTATTTTATAGTGTGATGACCAATGAGCTATAACCACTACACACCATACCCTACATTCCTCTACCATTTTAGTTTGTACAGGGATTACATTCAGCTTGATCTCTATTATTCACTCCTTAAGCCCGCAGAGGTGTGTTTTGGTAGTGACTGTGAAGCAGAGTGACGCTATTCATGCGGACATTTTAGCAAAATTATCCAGTCAGCAGATTCCCCATGTGAGTCTGTTGGGATAGTGCATATGTCAGTATGGTAACCAACCAGCAGGGGCTTCGGGGTGGTGTACGCCTCCACTGAGAGAGGACCTGGAACTGGGGTAGAGATCCACCGTGGCTCTTATCTGCACTGGATTCATTCCTACTAAAGGACCCTGGAAAAGTACATGAAAAATGGAAACATGGAAATGCAATTTCTTGAGAATTTGGAAAAATTGTTTCAATTACTTTAGCTACATTCACACCGCAGGCCTTCATGCTTAATTCCCTGATTTTTTTTTTAATTACACATTATTTTTTTAAATGTGACCCATATCAGACTCATTGTGAACAGGCCACAGCCTGAAAGTGACCTGCATGCATAAAATAACAATATGACGTCACACACAGCACACTGTCAAAAAATCCGACCTGTATCTGATTTGGACCAAATATGAAAGTGGCCCAGGTCCAAACAGGAAAAGATCAGATTCCATGTGACTTGGATTTGTTCATACTGTTATAAAAATAATCAGATCTCAGTCCCATATGAGCAAAGCAAATCATCTTTGGGTCACTTTGGTCTGCAGTCTGAGCTCCACCTTATTGACCACATCACATTGCAGCACTGCAACAAAAGCAAATCAAATTATCTTTATGAAAACCTACAATAATCAATGTTTTGGCCACTTGGGGGCAAAGGAACACACTGTAAACACAACACTCTGTACTCACTTTGTGAAAGCGGTGAGAGTTAACCAAAACAGTAAAGTTGTGGGCCGTAGAAAATCAAAAATATGAGCTGAAAGACTCTAAAACTCTCTGTAGAGGTGAGGGAAACTGCAGAGCAGAGAGGCAATTCTCTGTCGGTTTTTCACTTTGACCAACTCCTTTGAAATGCAAGTAGTCATGTGATCAATTGTTAATTTAAAAATACTGATTATAGCCCCTTTAAAGAAAGTAAATTTAGAGATTATGTATGCATTGACCTACCCATTTTCCGGCCCTTCTTCTCTTTGCCTTGTGGACTGTATTGTCAGTGCTGCTGCCCTCAGACTCCGAAGGATCCTGTTGGCTCTGTTCCTGTCTAGATGGTGTCTCTTCACTCTGTGGAGAGTGCTTCCTTGCCCTCTGGTTCTTCTTTTGCTTCCTTGCCTTTCCCTTGGTGTGAATTCCACTGTCATTCTTACTTTTCTCTTCCTCCTTTCCAGCCAGTCGGGACCCCAATTCAAACTCTCCACTGCTCTTCGGTTCTTGGGGTTCAACATTTGCTTCAGGTTCTTTTTCGTCAACACTGATTTCTGTAGATTTGGCCTGTGAATCTTTGTCCATGTCCTGATCAGACGCTTCTTCGCTGTCCGCTGCTTCAGTGTTTTGCATGTCTTGTTTGTAGTCATCAGCAATGGTGGGCAGTGCTTTCTTGCTGGTTTCCTTGTCTTTAACATCTGTTTTCGACAGAGGCTGGTCGGCATCAGTGTGGGGTTTTATGTTAGCAGATACAATCTGTAGAGGTTGTAAGATGCCACTGTCAGCAGCGTAGTCAAGATCAACTGGGATCTCTGACTCTGTGCTACCATCTGTTTCCTCCAGCAATGCCTCTCGCTCCCCTCTGTCAGCTATTATTTCAACAGACTCCTTTTCCTCATGTGACATCTGTCCCACCACCACCTCTTCCTTCTCCAGCATTTCAGCATCTTCCACACTCTCTTCCTTGATGTCTTCTTCCTCATCTGCCACCTCTTTGGCATCTTCCTCCACTTCTAGTTTGTCCCCCAGCTTCTTCTCCTCCACTTCGGCTACCTCATCCTCACTGACCTCCACAGACTCCCCCTTGCCTTTGTCCATCTCCACTGCTTCTGCTTCTTCCTCCAGCACTCTTTCTTCTGTTTCCTGCTCTTCTTCTGCTTCTTTCTTTAAGAGGTCTACCAATTCCTCCTCACTCAACAGGATTGCAGTGCTTTTGTCACTCATTTCAGTCACCTGAAACTCTCCCTCGCCCTTGTTGGCGTTAGCATTGTCTTCAGAGCTCAACTCCTCATCTTCCTGCTCCTGGCTGCTGGCCGCAAACGTGACTAAAGTAGGTAAAACCTGTGGTTTGTTGGCCTCCTCTGCGATAATGTCCTTATTTGGGAGAAAAGAAAAATCTTCATTTTACAACATGAACTCGTCTTACATTTCAAACACCTGTTTTAGAATCAATTTAGAGTCCTGCTGTACCTTTTCTTTGGCTGTATGTGGAATCTTACGCAATCCACGATGTTTTCCATGAGGTTTACTGTTTACCTGGATACAATGGGGATAATTAATAATGAACATCCATTCAGCTAATTCCAAAGATGCAATAAACACATAATACATCACATGTTTTGTTTTGGCAGAAAAATACTAATAACTACTCACAGACAGAGCAAATGTAGCTGCCAGTAAGCAAAGGAATGCTAAGCAGGCCCTCATACCTGAAACATGGAAATGAACAGTTTAAACAATGGACAAAAATCTACATAAGATTTTATTACATGTGCTAATTAAAGAAAGACAAAATACAAATTAAAAGGCAACCAATGCATTAAAATCTGACACCTAAATGGTCATAACAAAGACATGAACTTAGATAGTGTTTCAAAGTTAAAACAAGTGAGTGCATCTGTATGCTGCCATGACCAGCAGAGCTGCAGGACCGGCCTCCACTGTTGTCAAGGTTGCAGGCCTCTGAGATGTGCCTCTCTCTCAAAAGTCACATTCAGAGCTAAAGTAAACATCAGAAGCTACCAGACTGGAAAAAGTTGACTAAGTCCACAAACTTTTTGTTTCTCTGGACGGAAACAAAACAGACTCTGCGGCCCTGTGCAGTGGAACAATGGCGCTCTGGTATGGCCCAGTAAACCCCATATAGTTGTAGACAGTGTGCATGCATGTGTGTGTGTGTGTGTGTGTGTGTGTGTGTGTGTGTGTGTGTGTCAAAATTCAGATCCAAATCCAGAAGCGATTAATCAAACAGATTTATTTGATCTTTACAATTACGAGGCAATGTTACAAAGGATACGTATTGACTTTTCATCTTTAAAATTATACCCATATTACATGATAGTAGTAAATGGATCTTTCACACTATTTAATAAGGTTATTTGATCTCTTTGAGGATATTTCACATCTATAAAATAAGCAACATTTAAATGTATCTATTATGTTCAATGTATTAGTATAGACATTAGTACTGACAATCACTATCTCTTGATATGCCTGATAACTTAGGAATCAATGTCAACATAAGTAAAACAAAAGTAGAACACCCAAGTAAAGTTCTGGCTATCACAAAAGAAACTACAGTAACTATATCCAAACCAGTAGTCGCTGCTTACACCATACAACAAGTTCAATTGCAAATTAGTTAGTCAACAAGATATCACACAGATATGATATTTGATCATTAACAAATTACCCTTCAAAATAATGGAAACATCTCAGCAATATAAATTTTACCTGAGGCTGGTAGTTGGAAGAGAAATGAGAATCCCGAACAAACACCAGTACGTGCCTGTGTTGAACCTGTGAGGATGTCCTTTTGTATTCGAGACACCGCTCACATTGTCCACACAAACTGGCATGCTGCACACACACATACAGTTTTTTCTGGGTCCATAGTGCTAACACTTTTGCTAACTCTGGGAGGGTCTTTGGGATTCAGACGTACAGAGAGAGGGAGAGGACGAGACCCTGCATTGAACTTGTTGGCAGAAGTTGGGTGCTCTGCCTCAAAAAATCTGCAATGTTAATGTTTTCCAAAAAAACACAGTTAGAAAATAAGGTGACACACCAGAGGTTATAAACCAACCCATGTGTAACCTCTTATTTACACTTATTTTATTATTTTATTTCCTGACATAGTTTATGCACCAAGAGAAAGATAGTTGTTGTGTACCAACTCTAGTAGCTCTAGTAGTATTAAATGTGTTTGTGTGTAGGTCGTTTTTTACAGAGTAAAACCTAGCCAATATGTGAAACATGACACGAATCTTTGTTTCAGGCTAGACTGGAATAATGCATCATTTTGGCCACTAGATGTCACTCCGTCACAAGCCTGTGTTCCTAAGGCCACTAAAAAAGAGTTGATTTTTGATCTGATCAAAGACATGATGATTAATAACAGGACATTTTTTGTCAGCACCTGCCTTTGGACACTTTTTTGCAAATCTTTCTTGTAACTTCTACTCATTTGACAAAGCAATTTCACCCCAAGGGCCATTCAGTAGCTGCTCTGGAGCTTTTGATCATATTACATGATCAAAATCATGCAGCAGCAGATG
This sequence comes from Micropterus salmoides, assembly GCF_014851395.1. Taxonomy (NCBI): domain Eukaryota; kingdom Metazoa; phylum Chordata; class Actinopteri; order Centrarchiformes; family Centrarchidae; genus Micropterus; species Micropterus salmoides. Next base: position 10,936,089 of record NW_024040263.1, on the reverse strand, counting down.
GAGTTTTCCCAGTTGTAATGGATGTTCAAATTGACATGTTATTCTGTGACAATTGGGCAATCTCTATTTATTGACAAAGATGATCTGATACAACCAAAAGCTGCAGAGCAGTAAATGGACCTTGGGGTGATATTGTTTGTGGACTAATGGGAACTTTGAAGCTTAACTAATACTCATGTATCAAGTCATGATATTGATGTCACAATAAATCCCTCATATTACAACAATTGCAGTACGATGTCTGAGATCATTAGCACTTTGTATTATTCAAGCAAAGATTCCCTACAGCCTGTGGTGGAATAAGTACTCAGACATTTTGCTCAAGTAGAAGTACCAATACATCAGTGAAATACTCTGTACAAGGAAAAGCCCTGCATTAAAACTTGTACTTGGCGAGACACTACTTTCTGTGCTCCAAGTACCTCTGTACTGCAGGTTTCTGTTCCTCCCTGATTAGCTCATTAAACACCAGGGAGCAACAAAAACCTGCATCACACTGGCTCTTGAGGATCCAATTACTAGTCAGTTCTGCTCTAAATGTCCAGTCGCATTAAGAAAATCAGTAAACTAGATGCATCTGAAAGGGTCAATGCTTCGTAAGATCATATGTAACTTTTGTGCAGACATTACTGACTGCCAACGAGCAATCGTCTTCTCCTCACTCCTCCCCTGTTCTAAAGCAGGACCTTACAACAACTGGTAGCTGTGGTTTTGGCGAACAGCTCCAGACCGGTTGAACATCCAGTCTAATTACATGTTTCATTTGTATGGTTGAAATCCAGAGAGAGGTTAACAAGGATCATCATCTGTCATCTTATTTTAGGCCTGACCATACATGGATATCCAGGAAACAATTATGAGCCTGCGGGAGGAAATACAGAAGTCTTTATTTAGGCTTTCTACTGTACACGTCCTATTTCCAATAACATCATGAAATACTGAGGACAATCGGTTAGAAAACATGGTGTTGTTTTTTTTAGTAAAGAGCATCATTCATGTATTAAGCCTTAATGGGCATGACTCCAGTTATGCTCCAGTGGTTACATGTTTAAGCCTCCTTATTGGATAGATGAGTTCAATTTATAATTTTTTCTTTGCAAGGTAGTACCTCTCACTTGCTTCTTGTAATTTATTATTAGAAAACTATTAATCTCAAGGTTTTGGTAGACTAGATAGTAAAGAGAAGTAGAAAAAAAACATCCATTTCCCCCGGAAACAAGCATGACCCTGTCTGGCCCTCCTTTCCTCGCTGAGTGGGAGAGTTTGTTTTTTCAACAGGCCACAAACCCTATGGTTTAGCTAAACTATATTTCACTGAAGACTTGAGAGGGGGTGGGGGAAATTTAGTGGCTGAGTGAAACAACTGTGTGTGTGTGTGTGTGTGTGTGTGTGTGTGTGTGTGTGTGTGTGTGCGTGTGTGAGAGAGTGAGTGCACACATCATTATCGTGCCAATGTGTGTTTGTTTTGAGCTCGCTTTCCCGAACAAATACACCTTGGCGTGTCGACACAGTAAAGGGACATCCGGAAGGAAGTGATGCAATCAATTCAATTAAGCTTACTTATATACAGTTGAGTTTCCTACAGAATATCCACACATCCTGCTTTCACCGCCTCAACCGGCAGCTTCCACACGCGGATCAGAATACACACTGGGCTCTCCGGTTTGCTGCTACACACACTGAATAAGGACCACTGAGAAAATTCTCACACTAGCTCTGAATCTAACGGATAAAAAGGTAATTGATCATATATTGACTGATTGTATATAATGTTTGTCTGTTTTTTTTACTCCAGGCTTTGGTAACTCATGTTTTTCTAGCATGCAATCTTACTACATGTAATGGTGATAACCTGATTGTTATTCTTGGTTAACATTATTCAAAACTTTCATTGCTGTTGCGCTATTAGTTAAACAAGTTTTTAAGTTTCTGTTCACTTTTTCTTTATGCGTTTAGCAGTTTAAGTGTAAGAGCAATCTTTGATAGTAACATGTTTTGTATTTTTCAGATGATTTATTAAGTTGAGATTTTGTGGTTTTAAGTTTACCTCAAATTGTCCTTGAGGAATGCAGTATTTAATACTGAATAGAATCACATTAGTAATGATATCAACCACATACTGTATGTCTGTTACAGAATGAAGTTTACCATAATCACATTTTGCCTGATTGGAGCAGTTTTTGCCAACCCAGTAAGTATGCAAACCAGGAAATTTACACAATATGCTAAATATAATGTCAAAGAAACTATAAAGCAGAGGATGCAAGCTAAATGGCTTCAGGTTCTGTGATGACATGCTGTGCATTTACTTACATTTAATTAATATTGTCATTGACTCTTCCGGATGCAACCATAATAGCATAAGTGTAAACAATCATTTTTGTACTGCAGTTTCTTTTATTTATTTATTTATTTTTTTTGCAATGTGATTTAATTACTACTATACTATATGTCAGCAAAGCAGGAAGGCTCAGTGTAGTTACCTAGCATGCTAGAGGGTCCGGATCACTTAATATGGATCTTGTGCACATCAAGAAACCTTCATGTAAAGTATATTCCTTGTTATAATCATGACCTGTGATTTCTTTCCGAAAGATTTCATTCAATGCAGTTTTGGAATCAAGTGAGCTTGACCCAAACTCGGTGAGTGCTTCTTGAAATTAGTCCTACCTTCACACTATATCACATTTGACTCTTGGTGTTAAAGCGCAGGAACTCAACACTCAGATTTATTCCTCTGACACAGTCAGCAGTAAGCCTAACAATAGGTGTGGTTACTCGAATATTCTCCAGACCTCAAGACCATTTCAGAGACTTTTGTTTACGATAGTGTATGTCTGGACCCATTTATGCAACAACAGATTACCCGGGCGATGGTTGACAAGAACGGGTCTTTAATTAATGTGATGATTGTTTGTGTTGCAGTTTTAAGATATAATTAAACCTATGGTGGTTTTCGCTTACTTTGTTTTTCTTTCCCAGACTGAAAGTGTGTCTGTCTCACAATCATCTGAAAATGACACTTCAGAGCTTCAGGTAATGATTATTTTCAGATGCAGATGACTTTTTGCATCACTTCTGATTGCTAAGTTTGACCTAAATTGGTCTTATTTCTGTTGCAGAGCTCTGAAGAAAATACATCAAGTCAAGTGAGTTATTTTGATTCATCAATCTTCTGCATGACTCAAAAGGAAAAAATCTGCTGATTTTGACGGTGTTCTGTAAACGTGTTTGAATTCACCTCGTAAAGTGTATATCTTTTCAGAGTCAGAGTTCAGAGTCAGAATCAGAGTCGTTAGAATCCACATCAGAGGACAAGGTGGGTTTTATCATTGCTCTATTTTTTTACTTTGTTTTCATCAGTAAACTACATGAAGCATGTTATTGCTGGCTTCATAAAACTTAAATTCATCATATTTTATGATGGCGCTATAATAGTGCAAACTAATAATAAACATGATGAAAAGAATTACTCGAAGTGAAAGAAAAAATAAAGGAAAGAAAGAAAAATATGTGTCCTTGGTGCAGATAAGTAAGTAAGCATTTACATAAAAAACACATACAATACTGTATGTGTACTTACACTGTATGCTTACAACTTTCTTGCTGCACTCGACTGTTGAAGAAATAAAATGTTGCCTTATTTTCTAAAACGGTATGTTTCTTTTTCACAAACAGACTTCAGAGGAGGGTAACAGTCAATCAGATGAGGATGACGGGGTAAGACCAATTAAATCATGTATTTTGTCAAACCTTGTATGTTTGCCAACTGTTAATGTATTCCTTTCTTCTGATCTCATATTATCATATTATTCACTGTATCTCCGCAGACAGACTCTATGGCTGAAACCAGAGATAATAGCATGGGCAGTGAGGAGAATGTTCGAAAGGTGGGATAAACATTTTGCACACTTAAACTATGTCCTGCTTTAGGTGAAATGAAAGTGGATTGACACTATGCTCTGCTTATTCTCTTCATCAGAGTTGGGTTCGAGTGTTTTCAAGTGTCATCAAAGTCCTGAGCGCAGAGGACAACAGCAGCACAGAGGTTGAGGGTCAGTCGGACCACTTGACTGAGAAACAGGCCAATCGTACCTCCACCAGCGCCACTTTCAGACAGAGGACCAACACCGCTAAGGGTCACACAAACCTACCACTGGTGGAGAATCCCAGCGACAGCAGTGACACCACCAGTGACAGCGCAGACAGCAGTGACGTTACTAGTATAACAGCTGTCACCACTTCCAGCAGTGAGAGCACCAGCAGTGAAAGCAATGAGACCAGTGAGGACAGTGACAGCAGCGACGCCAGCAAGAGCTCAGAGGAGAGTAATGCCACTGACAGCTCCGAGCTTCAACAAATCAAAACCCAGGACTGTGTGAATGGAACGCAGAGCTGTGAAAGTGAGGAGCACTTCTTCCAGGATATAGGCGACGATGCTCATTACTCAGTGGACAATCTTATGATGCCAGATGAGGCTGAAAGGGAGTTAAGTCTACGGAGATGATGGCATGCACTTGTTAAGCTATATGTTCCCCACTATGAACTACAATACCATTACATATCCTGTATTGAAGACTTCAGGATAACAAATTTGCTCTTGCCCATCGCTTCTGAATGTTCATTTTGGCATTATAATGTTACCTGCAGCTGAGTGAGCTTTGTGTGTATGATATTGTGATGAAGATGTATCCTAAGCATGTAGTTGTTTTAATGATAATAAACAAATAATATAACCATGGTATTAGGTGCTTGCATGTTTTTATATAATCAGACTTGAGCAATAGTGGAATGTAAATATAAGTACATTTTCTTGTACAGCTTTGAAGTGCTTGAACTTTACCTAAATGTATGCAGCTTTGTACTAACTACTCCACTAGCCTATATTTTAGAAGGAACAGTTGTAGCCTACTTTTGACTCCACTGCCTTTATTTTGTAACTACCATAAAACTAAACAATTGAAAGCCTAGTCCCAATTAGACGCCTGTCCCTTCTACTGGCCAGGTGTGGCTACACTTCTGACAACTTGACTTCTGGTCTGATTTTTACAAAAGTTCTTTGGATGTATTTAAACCTCTGAAAGCCCACCGGTTCACGTGCTTGTGCTTTGCTGCTTAGATTGTTAGATGGATTAAAAACTCCACAATTGAATTGTTTAGTTCATTTTACAGAAACAGTGAGCAATGAAGTATTTTCATTCATATTGTGTCCAGCATTGTAAAGGAATTAAAAGCCTGTCTCATACACTCCAGTCTAAGATGAGTTGGCAAATAAAATCCCAGGCTATACATTTAAGTTTTACAATAGTTAGTGACTTAGCATGTTACAACTGTATAACTCACAGAATGATTTGCCATAGGCAAACAGTGCCGAATAGTAGCGTTATAACGTAGTTCATTAGCTCTGTCTGCATCTGCATCCAATTGTCAATCAATCAATCAATCAACTTTATTTCAGACACATAGGTCTATATCAGTAAAATAAACTAAAATAAATATAAAGACGCAATACAAGACACCTAGTATAAAATATGTACAAGCTCATATCATAACACATTCCACCATAATTAAAACACATAAAGACATTTGTTCCAATGAGGTATACCTTGTATCACTTTTTGTAGGTTCAGTTAAAGCTAAAATTACCAATTTATTTTTAATTAATCAGCCGACACATAAATTTATGCATAAGACTCCACAATACAGAATGAAGACCGGGAAAATTAGTTGTCACAAACATATGATCTGCACTCGTCCATCTTGGGAACTTCAGCAGGATTCTAAATGCATAATTAAAAGCCACTGGCAGCTTTTTCATTTTCCCTTTAGTATAACTGCACCACAGGTGGGCTGTATAGAGTAGAGTACAGTAAGCTTTAAAAAGAGCTATTTTAACATCATCAGCACACATATGAAATTTCCGTGCCAGCATATTTGCTAGTGCATACAATTTGCAACACTGCTGCTGCATATCATCATCATTACATAAATCATCCCTGATTATATGACCCAAATATCTTACTTTATTCACCACATTTAAAACTTGGTTTGCCAAATAAAAAGTAGGAAAGGTTTGTTTCTGATCCTCCTTGGTTTTGGCAATCATAATAACACTTTTTCCAGGGTTAAATTTTATTGTCATGCTGCACACCATACATTGAGCATACTCTGAGCAGTTGCTTCAGGCCAGCACTATAAGGAGACAGGACAACCAGATCATCACCGTACATCAGATGGTTAATAAGACTATTCCCCCACGATACAACCCGTCTTACATTCTTTTAACTTGTTAGAAAGGTCATCCATATACAAATTAAATAGAACAAGTAACAATATTCCACCTTGTCTGATCCCATTATCACTAGAAAGGGTACAGAAATGTGATTTCCCCATTTAACTTGCATAGTTTATGCATATACCAAAAAAGCAAAATCCTTATCAAGAATGGATGGACCCTTCGCTCTTGTAGTTTTCCAAACAATATACCATGATTAATTTTTGCCAATATCTTTAGACCCAGTTACCCCATCAATACAAGAATGGGAAAGGCAACCTTACTGTTAATAATAACCTTAACTTCTTTCCATAATTGATCAATATTATTTTGCTGAAGCTTTTTGGCCATTGAGTTTGCCCTCATGGCCTGCTCATTTCTTTTAATAAAACGTACAGCATATTTAAATCTGGCATTAGCATATTTTTTATGTTCACACTCCAGGCCATAGCCTTTCCTGATAAGATCCAGTTTTTAAAAGCTTTTCAGGCCTCTTTATGGAGTTCAGATAAATATTAATTCCAGCCTGGTCTGAGATTATGTTTAGAACTTTTTTTTACAGGATAATTTACTGCCCTCATTTAAACAATTCACAATTTTATCATACATTATACACATCTTATGATTTTGGTTCTTACAGTTAATATTGTCACACAGAATAGCACCAATTGGTATGTCCATATTCCGTAGGCTCTTGACCATTCTCTGTGACCAGTCTAATTTCCTATTTTGCTCGTGGTTTTCATAACTGGTGGTCAATTCAGGTGCACTTTCAACATTTAATGTCATAGAGACAGGCATGTGATCTGTTGTGGCCAGACTATACACTATATTTTGCTTTTAATACTTACAGTACATGTTTGCTTAAAAATACTTCCGTACTTTGATAAAAACTGAGTGTAACGTTAGGATCTGAAAACTTCTTGTGCTGCTATTAGCTAGCTAATTTAGCTACATTAGCTAGAATATGCCTCTTTTGTTGAAGCTTAAATGTTGAGAGGTTTGAGGCAAGGTTGGTCGTAAGTCGACGCTGAATTATGTAACGGTGCTACCATACCACAATTACAGAAACACGTTTAAACCTAGCCATAGTCATGGCTATATTGCATTGATTTGGGACTATCGACACGGCCGGTTAGCTCAGTTGGTTAGAGCGTGGTGCTAATAACGCCAAGGTCGCGGGTTCGATCCCCGTACGGGCCAACTAGCTTTTTCTCTATCGATGAGTGTTCCTTGGGAAGGAACGGTTCAACATTGCTCGCAAACGTATCATCAAATTTTTTATACAGTCGCAGCATGTCAAAGTTTAAGTTCCTGAGGTTTGTTTGTTTGCCTTCTATAAGACTTCCACTAGATGGAGGCAAACTCAACACTTAATGCTGCGTTGTTTACTGACAGCTCTGAAAGGCCTTGAAAATCCTCTTTCACTTTCATTTTTAGACCTTTGATTAATTTAAAATTAATCAGAATTATGCTGTCATAACATCGAAAAAGGAAAAAGTCCCATCAAAATCTGTATAACAAAACTAACCAGGGAGTGAGGGAGGTGTCAATCGAGCACTGTCAGGGAACACCCGCACACTCCCAAGACTACTTCTCTGAATGGACTATGGGTGTACAGGGGGTGCTCTTTTTCGTCCTTAGGCCTATAATATTCAAGCTATTATCAGATGTCATGGAACCTTTCTCTGACACAAAAACTTTTTCTGAAAATAATATTATTAACTGTGAGATAAAGCTCCAATAGGAAAGGTTTGTTTTCCTTTCAAAAAGGTAATCTCCAAAGCATCTCACTCAGTAATCACACTTGTGTTTCCAGAATGACATTGTCTGGTGCATATTTGATGAAGGCCTTTTCTAAAAGCTTCAAGCTAAAAGCTGAATCAAACTAGTGTTATCTTAATTTGACACAGGTGTTACTATGGGCATTATCAGGGAAGACATGCTATAATATTAAATGAAAACATCCAGTATTCACATCTTAGAAAACATTTATTACAACAAGTTTGAAAATGTGGGAACAATAGATGCAATATTATAATTTCTCAGTGTTGACATTTGACAACAAACAGTTGAAATCCAACATAAGTGACATGCATCTTTACAGTGACCCTCATCTTAAATCTACTATCAAATGACAAGTTGAAGATGCAGCTAAAGCTATAGATGCACATTGTGTTCCCCTCACATAGTTAAATTTCTTATTTAAACCCGTTTTATAAACATTATATAGAACCATAAATCTGAATTAAGAGGTACGAATAATGCCCAACACACTACAATCCTATGTTGAACCCACAAACATCTGAGGCATTGTATCCTCTTTCAGGTCACTTTCTTAGGTGGGAAAGTGAGACTTCAAGTGCACCTTCAGAGCTGGTATAGTGGGAAGCTCTTTGCGACACATGTGACAGCGGAGAGGTAGTTTCAACAACTCACTGGTTCCTTCTTTGACGGTGACGCTTCCGTTTGCTTCAAGCATCTGAATGACATCTGCAGATTAAACAAAGGGGGAACAACATGTACGCGTGTGAATACAAATTTGCAGAAATGGACTTAATGTACTACTGTGGAACTGTGAAAAAAAATTTACTGTTCTCACCATGAGACTCAATGAAATAGTCAGTTGTGAACGAGTTCCAGTGCTTTTTGTGCTTTAAACAAGGAGAATCAAAGTCCTGGCTGATCACATGGAGGTGAACGTGACTGTTAAAGAGAATATACCCAGAGTATGTGAATTTGTTGTGTTGACATCACATATGTGCTGATCCTCCTCCTCATGAACTACACGCTCGAATTTGCTTTATTCTATTTTATCTAATTTTAGCATCCGGACCAATGCTTTGAATACTTTATTACAAACTGTGTACACTTTACATTGCTGCCAAACATTTGTCAACATTTTTATACCAATGTACTGGGGTTATTGACTTATATGCACACCATCAATGAATGGCTTCTGATTTCTGTGAATGTCCAAAGCTGGCTTTCTAATTTGCACACTTTGTGGTATTATTTAAGTCTGCAATAAAAATGTTTACAATCAAGGAAGAAAAGTATATACGTAAAATGTTTTCCAGTCGTTGCATCGTCTCTCTTTTTTCATTAAGCTTATAAATGAAAGTCGTAGAAACAGTTTTTCAATTTGACTGAAGCTACAGTATGTGACTTGCTTTAGCTGTACAGTGTAAGGCAGAGCAAGGAATGTGTATTTGTATGGCACATTTCATACACAAAAGCTATTCAAAGGGCTTTATTTAATTAGAAGCAAGCAGGAAATATAGAATAAAACATCAAAACAAAGCTTAAAAGGACATAAACCATAATACTAGACCATTAAAAATGTAAGTGTAAGGGGGAAAATGATGAGTATTTAGGGTTCAATCAAAGGCAGCAGTGAACATTATGCATTAAATGCCTTAAATACTGGAACACCAATTTGGTCTTTCACAGTAATAGCACCATTTAACTCTGGAACGAGCCACCTCCAAAGGTTCTCGGATGACTCCAACACAGAGGCCCTCTAGAGCAGGCTGGTCTTCCTGAGGAGGCTCATTTCCTTCAATGTGCTACGGATGTTCTACCAGAACAGGCCAGTGTCATCTTCTTTGCTGTGGTGTCCTGGGGAGGTGGCATCGGGACTTGTGGCGCCAACAAACTGGGCAAGGTGGTGAAGAAGGCCAGCTCGGTGGTGGGGTTGGAACTTGACAGTGTGGAGGCAGTGACTGAGAGGAGGATGAGAGGGAAGCTGAACGCCATCATGGACAATCCCTCTCATCCTTGCTATGCTGAGCTGAGGCAGCTCGGGAGCACTTTCAGCCACAGACTCATCCAGCTCCACGCCTCAAAGTGCCTTGGAGGCTCTTTTGTGTCATCTGCCATCAGACTCCACAACGCAACAGCACCCAACATCTCCCATATTTGGTAATACACTCTTTTTAATTGGACAGAATGTGTATATATTTATATATTTGATCCTGGTGATCACTGATTCATATTTTGTATGATTATTTTGTTGATTACTGATTCTAATTTATTGTATTCTTGTTTTCTTTGCACTACATTCCCCTGTGCTGCTGTGCCAATTTGAATTTCCCCCACGGGCGATCAATAAAGTAACATCGTTTCTTATCTTAAACAGGGGTTTCTTACCTCATACTGGGGATGGCATGGTACCCTGTGCGGAAGCGTAGCGAGTCAACATCTGGGCACTGCTTAACCATCTGGTCAGCAACTTGCTGCATGTGTTTCAGCAGGTCACAGTGCTCTTCACGTAAGGCCTTCAGACTGGAAATGGGCTGCCACGGGAGGACCAGCCAGTGGTAGCGAGCTTTAGGGTATTTATCTTTGATAACTACTACTTTATCGTCCTTGAAAACCTAGACAAAAGGAGACGGTGACTTTTAACATCCTCAGTCGGATTTAACAATAAAGCCACGGCATCACAAATCCGTAGAGATCAGTAAGCATCATACCAACTGTTCCCTCCCCCACCCCCCCACCCCCTTTTTTATTTTTTATTTTTTATTTTTTATTTTTTATTTTTTTAATAGCAGCTACCTGCATCTTTGGGTCTTGCATTGAGGTCTTCAGACCTTGGCTCCAATGTCCAAAACTTTCCTGCAAAAAAGTTAAGATAGGTTTTTTGTAGAATCTAACATACTCTTAATATCATAAAAACAACTTGTGGACATCATTAAAACAACATTTTGAATATGTGCACTCTCACTTTCATTCTTGTCTTACACTAGGTTTTGTGGCTTCTCCATGACTGACTGACACCGAGACCTTTTCCGCCTGTTCTGCTGCTTTCATACTTGGAGCCTCACTGTGGCTTTCTCTGTCCTCTTTAGACGGTCTTTTAGTTCCGCTGTGGTCCTCCTTGAACTGTACAGTGTATGGGTAGAGCTGATTGACAATATAAAGCTGCTGTCCGGGCTTCATTTTGACCTCGCTGCCCTTACCCACAACTACAGAGTCTATGGAAGTGGGGTTCAAGCCCAGCTTTGGAATAAAGACGGGAGATGAAACACAGAGTGGTATATAAACAGTAGTAGTTAACATTGCTGGAGGCAGACTTATCAAAATATTAATTCTTAAATTCAATATGAAATTGGATTATTATTAACATCCAGCAAAACAATTTCTTCATAATGCCTTATGAGTTTCACTCTAATAAAATCAATGTTACTTATGTTTCTTACCTGTTTAACTTTGACATAACCTTTGTTGCATTCTGCTTTCAGTTCAACTGGTTGAAAAGGGGGTGACATTAGCACAGATTAAAGTTTGTTTTTAATAATTTTGGAAGATGTTTTAAAATTAAATATAAAATATATTAAAAATATATGGACATACATAAAACAAACAAACAAACAAAAAAGAATAGCCCATCCATTATTTAAACATATATAATAAAAGAAACTGCAATGGGGTATCAGTTATTTAGACCAATTCAAATTCTAATGGTTACAGACAGATAAGATATTAAGTCTAATTTAGTTCTAATGTAATGTTTGAAAAAAACACAGAAAAAGGTACATAATTGGTATCAGTGTATGCTAATTGGCTAATATTAAATTTAAAAGGCACATGGTAAAACTGTTTATCTTTAGATTTGTGGAAATTATGAAAACCAATAAATCATGATTAACAAGATTTACAGACACATACACTTCCATGACATTTTCTTGTATGCCGCAGCCATTGTATTAAACAGAAAAGTATCGTTGTGTTACCTTGCTGCCGAGAACATTTTTTGTCTTTAATGGTCGTTTCTGGACCTCGACCCAGGACAACTGTCTGTAGGTGAGGCAGTCGAATGGGTTTATGATTGCCCTCTTCGCTGATAAGCCAGCAAATTGGCATTTTGTCATCTTATATGTAGCTATTGTGTAGCTGCAAAACTGGTTGCAGCCTAGCCCACGCTTGTTTTGGTGACTCGTCTAGTCGCGGGACATTGACGTCACTGGATCAGAATTTCGCCCGTGGTGGAGGCGGGTTAGAAGATTCTGGAAGAGACTCTGTGAGCTGAGGTGTGCTCTGAACTTGTGAGCATTCAACATATTGTCTCCATACAAGGTTGGATATAACGTTAATGATTTAAATGTACATAGTCTGTTTATACCAGTGTCAAATGTTATTATTTAACGTTAGCTTTACGTTAACAACCTAGCTAGCGTGTTAGCATTAGCCAGGCTATCATTGGTTCGGCTAAGGAACGCTAGCTAATAAGGTAACAGTTAGCTTCGTTGGGCCTGATAATTATGAAACCGTGATATGTTTTCACCGTTCACAGGATAACGTTAACGGGTAGTAACATTGTTTAATAACGTAAACGTTACTCGCATCAACCAAAAACCATACACATGTGGTGGTCATATAGTTCGTAGTTGATAGCCCCAGATTTAGGGGACATTTAACAAAAGTAACAAACATGACGCGTTAAAGTAACGTTACGTTACCGAGATATTATATATTTTGTACATTATTATTTCCCACCGTTTTCCGTGAAATCGTTAGACTTCATGTCAGGCTCACGGCCCAAATAAAAAACGGATAATACAATAGTTAATGACAAACAACCATCATCCTTATCACATGAAATAATCGGCATCACAAATAACTAACATTGCTTATTTTCAAAATGGACAGAGACACCAACGTAAAAAACTGCATAATTGGTAGGATTAACTAACACAATTGATCAGTAACCATGTTCAATATAATCCTGTACTCTGTTGTACTCAGTCACACTCTCCTTGCCTCCTCCCCTCCACGTCAAAACGGTGGCAGAGAATTGAAACTGAAAACCACTGTCACTGAATATCAGTGTATAATAACTGATATGCACACATAACGTTAAATGATCAGAATGCAAAAAAATATATTAAAAAGTGTGTTAAATTCGTTCTTTATTGAAAGCTTGGATTTGTTTTAATGCCGTGTTTTATTTTTTTTAGGTCAGGTTTTGTTTTTAATGCAATTTTTTTTTCCCATGCCAAAATCTAAGACTGTCCTGGCTCCATTGGTGTACTTATAAATTGGCAACAGGGTGGAAATCTAGACATACATGTGTGCGCGTAACACATGACCCTCATTACTGCCCAATATCTGGCTGCATTTATGCTCATGACTAAACTATAAAATCTTGAAACATACAAAAACATGGTGTCATTGTACATTTCTACATAGGGCATTTGCCATACACATATACCAGGTGAACAGTATATAGGGGCATAATGTAAACCCTGAACAGTGCGATGTTCATTTAACTCAGGCCCCATCCACACTACTGCATTTTTGAATTAAAACGGACACCTTTTGCTACGTTTGCACCTGCACGTGCACGTGCATGCCCAGTGCACCTGAACGGGTCCTAGCTGTGCGTTTTCAGTCGTTTTAATGTAGACGGAGATCAACTCCAAAACACAGCGGAGACGCTGGTGTGGAGGTCATATTCGTTTTAATTCTCCGTTTGTAAACTAAAACGGGGTAGTGTGGATGGGGCCTCAATGCACTTTTTTTGTCAGGCATGGTCTTAAAAATTTTTAACGCTGATTGTGTTTTGCCTTTCTTTTACTTTTCCAAGGTTGCCCATTAGAGACAAACATGGTTAAGGAAACAGGATTCTATGACACATTGGGGGTAAAACCTAATGCTACTCCTGATGAACTGAAAAGGGCCTACCGCAAACTAGCGCTGAAATATCATCCTGACAAAAATCCTACAGAAGGAGAGAAGGTAAGTACCTATTGTTACACACAAAAACATGAACATTAGTAGCTTTAAAATGTACATACAGTTGAAATTGTTTTCTTTCAAATGGCATTGTTCTTTTATTGAAATACAGCCTAACTGATGTGCAAAATCTATCTGGATGTTACATATTACTAGATGAAATAATGTAATGGATCGTATGAAACTGGGTACGAGTAGTTTTTGTTAAAGAAGCGATGTGTAGGATTTAGTGGCATCTAACGGTGGTTGCAACCAACTGAATATTGCATGCCTCACGGTTGCCGCAAAAAACGCGAATGGCCCTGATACCAGTGTTTGTGTCTGTTCTGGGCTACCATAGAAACATAGCAGACTCCATAGAAGATGCTGTGGAAGAGAACCATAGATGTATTTTTAAAAATGAATCTCCACACAGAAATTTTGAACCCTCTTTAGGCGGTGGGAACCTCTAGGCACTTCACGATTCTATTCGGTTACGATTGAGATTACTATGATGTGATTATGAAACAATTATCGATGCATCTTTATTTTCTAAACAGGATTTCTTTTTTGTCACTGTGTGACTACTAGGTGCTTTTAAAGCAAAGTATTTGTAATGATCCAACCAAGTAGGAAGTAATGACATGCGGCTAATTAACATTACTTCCTATAAATTCAGCCAAACACTCTGTGAGCTTTCCTGTCCATCTTCCAGGCTGGAGTCTGAAGCCGAGCGGAGATGTAAGCTAGCACTAACTGCCTCCATTTTCCAGAGTCGAGGAAACAACAGACAGACTTTTATTAACAGACACACTTGGACGTACACTGTACATTTACTGCCAAACTGACAACTTCCTGGTGATCTTTTCTCTGCTACGCTCACTTTCACTGTCCTTTTCTGCCACCTGTCATGGACATGTCCTTTGAAGAATGAGGAGAGGGAGCAAGCCAAGCGATGAGTGTTACCATGCTCACACAGTGTGCACAGTGTACTAGTAGTAGTTAGTTTAGCAGCACCCGGGTGCTGCGCTTTTGCGTTCCGTCAACATTAATTCTTTTGATATTTGTGAACTGTTTCAGAATCGTCTACATCCGACTCACGATGCAAATAACTAATTTACTCAGTTTCATGCAAACAGCATTATATACTTAGTATGGCTGGGCGACCAAAAAGTCATATCCCGTTACTGTTAGGCAGAATTCTGTTACAAAATATATAACGGTATTTTATGCTAAGTGGGCTGGGGGGTTTAGCGGGCATGTTTTTACTATTTGTAGTAACTTGGCTTGTTTTATTATTTCACCCTTTTAACTATATTTCATTCTCCACCAAGTGTAACTCACTTATTGAATCCGCCTCCTTCAGTTCTCTTCACACTCACAGACCTAACATAGCCTACCTATGCTGCAAACAGGTCAGCGTGCCCCGCTTCTTTCAGTCCCTTTCTCCCTGTACATCTGTTCCGGTGACTTTTACATCAGTAGTAGGGTACGTTGTATAAAGTCGCCAGAAAAAAACAGAACGTGTCTTCGGGACTTTTCCACCCCAATTCCGTTCACAGCAGCAGCGCCGCATGTTGAGGAGGCGAGTTAACAACGTAGCTTATCAAAACAAAACCAACGTGGTAGCTAATGAATAACATCTGACAGTTGTGTTCACTGTCACTTCACCTGGTCCGCTCTTGTAAAATAGTCACTGTGTCGTGCTTTGTAACGTAATCACTCTGTTTCTCTTATAAATGCTAAAATATGTCGCCTAACCTGGCTGGACCGCCATGGTAAAGTGTAGGGATGCACCGAATGTAGCAAAAAAATGCACTTTCAGTGTTCGGCCTAATAAGTCAAAAGACCGAATAAATTTTATCGAACAATTATGTTGACATGTCGCCAATGTGAAAGCATTTTAAAGTGTCTGAGAAAGAACCAAAAATCGCCGTTTGCGGACACAGTTCTGCTCAATTGTCTCCTACCACATCCACATAACCACTGTCACTTTCTCTTTACAAAGACAAGTGTTGCAGTATGAGAGTGCTATCTGAAGTGAGGCTATGGAGTCGTCATGTTGCACAATACGAGATCCACATACAACATCATTTATCAAATTGGGTCGGGCTTGATGAATTTAGCGCGAAGATACATGTGACAACGTCCGGTTTTCAAAATAAGGTGACTATACAGTATGGAAATAAGATTAATTGGAATATATTCACAGAAAGTACAACACAAATTATATGAGTACATTAAAAATTAAAGCTGCAAGCAGCGTTGGGCAGGCCCTCGCACATGTAGCGCATCGAGGTGTGAGGCGGCCGTGTTGCAGATTCTGGAGCTCTGCCAGTGTGGCTTTGAATTTCCAGTGCGCTTCAGACGCTGAACAAACGTGTTAATCATCACTTCCTGTGTCCCCTTCATGGGGAAAACTCACCGTTTGTACAACTTTTAATCGTCAAAGGCTTTAGAGTAGACAGGGAAAACTGATTTCGGTCGGACTAATTCTCTAGGAGGAGTTTAAGTATGGAGTGTGTAAAAATCCAAAAATAACCATGAAATTCAAAATGGCCGACTTCCTGTTGTGTGCCATACTGTCAACTGCAAAGTCACGAGTTTTACAACATGGCTTCATCAATGCGTTATGGGTTTTCTGGGACAGTTTTGAAGTTGATATGTCCAACCTGCTAGGAGTAGCACATTACAGCGTAAAACGTTCCATTTCCTGTTGCCAGCAGGTGGCGCTATGACTTTGAGTGAAAACTGGCATGTCGATGTGTTCAGAGCGGGACTATTCTTATACTTACCAAATTTGGTGCAGATGTGAACATGTGTACTGAACATCTGTACATCTTCCTGTTTCATGGCGAATCACCAATTTTTGATGACACGCCACATGCAAACTTGTAATAACCGTTATACCGTTAACTTTTAATCGTCAATGGGTTTAGAGTGTCCAGCGACAATTTGAAGTTGATCGGACTAAATCCCTAGGAGGAGTTTGTTAAAGTACAAAGTGTGTAAATCGGCAAAAAATGACCATTAAATCCAAAATGGCCGACTTCCTGTTGGGTGTCAGGCATTGCTCCAAGAGGCTTTTTTGTATGTCTGGACATGTTACATGTGTCACAGAAATTTCATACAGGTGAAACGTGCTACGGAGGCTGCTTCGTTCTTGTCCAGCAGGTGGCACTATGACTGTTGGTGAATGTCGGCATGTACATGTGTTCAGGGCGGGACTGATATTAAACATGTAAAATTTGGTACAGATCTGAGCTTTTACAGTCAGGTTACAACAACTTCCTGGGTCATGGCGAAGCGTAGGACTTCGCCGCCATGCCACTGCCACGCCGTTAACCGAAAACTCACAAGTTTTACATCACGGCCTCATGGCGCTATGACTTCGAGTAAATATTGGCATGTGGATGTGTTTAGAGCAGGACTATTTTTATACTTATAAAATTTGGTGCAGATGTGATGATGTGTATTGAGTTGCAACTTCCTATTTCATGGCTAATCACCAATTTTTGATGACACGCCACGGGCAAACTGGTCGACTTGTAATAACAGTTTAATTTTTAATCATCAATGAGTTTAGAGTTTGAAATTGATCGGGGGGGGGGGGGGGGCGCTAGCGAGCAATTTTGCCACGCCCATGCTCGAAACCCATAAAATATGAAATTTCACCGCGTCTGAATTATTGCAAAGTTTGGTGACTTTTTGAGTATGTTTAAGCCCCCAAAATTGAGGTTACTTTGCAGAAAAAAAAATAATAATAATAATCCCTTAAATTTCAATAGGGACCTCACATGGTTCGTGCTCAGGCCCTAATAAATGGAAACATGAAATTTACTTTATCACCCACCATAGTCTCTCCAAATCCTGTGGGAAACACATGAGTAAAAAGCTCATTTTGACTATTTAATTTATGCAACGGTAAAAAAAAAAAAAAAAAAGGCAAAATAAATTTTAATTTTAAAATTTTTTAAAAACCTTGTTCACTATTTAGTATTCGGGAAAGTTTTTCATTATATTCACTTTTGGCTTCGGCCAAGAATTTTCATTTGGGTGCATCCCTAGTTAAGTGTGGGAAACACTGACTGAACCATTGTTTTTTGTTTTTTGTTTTTTTTACAAGCCAGGTCTTCGGCAGTGTCGACCAGCACTGTGTCCCTCTCCATGTTGTTAGAGAGTTTGTGAGTAGACTGCTGCGTGCAGACGCAGAGGGAGGGGTGGGGCTGCGCGGTGAGGGAGAGAGAGTAACAAACACTGGCAGGATGTTACGGAAACATATATTAATTAACTCAACATCAAACTATATCGGTATTAACGGTATTGTCTAATTTTATATCTCTTGAAATTATATCGGTATACCTCATTATACCGATATACCGCCCAGCCCTAATACTTAGATTTAAACTTCTTTTTTCTTGAAGGTACTCCTTCCATATTTGTTCACCTTTTTTTAACGTCTTCTTTATTAACCCCGTCTTCTCAGGGTCTCCAGTGACATGATGATGTCCTCTGATATGAGTGAATGCTGTGTTCGGGTGCTGCTGCATCTTAGTGCAGCTTTTGATACTGACTTAACGGGAACACGCCTCAGAGTCTGTAAGTGTATAAGCCGGGATTTGGCCATTAGAACTGGATACAGTGACGCCGCTCATCCTTGCTTCCAGTTTTGCCTAGTGGTCACTATTGCAACAAAAAATTTCCCTGCGGCCCAAAAAAGTTTTTTCCCCATAGGCTACCACTATAATGCCGGTTTTCCATTACCAGTACCAGCTCTGCTCGACTCGACTCGGTTTTGGCTCGCTGTCCTCCGTTTTCCATTGCAGATAGTACCCAGAGATGGTACCCCTCAATGTAGCTGGTTGTCATAGCAACGCCACCACAACTGCCGCAACATAATGTTCAATGAGACACACACGCAAACCACATACAGCTGTCTCTTGATTTAAGTTAAAACGTTTCAACATTACTCAGAATGTAAAGACAGATAAACCATATGAAGACCTTACAGCTGCCGTTGTTGCAGCGGTTGTTGTGACAGTGGGACCAGAGGGCTCTGTAAACAGGCGGCTGGCCGGCCTTTCTGCTGCTGGCCTCTGTCTGGCGCGCACGATGATGATGCAGTGAATAGTGACGATTCTCTCTGACCAATCAATAATCTACTGTGTTTTCACGTCACATTTTAGTATCACCTCAGCTCGCTTGGAACCTTGACGGAGGTGATACAAAAAAAAGTACCTAGTAGCAGGTACAGGTACAACTTTTCCACTATGGAAAACCAAAAAAAGGCAAGTAGAGTCGATGCGAGTCGAGCTGGTACCATGCAGTGGAAAAAGGCTCTAAAAGACATCTGTAAAACTGTTGACAGGACACCTCAAACTGCAAACACAACGATTCTTGTTTTTAGGTCATTATACACAAATTAAAACATAATTATGAATATTATCGTCATATTTTACAAACCCAACCCACCACCTCTATTTTTGTTGCTCTTTGGGAGATTTATCTAAATGTTCTTGTTACATTGGTAAAAGTAATATTTGAAGAGCTCAGTCATTATCAGTTCACTTATCCTTTTGCACACAGTATCAAAGAGCTAAATACATTTTAAACAGCTGGATATTAAGCAATGCCTTTTGATTCTCTTCAAAGAAGCATGTGATTTTGTTTCTTGTCTTTGTAGTTCAAGCAGATCTCACAGGCATACGAGGTGTTGTCAGATGCCAAGAAGAGAGAGCTATACGACCGTGGAGGTGAAAAAGCTATAAAGGAAGGAGGCACCGGTGGTGGTGGTGGAGGGAGCTTTGCATCGCCCATGGACATCTTTGACTTGTTTTTTGGTGGCGGCAGTCGGATGCACAGAGAGCGAAAAGGTACGGAAATGTTAGAGGAATAATCACGGAGCTGAGAGGATCCATGAAATGTGTAAAATATGAGTATTTATGAGGCAGGGTTCAACATTAAACTTTTTTGCAACTGGCCGCAGTGGGTTTGAAACTTAAGCCTCGAGCGGACGCGGACGGCTACCGACCACGCGGACTACTTCTGTTTATACTACTTTCTGCAGTCAGCTTGGCGGACATGTTCCACACATGCGCAGTAATAGGTTGGTGCCCTGCTAGTGCTAGTCTGCGGACAGGTCTGCGCGGTCACAAAAATCTCGGGAGGCTCGCAGACGTCTGCACAGTCCCTACCCTCTGACGATTTTTTGTTGTGAAAAGTATAATCCTTGCCTTACTGGCCCAAAGACAATTTTAACTGGCCCTCCTCCCAAAAGTTATTTATCAGTGTTACAGCAAAACCAAAAACTTATAAGTTATGATATACTGTTAACATGTTATGTTATTAAATACATCCTGGATATATAAAAACTAAACTAAAATGTAATCACAGTTTAGGCTTGTTTATTTAAGCATGTTTAGTATGTAACATGAAAGGAAACGGTTATTAAACACAACCTTATTCTGAGAAACTGTGTTGCTAATATATGTGATTTGTCTTGCCCCAGGAAAAAACATTGTTCATCAGATTTCAGTGACGCTGGAAGATCTTTATAATGGAGCTACAAGAAAACTTGCTCTCCAGAAGAATACTATTTGTGAGAGATGTGAAGGTACGTCTTTTGCTAATGCAAGTTACGTTCTACATGCTGTTGTTTTTCAGCACACGCAGGTCCAAGCAGGCAGTAAAAAGGCTCTTTGTCTAAAAACAATACAGTCTTGTAAAAGTGATCCAGTCTTTGCTCACCACAGTTTATATCCTGTAAAAAGCCAAACCTAAAACAAAAATAGCCTTCATTTTGTTAACCAGTGTGCTGACCCAGAAAATAATTGTACTTGGCAGGTCGTGGGAGTCGAAAAGGAGCTGCACAGATGTGCATGACCTGCCATGGCACAGGCATGCAAGTCCGCATGCATCAACTAATACCAGGTATGGTCCAGCAAGTGTCCACAGTATGCCACAGCTGTCAGGGCCAAGGACAGAGAATCAGCCACAAGGACCGCTGCAAAGCATGTGGGGGTCGAAAGATCCTGCGCCAGAAGAAGATCTTGGAGGTCCACATTGACAAAGGTGAGTGAAGGGAGAGTTTATTTAAATGCACCTGTTAGATTGAAGATCAAACGAGAAAACCAAATATTGTAAGTTCATCACTTTGTCACTTAACTGCCACAGGAATGAGAGATGGCCAGAAGATCGTTTTCCATGGAGAGGGAGACCAGGAGCCAGGAATTGAGCCAGGCGATATAATCATTGTCTTGGACCAGCGAGAACATCCACATTTCACCAGGTAATATATTCTCTGTTATCAAGTCCCTTGTTTCTGATGTAATCTGTGCTGGCAGATGTAGTTATGATGCAATTATTTTCTAATAAAATGAGAGCAATGTGTATAGGAGAAATATACACAGTATGTACCGGGAATATATTGAACAGTTCTGTTCACCAGAGGTCAAAGTCCCATTTTACTTAATAAAACTTGAAGAATTACATATTTATTAAATCTACACTTATTAGTAGTTGGCATGCTAACCTGCGCTACATAGCAGCGCTACATAGCAGCACACTTTACATTTTTAAAACATCCAGTCCACCCAGTAAAATCATATCTGCTTTTGTTTTGGATTTTTTTTCTTCCATCTTGTTTTGCTGTTCAGGAGAGGAGAGGACCTGGTCATGTCGATGCAGTTACAGCTGGTTGAGGCTTTGTGTGGTTTCAAGAAGCCAGTTCAGACACTGGACAACAGAACAATCCTCATCACCTCACATCCAGGTAAACAAATTCATTAAATCTGCAGCAATCCTTTTAAATTCAGACGTTCAGTTGGCAGTCAGACTTAATATCTTACTGTGATTATTATATGATATGTATCGAATCACTAAGATGAGGGAAAGCAAAAATTGTTTTATAATTAGGTCGACTGAAATTAGTTTTTCAGTGACAGGTGATATTTAGAGAGCAGAGCAGGTAAAGACATGTCATGGATAATTCCATTATATTCCATAATGAGTAAAATCTTGGTTATTTTAGCCAGTAACATGTTAGTTTAGATGGAATTTGTATTAGTGGTTAAAACAGAAAAACACATTGGATAATCCTGTAGATTTCAGAATGTGCACTATTCTCTACAGTATAACAATATATATTTAATGCTAGCCACTAGTGGCTTTAGATAAGATTTGTCATTTTGGATGGGAGAAACGTGTTACATTTAGCAAAGTTGATGGTGACTAAAGAAAATTAGGCTAACATTTACAGCAGGATGTGTAAGAGTTGCAGTACAGGGCTGGAAACCCACTTTTCAGATGTGCCTGCAGAGAGGTTTTTTTTTTTTATTGGCCTTGTGAATGCAGGCATAATAATAATAAGACTAGAATAAGAATAAGAGATTCCATCACTATTTTTAATTGAGTGATTTTCATATTAGTTAAAAGGGCTGGTTAACCTAACAGACATCAGTTGTTTAATCTGCATTTTAGCGCTCGAGCCCCGACCCAACGTTCTTGCTCTTCTGTGTTGTACAATGCGTTTGTGGAGAGGTGATTGATTTCACAAGTGTTTCGGGACTGCACACTCTACATTGCACTTCACTGTATTGTTGCTCCACTGATAAAATGTCTGAATTAAGCTGCTTAATGTTAATGGCCTTTTAAATCGGTCAATCTGATACGTTTGTAAACTTCTGCATCAGATCTGAGCCACTGGTGGGGTCTGGTGCTTTACGAAAGAGTGCATCCAGTGTCTATTTTTCCCCCCCCGAAACGGTTACAAAACTATTTGCTGAAATGATATATAACAAAATGGGTAGAAGAACAATATTTATAATAAATAAATATGTATTTGTACTACACTTTTTTTGTTACCAAAAACATTTTTTATATTTATTTTAAGGTACTTATCTTTCCCTCTACTGTAAAGCCCCCAAAATAGATTAATTTCTTACTCAGTCCATTTACCTAAACTGAGAATAAATAAATGATGACCCGAGTCCCTCTGCTTTTATTAGGCATTGGCAAGATTTTTTAAAATGAAAAAAGAATGTAGTTTAATAAAGTTTTCTGTTGTCAGATTTTCATGGCTATGCTGGCCTGTGTTTTTTTTTGTTTTTTTGTGTTTTTTATCACAGGGGAATTGATCAAGCCTGGAGACACGAAGTGCGTCTTGAATGAAGGGATGCCCATGCATCGCAGGCCGTTTGAGAAGGGACGTCTTATTATTCACTTCTCGGTAAGGAGCCTTTTCATTACCCAATTGTTTAAATCTATTTTCTAATCTATCTAAATCTATTTTTTAGAAAATAAATCTACAGCAGTCTCACACACACAAACATGCACAAAATGCTCATCTCCTGTCCTGTAATAATAAACCACACACTTGCCACACCTATACTATATCATAGCAACCCTCACCTTGCACTCAAGCCTTATGGTCTGAGTCTTTGTAATGTAAAGCTTGGGTCACTGTACAGAACTGTGAACATGGTTGCTGTAATCGAGTTGTTTACGGTTGTTTCTTCAGGTGGTGTTCCCACAAGCCAACTTTCTCCCCAAGGACAAGCTGAAGGAGCTGGAGCACTACCTCCCAGAAAAGAGAGACGCAGAGCAGCCAGACAGTATGGACGATGACCTCTACATCTACGCCGACCTGGAGGACTGTGACTTGGAGAACAGAAAAAGACACAGCCATCAGTACCACTACATGGATGAAGACGACTACGCTAGCACTGGAGGTGTGCAGTGCCAGACGTCTTAAATAACAACTGGCCCCGTCTTATTCCAGAAGCCTATTCCCTCATCTCTAAAGCAAAGCACCTTTCTGGAATTTTGTGCACTTTTTATTTAATTACTTTTCTTAAAATCGTAACCGTTTTCTTTCAAGCCAAATCATAATACTGTGTCCCAACAACCTCCCGATTTAGTGTAATACTTTTTGGACAGAGTAGAGTACCTTCAAATTTCAGGACTAAACTTGGATGTGGGTGAATGGGATTTCTCGTCATCTCTGGGACTTTATTTCAAATATTCATTTATTTTTCCAATCGCACTGTGATTAGAGGCACGAGGGCTGTTATTACATAGGTTTCAGGAGAAAGAAAAACTTCTTTGTCTAAACAAAGACTGCCTGCTTTTTATGCAGTTACACTAAAACTGATGCCAATATTAATATGAAAATAATCTTCTTTTTTGTTTTTTTTAAGTGTTACTAAATCAGATGTTGTGAACCACTTGTTGATTACTTGTTAAGTCTGTTGCGTGTGAAGACCCAATCTTCAGATGGTGGTGGAGAGGGATATGCACCCAGACTCGATTGAAAACATTTATGCTGTTTTACCCTTTCAAGGGCTATTTTTCTAGACATTTCTAAACAATCTTGAAAAGATGACTCAAGTTGGGAGTAAAGGTGATAATGACTCAGACTTGGCGGTATGTAGGTTCAAGCCACTAAATTATAGATTACTCAAGCTAATTTAGTTTAATATTTTTTGAGCTGCAATCAGTCGTCTGTGGTGATGCCCACACATTTGTTTTTGTTTTGGAAACCTTGTGTGGTATGTGGAACATCCCATGTGTACAAGTTTGATATGAGCCAATATGTCTCCCGTTAATGGCAGGGTAGGTATTCAAAAAACAAAAGGTCAAAGACGAATAAGAAGTCACTTTGTTTTAACACATTCTTTTTAACAGTGCAGGGAAGGTTTCAGATTTCATGTTCCAGATTTGATGTGCGTTGTTGGGGTTTTACTTGGATAAGTTATCAAGATACCTTTATTTCAGTTATGTGATTTTAAAAAATCATTTGAAGATAAAGTCCGTTATTTCTATGGTCATAAGGCCTAAATCTGGAATTTAAATTGCAAGTTTTAATCAAAGTAGCAAGATAAACTCGTTTATGTTTTTTTGCTAATGTTGGCCCACACGCTATAAAATGTATTTTTTTGTTGTTTTTTTTGTATTTCTAGTCCTAATTGTAAATGCCAAATGGGTTGGTGGGAGGTTATGGAGGGCACATCTGATACCTCATTGTTGTGTCTGCCTGTTTGAAAGCCTTATCATAACTTAACTTGAAGCTACTTTTTAATGCAGGTTTTCTTTTTTTCTTTTTTGCCTTGGATATTGTAACTATTCTCACCAGAAGGGAGAATCTTTTTTCAATTGTTTCACATTTGTTCTTGAAGCAGATGCAAATTTTATGAGTACTCACAATGTCAGGGGAACTCAACTCAAGTTAAACTCAAATAAGTGTTGTCAAGTTGTTAATTTGACTGTATGTGTTAGGACCAATGATCTTGTTTATGCTCATGTTTTCTAAATAAATGCAGTGTGACAGTCTCAAATTTTTTGCATTACTATGTGTGAGTAATATTTACAGGTGCATCACAGGAATTTAGAATATTGTGGAAAAAGTTCATTTTTCTCTGTAATTTAATTCAAAACATGAAACTTTCATATTTTTAGATTCATTACATATAAAGTGGAATATTTCAGGCCCTCTGTGTTGAAATCTTGATGGTTATGGCAATAAGCTCATTGAAATCAAAAATTCATATCTCAAAATATTAAATAAAGAATTTATAGTACAGAAGTGTTGACCTGAGAAGAGCTCTCCTCTCTGGTTCAGTCCACACAACTTCTGACTTCTGACATGACAGAAGGAGGGTTAGCCACAGAAGGTCATTGCTAAAAGACTGGCTGCTGGCAGAACGCTGTATGAAAGCATATTCATGGAAAGTTGACTGGAAGGTTGAAGTATGGTAGGAAAAGGTGCACAAGCAACAGGGATGGATGACCGCAGCCTTTAGACGATTGTCAATCAAAGCCGTTTCGCAAAGAGTGGACTGACGTTGGAGTCAGTGCATCAAGAGCCACCACCTCCAAGTTGCTTGAAGTCCAGTGTGAAGTTTCCACAGTCAGTGAGGATTTGGTGTGCCATGTCATCTGCTGGTGTTGGTCCACTGTGTTTTATCAAGTCCAGAGTCAATGCAGCCGTCTACCAGGAGATTTCAGAGCACTTCATGCTTCCATCTGCTGACAAGCTTTACAAAGATGCTGATTTCCTTTTCCAGCAGGACTTGGCACCTGCCCAAAGTGCCAAAACCACTAGTAACTGGTTTGCAGAACATGGTATTATGTGTTTGCTTAGACAGCCAACTCGCCTGACCTTAACCCCATGGAGATCAAGAGGAAGATGAGAGACACCAGACTCAACAACACAGATGAGCTGAAGGCCGCTATCAAAGCAACCCGGGCTTCCATAACACCTCTGCAGTGCTGCAGGCTGATTACCTCCATGCCACACCGCATTGATGCAGTGCTTTGTGGAAAAAGAGCCCCCCGACCAAGTACTGAGAGCATAAATTAACCTCTTTCAGAATTTTTCAACTTTTCAGAAAGTCAGCATTTCACGCTTTTTTCAATCCAGCTTTTTGGAACTGCAACAACTGAAAAATGTAATTTGTCATGAAGGGAAGAAACACTGCAACTGTAAAGGTTTTTATATTTTTATTGATAATCATTTTTGACATGACTGCCAGTTTTATATACAACATAATGAATATACAAAATACAGTGTAATGATTAAACATTATTTTGCAGCAGTGACATATGGATGATAGTTTACAGACAGATGCTAAATGGTACCAGATAGTGCTGTGTGAATAAATACTGGTCGAGGCAGTAGCTGTGTTTCTTGCAGGCATACACGTCCTACTGATGCACAGGAACACCGATTACAGTATATGCAGCAAACCGACAATAATGTGACTACGTTAAATACATTTATTATATACACACAGGATACAGAAGGTGTCACTGGAGTTCCACTGAGGTTTATCTTTAGTCATCATGCATATTTTTAAGGAGTATTGAATCGATTGATCGGCCACATTTAGACAGTGTACTGAGGTAGCATGCAGGACAAAACAGAATCAGTCATTGAATCAAAGTTACAAAAGTATCATTATAAACCAAAGCTAACAAATCACATACCTGATATTGTTTGTTTATGCCCAAACAAGAGGCAGTTTTTATTATAAATCTTTTCACGACAGTTCACTATCATGCATTTTCATGTCTAATAACGACAGAAGAGATGAAAATGGGGATTGAAACTGCACTGGTAAAGTTGGATCCACAAGGAAGTGTGTGTACAGTATGGAGGACCTAGACAGTGCTGTTAAAATTCATCAAGCAAAGACCTTTGAAAGACAAATTAATCAATCAATCAATAAATCAAATACAAAAATAGTTTCTGTTGTGTAGCCAAAGCCTGATATAGCTTATTACTCTATGCCATACACCTCCATTATTGTCAAAATACTATTAAAAACACGTCAATGTGCCACAGCGTTCCCCAGGGTGACATGTTCCATTATTTCCATGAACATGAGTACTGTAGTTAATTTAGCCAATCCCCCGCACCGTCCTACTGCTGTAAATATTCACTAAAGCACCGAATGTGTATTAATCCACAGCTGAAACTAGTCAACAAATGCATTATTACTCTTGTTTGATTAACATTTGCTACAAACTGAAGTGCCCAGCTGTTTTTAGAAAATTATTAAGCATTTAAAAAAAAAAGAAAAAGAAACTATATATTTGTTACCCACTTTTAAAGATATACATCTTCAGTATAATCAAGTATAGTTGGTTGTGGTCTTATATAATATAGAATATTGATGGCCTGTTCCTTTAATTTTTAAGAGAGATTGAAAGGATTATTTTATTTCATTTTGATTTACCAAGTTGCCTCCTCTTTACTTTTTTTTTTTAACATTTTATTTTATTTGTCAACTGGATTATTTTGCCACTTTCCCAATGTGTACACTATGCACAGTCTTTCTAATCCACCATCAGACGTAACAGACACTTGCATTGGCTATCACCTGAACTTGTGGACATTGAAAATAAACAATTCATTGCAGAAGTTCCAAGTATATGCTTGACTTTGGAAACAGCAGTTCAGGAAACATTGCCACCACAGGCTCCATTTAGTAGCTGTTATGGTGCTTTCAGTCAAGTCACATGATGCTCATCAGCAAATGGAGTTTGCCCATTTGCCACGGAGCTGACTGTTTTCTAAACTGCTGTTTCCGAGGAAAAGAAATTCATTTGGAACCTCAGCTTTTAAGCCACCATTTACAAGAAGTGCTCAGGAGAGTTTAGCATCTACAATTCCATGACAACTGGAAATCTGCTGATGAAGATCATGTGACATGACCTAAAGCTCCAGAACAGCTACTGAATAGACTTAGTGGTGAGATTGTTCTCTCAATCAGTGAACTGGTTTATAATTTACTGATGGAAGAATGTATCCATTTGTAAAGTATAGAAATGAATGAATCACTTTATGACCAAGTGTAAGGCTCTCTGGGTCCTCCATATCACAATGCAGGCGACAGTTTAAGGTTTCCATAGCCGTAGGAGGCCATCCTCGCTGTATGTGGCAATCAGATTCTCATGTGGGTGGTGTGCGATGCCAATTACGTCTTTCTCGTGAACCTGTGAGCGCAGAGGAATAGAGATCACCACACACTCTCTGTTTCCCACCAGCCTTTCCTGTTTCATTGTTGGAACTCAGTAGGATTGCTACACAGCAGCAGCGACAAAGTCAGAGTATAAAATGAGATAAGGAAGAGCTAGGTAAAAAAAACATTGGCAGCCGCTGAGCGTGGTTGAGCTGCCTCCTCTAACAGACTGTGATAATGACTGAATATTAGCAGCAGAGCTTACGGTAAGCGTTTTCTGCAGCCTTCCCGTCGTGTAGTTGAAGCAGTACAGCACTAAGTCCTCTCCCACACAGTAAATCCACTCCCCGCGGGGTGACAGGGTGCAACACACAAAGTTGGCTCCATCCTTTCTATCCGAGCTGAAGGTCTTCACAGTCTGAGGAGGAAGAGAAGAAGACATTTAGCTTCTACTAAGATCAGTATCGTGTGGGTATTATAGCACAACTAGAGTTGGTGTAATTAACAATGTGAGTTGTTCATGGGAGTTTTCAAAGCGTCATGAGTCATTTGGTCCATCACTTTGGTCCAGACTGAAATATCTCAAAAGCTGTTGGATGGATTGCCATGAGAGCTGGTACAGAGATCCATGTTCCTCTCAGGATGAACAGTAACCACTTTGATGATCCCATAACCTTCCCATCCGCCTCAGCAGCACTTTGTGTTTAATGCTAATTAGTAAAAGTTAGCCTGCTAAAACACACTGAACTAAGACGGTGAACATTATACCTGCAAAACATAAGCATGTTAGCATTGTTGTTGTGAGCATGTTGACATTAGCATTTAGCTGCAAGCGTCACACTGTGCCAAAGCCTCACAGAGCCACTAGCATTGTTGGTGACTCAATGAATATGAATAATATATAATGAATGTGACAGACTTCTAGTGTGGTAACTACAGTCAATCCTGATATGAAAGTGCCTCGTGTATGGATTATATGTAAGAGAGAGCTCACCTGACCGTGCATGTTCATGATGACCACCGTGTTGGATTGGTTGCAAATCACAAAGTGCTCTGGATTTTGGGGCAGAGGAATGACGTTGTTGACGGGGAGCTCTGATGTCCGAGACAGAGATTTGAAAGTGTGGATGCATTCGCCCGATTTTGCATTCCAAATCTAAAATATGCACATGAATCCCAGGGTTGGGAAATGACATTATGTTACAGTACTTTCCCAGCTACATAATAATCCTGATGCAGCACAGACATGAATTATAGTCAAATTATTTTCTCATTGTACCTTAACTGTGCCATCAGATGAGGCACTGATGATGTGAAATCCATCTTGAGTGAAAGATGCATCATTTACAAACGATGAATGGCCATTTAACTCCTTTAGTGTCTTGCCTGACCTCAGTTCATGGATTCTGAAAATGATATTGTTGAGAAATTGACAAACATAAAAGCTGTTATAACATACTAAATCCAATAAACAGCAGCTCTGACTCATGAATAAATCCATGTTTATTCAACTCAAGACGGCATTTTTCTTGAGAGCAGACAAAACGTGTTGCTGCGAAGCCGATGTGTTATTTTTAGCTCCTGTGGACTGACTGAGTGCGGATTAGTCAAACCATGACAAAACGGCTAATGCTCACTGATTCACTCCGTCTCTGGGAGGATGATTTAGCAAATGTAAACAATTCAGACTCCCAGCGCATGGATTTGCAAAGGGAGGAACACGTTGCAGCTTTGAGCCTGAGCACATGGTCTCTCAGCTACACCCACACAGCACATGTGCTTCCAACACAGCAGAGAGGCTCAGTTCACACCCCCGGGAGTCAGAAATAGATGTTCAGCTCCTCAAAAAGGGGATTCACTGTGTGTGTCTGTGTGTGTGACTATGAGAGAAGAAGTGAAAGGCAGACATCCTTGCCCCAGCATATTTACATTCAGGTGCATGACTCATGCGAGCACCATATGACATCAAGCATAAACTGCTGACGTCTGATATCTGCATGAAATTATGGAGATTTTTCGAAGGTTTAAAAAGCTATTCCGTTCACTTCAGATTAACTAATGGTTAATTGGACAAAGAAGAAAAAGTAGAAAAAATTGATTAACAGATTCTTCAATAAATAACAGAATTTGTAGAGTTATCAATTTGATAATACAGCTCATAATGGTCCCTTTTCTACTAAAACTACACTAATTTTAACTGATAGTTTTTTTTATTATGAGCCTCTACCACATGGTTGATATGTCCATTTACAGCAAAACAAATAAAAAACATATAAAATAATCATTTTAATTTGAAAAACTTTCCCAAGAATTACACCAAAAACAAAAATTCTACAAATATAAAATGAAATTCCACCACATGTATTATACTGATAAGCGTTTATAACTAGATGGCACTATTCGGTTTTTGTTAAAATATTGGTTGAGCATGTTTTTATAGTCAGACTTTTTGGGTGGTATATATTTACATTGTTCTGTTCAGCAAACCTTCTGAAAATAGGCTACATGACTACTCTGCTGCTAACTTCTTGGAAGAAAGACACCTGATTAGGTCTTGTTCTGAATACCACACTGCACCATGGGGTTTTTTGGACTTAGATGCTCATTCAGTTTAGGTGCAAATTAATTCTAATATAATATCACATCTCATAATGCACTCTACCAAACTGTTGAGAAAACCGAAAAAGGGTGAGAAAGAGAAAGAAACGGCCAAATTTATCAATTAACTATACAGTTTTGGGGAGGAAATTAAAATCTGCATTTTCTTTTGCCAAATCTTTTCCCATCTACTTTTCTACTTTCACATATTATTCATATGGTCTGGTGTAGAAACATTGTGCTAATCCACTGTGGGATGTAAAAAGAGCTCACTGCTTTCAAGGTGAACTCATATTCATGTGTGCGCCTTTAAAACTTTTGTGAATCATGTCTGAGGTCAGTGAGAGCTCTCACTTCCTCCCACACCGGACAAGCAAAGTTTTGCCACAACAAAGCTCCCACCATGTTTTGTTTTTGTCTTTCAAAATTATTGGTACATTGTTTGTGAATTCAGGTATTTACTTTACTTTTAAACACTAACATTTAATTTACTGTATTATGTATTGATTCAGTTTTGCCCTCCGCCCCCCATCTATTTAATATGAAACATTTATCTATATATTGACTTATTCTTATTCAAGACTTCCTGTAATCTCACTGTTTATTGTCCAATTCATTGTAACATCATTTGCAAGTCTCAAAGTCCTCCACACAGAATGTATATGTTTGCACAACGTGTTTAGGTAAAGTTAACTCATGAGTACTGTAATTACAGTACTATGCATATCAGAAAATGTCAAGTATCTACAGGGTGTTCACTTTGCACAGACATCATGTTAGCATTACATCCCACCTGATGGTCTGGTTAAAGGAGGCACTCAGGATCTGGTTGCTGTCTTTGGAGAAGCTCAGACAGGTCACACCTTTGTTGTGGGCATGCTCAAACCTGCGCAGGCACAAGCCACTCTGTATCTTCCACACCTTCCGCAACAACACACACACACACACACACACACACATACATACAGTGTAGGAGAGAAGATGCAATGAGACTACTCAGCTGAAAACACTACATAATTGTATCTATATTATTGACATTGTTGTGCCCTCATTTCCATTTCCATACAACAATAAGAAGACTTAACATTAAATTGTTGTAAGTAAATAAAATTAACTGACAGTATCGGAAGATACTTTTATAAGAGCCAACCTTTATTTTGCCATTCTGAGCTCCAGTTGCCAGTAGATCTGTGTCTTGACTGAAGCACATACACAGCACAGCATCATCCATCATCATGAAGCTATCTTGGGCCTGATACTTTAAATCCTAATTCATCCATGCAAACACACGCACACGCACACACACACACACACACACACACACACACACACACACACACACACAACCGTATAGAACAGAGAAACAAGGAAATATATATTACATATATACATTATAATATATACATGTTGTAATATTCTTACACATTTTTTAAATGTCCTGTTATTTAAACAGGTAACAGTCTTGTTAAGATTCAAATCTATTTTCGTCATAGAGGGCAGCATTAAGTCATTGTTAAAACAAAACATACAAACTATATTAATAGATTAAGACAACATGCTCCAAAATAGTATAGACATTATCCAATTAAAATGTATAAACAGGAATTAGTTTCCAAAACCAACTTAAATAAAGTAAACACAATAAATTGGAATAAGAAGTCTCAGTATAGTAAAGTGTCATAATATTAAACATATTTACCTTACTTATTTTTCCTGTGTTGTAGTTCCAGACCTCAATGAACCCGTCCACCGATCCAGTGATTAAGTACTTGCCATCGGGAGAGAAGCGGGCACACTCCACATGCGACCGCCGTCCAAACTGCAGGTTCAAACGACACACAGAAACACCTCATTAACATTCCTTTATCTTCTAAGGAAAACACGCTCGCTTGTTTGATTTACTGCCTGTGATCCAGGTGCACTGAGAAATAAATAAACACAAATTAATAACAGGCAACCCCAGGGAGGTATTAAGTTTTCCCACCATGCTGCAGTCTAAAGTTGTGTGGGCTGACCATTATTACTCAAAACCCTGGGCAGAGGAAAAGCAAGGACAAACAATTCAGCTATCTCCATCTGGATGCAAGTGATGAAAGCACAGCCAGAGACTAAGACAAGTGCCTTCAGGTGAGTAAAGTAATTAGTTTTGTGTGTGTGTGTGTGTGTGTGTGTGTGTGTGTGTGTGTGTGTGTGTGTGTGTGTGTGTGTGTGTGTGTGCGTGCGCGCATGTGCATGAGATTATGGGGACTCACTTTATTTTGGAGACAAAAATGCAAGTTACCATAATGTAAATCATTAAATTTTAGGGTGAACACTTAGTCGTGGTTTACCTTGATGTGACGGTACAGCTGCGTTGGAAAGCTCTCTTTCTCCACATGTCTTTCTTTGTTGCCAGACGTTTCAATGGCCATTTCGGGGGAGAGATGACCCGGCGACTGCTCTAGTCTCATAGACTGTGTGGAACAGGGATGGGGAACAGTCAGCAGAAAACATAAAGTAGTTTTTGCCATTTAACTTCTTCATTGTCACGATCTCAACAAAATCAAGTGTTGGAATACTAAAAAATGCTAACTTGAAGATTCAAAGTAGTTGATTTTTTAAATAAAGTGTTGTTTATCCCATAATGTAATGCAAGGGGGAAAAGAAGCTTGAAAACTGCACAATTAAATTGTGAATAACAGATGCTGCGCTCTCAAAACAAAGAAATAAAGTCAAAACCTTGGGAAAAATCGCTTCTTGATAAGTTTTCAAATTTCAAGCTGTTTGAATGGCAGCTTTATAATTTAGTACAACAATATGTTGTATAATACAGCCTACATACTATCAACTTTGTTAGATAATTTATACTCGTTAGTATTAGTATATTGCATTGGCACAGGCTGTATAACAAATGCAAGAACCTTCCCCTGGGAAAAAGGTACTGCTCTCTCTGTTTAAATACCAAAGATAGCAAAGAAACAGTGGGATGTATTAATCGACCTATTGAACAAATAATTATATATAAAAAACAAATTAAATTGATGGTTTGGGACTTATTCAATGACTGCATTTCTTTTATGTACTGAAATCATTAAAGCACATGAAAATTTGTTTTCAAATCTTAAGTACTTCTCATTAAATATTTAACATTAAATATTCATGCCTAAATGAGCAAAAATCAAAGTTATGGTTCAGAGATAGACAAAATCCGTAGTTATTATTTATTAAGAGTTCAGCAGCTCAGCTAATCTTCTTCATCAGGACTGTGTGGGTGCAGTTTGATCTGAATTGATTAACATTAATCCAGTTTCCGTGAAAATTTAGTGCAGATTTTATCTGAAATTCCAGCTAAAACAGGTGGATGAAAAACACACTTACTTGTGATCTGGCAACATGAGCAAACGGCCCTACAACTGTCTGATGCTGCTAAACTCTGATTGATACCCAGAGGTTTATCACATCACCTTTATCTGGCCCTGCCCACTTCAAACCAGTGAGAAGAGTTCAGGCAAGGTATAAAAAAAAAAAGAAAAGAAAAGGAAACTCTTTCCTGTGATTTTACCAAAACTGTAATAACAAGAAAATGTGTGTTCATGTAGGACACCATCACTAAGAACCTTTAATAAAGTTGGGCACACCGTGTGTACAGTAGTGAAAGGAGAGAAAGAGAGAAGATAGTTTGGGATGCTGTGGACATTGATTTAATGGCGTCCCTCATATAATTAGAGTGAGTATTGAGAGAGATATTGATCGGTATACTCACGCCAACTTGTTCCAGGAGCCCCATGAGGCGAGAGGGGGGCACCACGCTGACCTCCCTCACCAACGCCTCAGCTATTGCCCTGCGCCGCTTCTCCTTGCTGCTGCCCTTCGGGTACGCCTGAAGCAAGAGTACGTTAGCGTACGTTATTTTATAAAGTGCTTAGTGATGGAGTTGTGTAAAAGTAGAAACCTTTATTTGTCTTACCTCTCGGGGGTCAAAGTAGGAGCATGTTAGCAGGTTCTCCAAATGGATGTACCTCTCTAGCTGCGTCTGCTTTAACATGATCATGGGGTCAGTTTGTCTGAGGAGAGAGCGAGCCGCTCCCACCTCTCGCATTTCAATGAGCTCCATTACAACCTGTTAAACGAGATCAGCGTTCATCAGATGCTGCTAATTTAAAAAAAGAAATCAAGGCAAGAAGAGTATAAGCTCATCAGTGCAAAGCTCACCTGCTCATAAAGGTCAATAAGTGTGTTATCAGGCAACTTGAGGGACTCGATAGCCAGCAGGACGTTGTCCCAGTGGCCGCTCTTTATATCTGCTATGAAACTGTCGATGCTTTCCACCGTGTTGAGTGAGACGGTGGTTTCCTCCTGCAAGGTGGTCAGCGTTCGGTAGAGGTTGTTCTCCTTGAGGTACTGCATTATCAGGCGGATCACGCTAGACAAGAAAGGTTAATGTTACAACCCCATGCTGACTGAAAGTCCTACCTACAAATGCGTGTAGGCCCACAGAGTAACAAGTAAAAATGTGAAGTCATTCAAGCATTGACATTGTTTCTATGAGAGTTAAATTACCAGCTGCAGTCTGTGCTCAGGATTTGGTCATACACACCACCACCAATACCATTTCTCCGTAGGAGAGATTCTGTGTTGTCACATGATGGTTTTTTTTTGGTGTATCTTGATCTTTGCAAATTTCAGCGTTTATCACTTCAATCACAGTCTAATGATTGTGAGTTATCCACTGGACACTGAAACACTGTTTTATTTTCACACATGTGATGCCATTGTTTGGCACAACTGTCAAAAGAACCGATTATATGCAACATAATCATCATGACAAGAGCAGGGATCCTGCTTCATGTGGATTTTGGCCCACTTCAGAGCCATTTGCCGGGCATTTTAACACTCCATCTCCCCCTCTGCTGTCACTCCATCAGCATTACCCTGCAGGACGTTTTAAAGTCTTTCACGTGCACATGTACATGTGCAGAGAGATGAGTAAACCAGCCACCAGCACAAGACCAGTTTCAATTTGGCAACAATGTGTGCTCCCCTCCCACCTTTTCCCCACAGGAAGATTAAATAACTAACCAATAAAAACTGCAAACCCACATCCTTGCAATGCGTGGAGAGCCTATTGGATCAACAGGCACATGTGGAGGAAACAGACACTATATATTTATAGTGGCTGCAAAACAGCCTGGACTCTCTCTCTCTCTGTCTCTCTCTGCAGAATCAGAAAGAACATCAGATTAACTGGTTTAAAGCGACCATTTGACCAGCCTCATTTGACCAGCCTCACATGCGAAAATGGCCGTATGTGTCGCATGCTGACCACAATAAACAGTAGCCTAATGAAAGCCTATCAGCGACTGGATGGGAGGTTCCACAACCAGTTAAACAAAATAAGCCACATGGGTGTACAAACTGTATGCAGACAATAAACACCGTCATAGAAATGTAAATTTGCAGGTGTAAACGCTATGTGTAGGTTCGTATAGTTGTTTGTTTTAAATTGAGCATGCAGGCACATGTGTCACATCCTAAGAGAGATATCACGTTTTACTGAAAGAAGGAACTTTTTGAATGACGCATCTCGTCTCAGCTAAATGAATATAAGTGAGGCCGTCAAGATGCAACTAATATTCCAACTGAATGCGTAATGTAGCCCAAAACTCAGTGTCCATAACAGACCCACGCGCCTCTGTCATATTTAAGAAACACCGATGTTTTCTTTTAGCATAGTCACACAGGTGGTCTTATCATACTGTTATAATCACCAAACTATCACTGAAAACTCATTATTTAGCAAACAAAAAATAAGAAAAGAAAGAAAGAAAAGAAAAGGAAAGCACACTTACTCTGAGGGCTCCATCTCCGCAGCCATGCTGATGTTGTCTCCTGCTGGTGCCGCACCGGACTGAAACGGCGGCGGCTCAGCTCCGGCTCGGCGCTCGCTAGAGCCACGTGAAAGTCGTCTGCCGGGGACCACCCACTACACGTGCTTCTCTTGTGTCTCGCATTTTTTTGCGGCGGGCAGCAGCCCCAAACCCTGTGACTGCAGCTGCCACACAAAGTCTTGGAGCAGCGCACCTCCTTCCCTGACGCATGCCGATACAAAGAAGAAACATTTTCTCGGCACGTTGTGTGAAGGAGCCTGCATCAGCACCACGGACAGAATCCCGTGGCTTAGAGTGTGCTCACCTTCAGGAACAATTGTGCACGAGCCAAAACATTTCTCTTATAACGTCATCTACCGGAAAATCAGCTCACTGCTCATCAATATGCAGATGTAGAGCTGTGTGCATCTTTGCCTAACCTAATCCCCGCATACAAAGTGATAACCAGCCATCAGTGTCCTTCCTGTAATCACACGTTGCGGGTATGGCGCTGTAGTGGGTTGTGAGTGTTAATCAGCTACGATTTTTGCCATTTCATTGAGAGCGTTTACTTAACCTTGCTGCCTCTGCTATTAGGCCCACACCAGTAAATAAACCTGTTGGTATAAGCAGGAGCCTCGTTAACCCATGACGGAGCATGTATCAGCCTATATTCTGCAGAACAACAGAAAAACTAAAAACTGCAAACCAAATCACACTACTACAGTAGACGCTTGCCCACATTGTGACAGATAAATACAAATAAAGACAAGTAAACCCTAGAAGATTTAAACATGAGTAAATAATATTTGACAACTAAGAAAATCTGATCAGTTAGGATGCAGCAAGTCAGGTGGAGATGGATTGGTTTGATCATTAATACATGGAACAGTCTTGCTTTAGCTTCCGGCTGGAGATGATTAGGTTTTATGCTGCTTTACTCCTGTGGCTGTTTGGTACATTAAATTGGCATTAGTTCCCTGCAGCCTTATGTTTACAGCAGTCTGGTCACTGACACTAGACCGGGCTTGTGTTCCTGGGCCTGCTGCATGTGATATTCACAGCTCTGCTCAGCTGACAGTGATGGCAGATTTATTTGACCCTTGTGTCCTATTGAGGACGTCCGCATTAAAATCAGCATTCATTGTGGATCACTTCTCAAAGGCGCAAAACAGCAGGCTGGCTCATCACTGCAGTGGTCTGCAGAAATCAGGTGCAATTTGGCGGGGAGTTTTGTTTGACGTTTCGATGTGTTTCTGAAATTCATGGCGGTTATCAAATAAGTTGCAACAGGCTTCCCAAGCTGACATCGGTTTCCGGGACACCTTCATCTTTCATTCACTAAAGCAATTACTGGTCAGAAATTATAAGTATACAAAATGCAGACTCAGATGCGTTTGTTCGTTGAAAGAACTATTTCGCTCGGTTTATCCAGCTGTGATGGCCGACTGGTTAAGGCGTTGGAATCGAAATCCAATGGGGTTTCCCTGCGCAGGTTCAAGCCTGCAGCGATGAATCGTGTGATGGCATTAATTCTGGTGAATATGCAAAGAACCGAATGAACATACAAGGACAGTAAGAAACTACAATGACAAATGTCTTCATGATAATTTTCAAATAATTAGCCTGTCCTGGAAATAACTTATTTGGTAACCTATAGGGAAAATAGTGTTCTTCTGATGCCACTTCATTAATTAAATACAATTAGGCCTTTTTGGGAGTATTTTAGTCAGTGCACAGATGGATGATCAGCTAAACTGCAAAAATGTGAAATGTGTCAACGAATAATTATACAATAGGCTATATGCAGAATAAATTTAGGAAACTGAATATCGGTTGAGCACTAAATTCCTGAACCTGAACTTCCTGGACATTCATATAGGCTAACTATTCATGACAATTAGATAAAAACATTTTATAATAATAATTTTTGTTGTTGTTGCATAACCACCTTTGTTAGGAAGCCTACCACAAAAGACGAAGACAGAAAAATAGGCTACTTAATAACTGGAACATTGTTTCGTATCATCATGTCTCATAGCCTACCATCGTTGGTATATCGCGAGAACAGCCAGAGCTTCTGAGCAGCATTTAGCACAGGTGAGCGCTAATTACCTACACACCACCTTATGTGAGCGACGGTTTTCCTACGAAGCAGTAGGCTACCTAGGAGGGTGAGTGTTTTATTTTCTTTATCATCCTCTTAAAATGACAAAAGTCCACAAAGAAGTTAACATTTCTAACGTTTACTCATATTAAGCCCGCTTCTTTCCCCCCTTTATCAAAGTGTAGGCTACTAAATATGCCGTCGAACAACAACCAGGTGAGTAGCCTACAATCCAGATAGACTAACCCTCTTCACCTGTACTCACACTGCATCAACGCCTGAATTGCTTTGTCTTTCTGCGGTTTTTTTTAACCCAGTTTGTTGCTTACAATATCTTCCCGTTGAATCATGTAGAAAATAGTGTGATAGATGCGAAACGCAGCAATTAAAGGTCCCTAAAAATATCTAGCCTATTGGAACTGGGGTTTTCCATTTTGATACTTTATTTCGGCAACTTGAAGGTGGTTGTTGGTTTTGAGCACAATAGTCTACGCACATTTTACTTCACAACAACTGTTTATCAATTAAAACATCACTTATTTTGTTCACCTCAAGGAGTGTATCTGGATTTGAGTTTGTTGTCTGCCGTTCTCTTGCAGAAGGTACAGACTGCAGCTGCCAGACTGGCCAAGATGCCCATGGTTCACTCTGCTTGTACCAAGCTGTCGGTCTTGTACATCGACACTAAAAGCACCCACCCTAAACTGAGGTCTGTGTGTGAGGT
Organism: Micropterus salmoides; assembly: GCF_014851395.1. NCBI lineage: Eukaryota > Metazoa > Chordata > Actinopteri > Centrarchiformes > Centrarchidae > Micropterus > Micropterus salmoides. The sequence goes on along the minus strand of NW_024040263.1, from coordinate 10,896,359 downwards.
GCTGGAGAGCAGTGTGACCGCTATAGGCTCAGCAGCCTGTGACAGAGTTTCCCCTGTCATTCATAAACTGGAGCCCCAGAGTGAGTAGCCTACTGTGAGGGCTTACATTTCAGGCTGTACTTGTCATACTCTTATGCATACTGCTAACATTTATGATGTAGCCTACTTTGGATGTGACCAGTGGATTAAAGGAAACTTGCAACTAACGATTATTTTCATTATCAGTTATAACCAAATTTGTTTATAAAATGTCAGACATTTGTGAGAAACACTCCAACACAAGATGCCAACCATTAGTTCAGAATCCAAAGGTGAGCTTACACTTAAACACACACACTTTTTTTTTTTTTTTTTAAACTACAAATTGTTTCTTTTTTGTCAATTGACTAATAGTTAATTGTTCAGTTCTAACATGCATAAGGTTTTTGGGGGCTCTATTTCAGGACAAGCTCAGGACAGAAGCCTGAAGAAAGCTAAAATATGTTTCATACATTAGCAGCACAATTAGTGTATGTGTACCCAAATGAATAATTTATGTCAAGGGCTAATAGTTTTTTTTTGTTGTTGTTTTTTATGTTGCTTTTTCATCAAAAAGATGATGCAGATAATAAAGTTACAGGGTCAAGATCTCTGCCAAAAGAAGACTGCAGGTGCCATTTATTGTAGAAATGAGAAAGCATCTAATAATTGCTTCACTGTCTGGAATATCTCCACAGTTTCCATTGCAAATGATGTTGCATGTAAAAGTCTTGACTGGCTGGAGACTGTGTTCCCAGTGCTTCACACACCCACACAGCAGGTAACCTTTCCTCTTTCAAATCTTCACGAGCCCCACAAAATAACTGCACTATTCTCCCCAAACTGCTCAAGAATCTAAGATTGTCTGTCCTGTTTCTGTCATTGTTTCAAACAGATTGTTGCAACTGCAAAGAACAAGATGCACGAGATCCAGGCCGTGGTGAACATCGCAGCCAGCGGAACTATGGACTGTGTGCAGCACACAGTCACATGGCTGATCGGAAGGATACAGCAGGCTGATGACCAGTCACTTGTTGAGAGAACCATCAGTGTGGCCAGTGCAGGACTGGACTCTACTCTGATCATGTCAGAGGCTCTGATGGACCGAGTGTTTCCTCCCACTGAAGAAGAAGAAGAAGAAGGTACACAGAGTAATGTAGACTTAACTGATGTCAAATGGCTAGATGTGACATTCAGAACTTAAACTCGCCTTTGTCACTCAATATCTTCTCGCTGACTTCACAGAAGAAGCAGCTCACTTGTTGGAGGGTTTTGAGGCAGCCACACTCAGGAGCAGTTACTCTGTGCGACTGGTTTCCCTGGCTGCCAAGCTGTATAGGAGGACCTACCACATGGTTGGGTCCAAGATGCAATCTGTTCAGGTGTGCTGTGAGGACCGTTCAAAGGAATTGACACACTGGGGAATGCGCTTATTTGCTTTCTTGCGAGAGAGAGTTAGAGGTATCACTCCTGTCATCTAATATCTATTGAATATAAAGCTACAGTCGGTAAGCTTAGCATAAAGACTGGGAACTGTGTTAAGGTAAGACGATATCCGATACCAGGCTCACAACTTATACATATCTCGTTTGTGTAGTTCACACAAAACTGACAACTTGTGGTTTTAGGAGGAGTTATGTGCCAGTAGATAACTTGACTTTTTGGCATCTTTTAATAGTATTTTTACGTTCATGGAGTTTCCACAGTGATGATGAGATTAAAGTGGTATTGGTCTTCTCATCTACCTCTGCAAGAAAGCATGAATAAGCACATTTTCCAAAATGTTAAAACTATTCCCTTTTAACAAGAGGTGGAAGGGTGGTTGAGTCTGAAGCAGTAGGCTAGTTATGCTCACGCATTGCTGAAGCAAACAGAACATTAAATTATATAAAAAGAGATTTCATAATGGAGTTATCTAGGAAATAATGTGGTTGTTAAACACAACTGCGAGACTGAACCCTAACAAGAACAAGTATTCACCAGTTTTGGCACAATTAACACCTTTTTTCTTTGCAGTGACAGTTGTACAAGTTTAATGTGACTGTTCACTTAAACATGTAACTCGTGCCAAGAAAGTGGAAATATAATTGTCGTTATTTTATTCAACATAATTTGACTTTTTTTGAATGAATGAATGAAACCATTGGCTGGCCACATAATAGGCCTTTTTCACAGCAGCCACTTTGACTTGTCACAGCATGAATAGCACAGTTGTTACTAAGATCATTAACACTGGCTCAGTTCTATTCAAGTGTCCCAGTGAGCAAGCGCACCCAGTACCAGGACCATAAACTGATGCAGCTAAATGTCGTCATCGGTCTTATTTACACCTGTGCTTTTCCTGTGTCAAAATGTTTTTGATAAAGGGAAAAAAATAACCTTGCACCCATTTTCATTTCACTCACCTGATTAACTTTTTTCACCTCCAAGAGAAATATCTTTTGCTAAATTGAACTTTTTAACTAAACTAAAAGGTAATTTTTTTTTGTCCTTTGCTCAACAGGTCATTGAGAATTTGTGCAGGTCTCCAGGTCTGGTTCAGGACCTTCAGACCAACTGGGTGACCTTGGCCTGGAGCATCCATGGGCTGCCTCGGTATGTGCAGCATCAGCTTGTGTCTGTGTGCTTCTTTATGTCCCAGATGTATAACTTACGCTGCCCGCCATCCAAACACCAGTCTAATCAGGATGAAAGTTGTTCCAATGCTGCTGAGACCACATCATCTCACAAGGATGTGGTCCAGGTCCCCCAACAACCTACACCTATAAGCCGAAAGAGGCGGCCGACCAAGATCGTGTTTGACCGAGGGTGTAATGTTAAAGGATGTGTTCGTCGTTGAGATAGAATACTGTTATTATTTGATAAAGATGTGTGCTGTGCCACAGCTCTTAAGAGAATGCAACTGCAAATTGTCATAAAATAAAACTTTAATATCATGAACTTTGATTCCTCTGAGTCTGGCGGTTGTTGAGGGAAAACAAAATACTGTAAAGCCTACACTCAGTTGCCACTTCATTAGGTACACCTTTCTAATGTAATCTAATCCTAAGTAGGGCTCCCAGAACTGCCTGAATTCTTTACAGTGATGCTGTTTTTCCTCAAGTTCCACCAAACCCCAAAAGGTGCTCTTTTGGATTGACAACTGGTGTACACTTAAGTCATTCTCATGTTAGAGCCAGTTTGGGATGATGTGCTTTGACATGGATTTGAGATTCAAACCGTCCCCATCTGGCACAAACAGTCATGCCTTGGCCAAAGTCACTTGGATATGTTCACACAGCAAGCCTTAAGCTGATGATACACAGAGCAACTTTTAGAGCAATGTTAACAGTAATGAGTAAAGATTACTACGGTAATCCCCTTCCCCCACCACACCGCTGCTATTTGTTCAAAACGGATAGCAAGATTGCTCAAAGTTGCCCCGTGTATCAGCTTTAGTGCTGAACGTAGATGTTGCTGAGATGATTTGAACAAACAAGACCACAGAACTTTGCAACTTTAGCCTGCAGGCTGAACACAGCTGTAGATCACACTTGATGTTTGGTCTAAACAAAACCTGACAGTCTGCTTTCATGCATTGAGTTGCCACATGACTGGCTGATTTGCAGGCCTAAATTGGGTATTGTGTACAAATGACCACTGGAAGTTAGTGCAAAGCTCATTGCACTGACAGTTCATCTAGAACAATGAGGACATCTGAAAATCAAATCTCTATTCTAGATTTAAGCTCAACCAAGGCCTTTTCTTGCCGTTAAGCAAGAAGTGTAGCTTCAAACAGCCCTGTTTTACAAATGACACTGAAGAGCACCTCTTTCCATTTTATGTAGACTGTCAAACTCACTTTAGCATGAATCTTCTGGTTTGGTATTTAATGCAAGTAACCTTACAAAATTCACCACTAAATTCACAATTTAAGAACACTTCCTTTTTTTACAGTTGATGCGCCAAGTGTTTTGGCTCTTAAATTGCAACCAATTACCTATTACTTGGGTTAGGCACCCAACATTGACTTATTAATTTCAAAACTAGTTCAACTGGCAAACCTGTAAAGTACATTTTAATATTTATAGGCAATGGGGTTGAGTTATTACACAGGCAAGTTTCAGCAAAACATGACTTTATTTGACTTTTTGATTTCACTTTTGGCTGGACTCAGACTTGGATGTGGATGCTCTCAGAGAAGAAAGCCGACGCCTCTTGGCAATCTGTTCCTGGCGTTTCTCCTTGGCCTCCTGTTTGCAGGAACAAATGTGTGTCAGTAAAAATGTTTTAACACACCCAAAAAGCTGCCACTGGCACACAAATTAAATCTTCCATCTCACAGCAACATCATAGGATTCATCAACATTACCCAGCAACAATGCAGAGGTTTACTGCTAAAGGCAATTCTTTACACCTATGAGACTACGCCACCACAAAAGTTTCTTTGAATAACCTGAAACCACATACCAATGTTTCATGGTTATTTGAGTAGTGTTTTAAGAGAAATGTTCACAAAAAGCCTCTTCTGTTCTTAGTGGCTAAGCGCTGTAATAAGAGGGGGGGAAACAGAACATTACCTTCATCCTCTTGGCCAGCAGCTTGGCATACTCTGAGGCCTCCTCTTTGTTCTTCTGGGTGCGCTGTCTCTTGAGGGAGATGCGGCGGCGCTTGTGCTGCAGCACGCGAGGTGTCACGAGTCTCTGGATCCTTGGAGCCTTAGTTCTGGGCTTCTTGCCTACCAAAGACAAGGGATGCAGAGAATATGGACAATGCAAACATTACATTTACATTTTATTCATTTAACTGACACTTTTATCCAAACAGACTTACAATTGCTGTATATGTCAGGTCTCTGGAGCAACGTGGGGTTAAGGGTCTTGCTCAGGGACATATTGGTGGATGTGTCACAGTGGGGATTGAACCCGGGTCATGGGATGTGCCAGGTGTGGTAAAGGGGGTTGGACAGTGTGGTTTTATAGATGCAGGCAAGGGGCCAATACTGAGCGTTAAACATCTAGGCTCAGTGAAACCCCTAGCCAAAGTAAACAACTTATACAAGAACGGGGTTTAACAGTTACATCCCCGATAACTCACTCTAATGGCACAGACAGTCATGTGGCACATACTGAAGCTTCAGTGGACATCAACCCCCCCCCCCCCCATGTTTGGTTGTCTGTGACTAATTGGGACAACATGTTTTGAATTTGGTCCAGTATTGAGCTACAGACAGACAAATATGGGAAAATAGGGTCAAAGTTGAAAAATACCAAACTTATCCTTTAAGTAAAAACTGACTCATCTTACCTTCTTTAGTCAGGGGTCTCCTCACAACATACTGCCTAACATCATCCTCCTTAGCCAAGTTGAAGAGCTTGCGGATCTTGCTGGCCCTCTTGGGACCAAGACGGCGAGGGACTGTGCTGTCGGTCAGCCCGGGAATGTCCTTCTCACCTAAGAACAACCAGATCAGGAAAAGATGAGTCAAACGATGAAGTTGCTTAATGGAAAGTTCACTTACAAATTGTAACGCTTACATATGAAGTACAATCACTACAAACAAAAGTCTAGACTTAAAGCAGTTGAGTGTTGAATTCTTAGCTGCTTGCAGCACAAACCTGCAAGATGACTAGGGAGACTTCCTACACTGTGGAAATCTGGCCACACTTTTGACAACTTTTTTTCTGGCAACACTACTGTATTAAGTCATTACCAGTAGCAGTCGTCTTATTCAGGTAGCGTTCCCCACACAGGCTTGCCTGGGCGGACATCCCAGGTACGTTACAAGATGCCGACACGGTGGATATTTTACAAGCGTGGACCAGGTAAATTAACAGTGAACACTGGAGTGCAGATGTCACTCACAAAAACATTGGTTTCCATTATTTGATAGGCTACGTCATTAACAAGCCGGCATGCCGCGTACCTGCTGCCGTGAAAATGGATTGTGGGCAAACAAAATCCACAAAAAAAAAAGTTCTGTGTCTTTTGGCGACTTTGTAAAACATCCTGATGGACAAAGTTAACTGAGCAGGGGGAAAGACGGAGGCGAGGCAAGGCGGTGCGTTTGCATTAAGAAATTTGAGGTTTAAGTGTGTGAGTGAGTGGCAGGTGCAAAGCAGGTGGATTTAAAAATATCCTACTAATTTCCATGGGGATTAAAACATGCTTTCACTGGGCGGTATAATGTGAAAAGGTAAATTTTTTGTGGTTGGGGTATGGACGATGACAGCTTCTATCGGCTCAACCCTAACTCATTCAGATCTCCGTTTATTCCAATATTAGTGAACATGAGATACAATGAGAGAGCAATGCAGTTCAACCATCCACTGATCCTGGATCTGGTCGCATCTGGTAAGCAGCTCCACAGTTACTCTGGCAACACACTGTCCCCCCTTAATGATTACCGACCAATCAGAAAGGGTCTACTGGTGTGCCATAAACATTTACAAGTAAAGCGACATTTCTAAACCCAAGTTTGTCATCTCAAATAAGCCTGTACTGTGCAGCCATTGAGAAGTATCTGTTGGTTTACTTCTTAATAGTTTGCTTCATTACCTAATTTATTTCCCCTATAAAACAGTCCACATGAGCGAGACAGAACACACTACCTTTCTTGACAATGACCAAGTTGAGAACGCTGAGATTGGCGTCAACGATGCAGCCACGGACAGACTTGCGCTTGCGCTCGCCAGTCCTGCGGGGACGGTAGCAAGAGTGGCCCTTGCTGAGAAGAAGGCGCACACGGCCGTGGGTCAGCACACCCTGTTTCATGGGGAAGCCCTGCTTGTCGTTGCCTCCACTGATGCGCACCACATAACCCTGCAGAAGTAGAGAAAAGTTGTTCACTGCTTTTCCTTTTAGGTTACACAATGTCTGAAAATAAAGGATTGCTTACAGAGCACAAAGATCATACTCACATTTATAAATTACACTTAAAAGCAAGGCAGAGGTGGCTAAGCAGCTAAGACAGGTGGTTCATTAAATGCAGGCTTGGTGGATTCATTTCTAGCTCCTCCTGTCCACATATCAAGCGTATCCTTAAGCAGGACACTGAACCCAAACTGCTCCTGATTGCCAGGCCAACGGCTTACGTGCAGTCAACCATTCCCCCAGGCCTTTGACCTCTTCAGATGACAAGCCCAATGTTGGCTTTTAGACTAAATTTTTCAGTGTCTTGCATTACTTTCCTGCCCACATTTAGACTTCAACTTACTGAGTTAACTAGCAGTTTCTCTAAGGATGCAAGGTAATTGAGAGAGCGATGCCGTTACAGTCAGGCCTGGTTAAATGGTCTGGTTGTATCTGGTAAGCAGCTCTCTGGTTTCTCTGGCAACACACTGTCCCCCCTTAATGACTATACATCAGTCAGAAAGGGTCTACTGGTGTGCCACATTGTGTATGATGACTATATAACACATTTCCAGCAAATTAAAACGTAAACTGTGTACAGACAACACTACATCACAGACAGAACATCACAGTACCTTCCACTCATCTCCCAGAGGGTCAGCAGCCACCTCAGTGGCCATGCGCTTCTCATAGAAGGTTCGCAGCTTACGCTCATCATCAACTTCAATCAGCTTCTGGCAGCCAGTAGCGGGGAACGAGATGTTCAGCTGAAAAACAGTTTAAATGTTACTGTTAACTTACCACAGGTACTTAGGAATTACTGAGTGTCTGTATACAATATTATAGACTATAGTCTGTGTCTGCTCTAAATGAAAAGTGAAATGGAATAACTTGATATGAACCTGGAGTTATATAAATAAAATGAAACCATCCTATTGGGTTTCACATAACGTTAGGTCATGAAAGGTTACCAGACGTGCTCATGCAGGTAACGTTAGGTGTGTATCACACATTAACATTTACTGAGGGACGCCTGGTTCATATCATAATTCATAACTGTTACAATATTTGCGTGTCGGAAGTAAAGTCAGAGACAGTTAACGTTGCAGTGGTTCGGAGGCCTGTTAGCTTCTCTGCCAGCTCCGTATTGGCAGCCCGCTAACGTTAGCTCTCTGGACACTTCAAAGCATTAACGATCGATTTAAAGGTTAAAGATATAAAAAGGACGAAGCGGATAACACTTCGACTTCAAGTCACTTTAGTAACAGAAGTCTGAAAACTCTACAGTGATCAACTGAGCCTTGAACTCTGTGCACATTTCTGTCAGTGTGCGGCCATGTTTCTATAGCTCACTTGCCGACAGGATAGTCGGCGCTGGATATTTTATCACAATCAAAGCGCATCCAAAGTGTCAGAGCCGTCGTCGCTACATCAAACTAGTCTGCCTTAAACTTTAGAACCATGGCATCAACCACACAGGAGTATTTAGAACAAAATAGCTTTCAACAGAGATTTATAGTTAGGGAAACATTGTACCTTCATTTTGCCAAACCGGCCCTACGACGGTCCGCCACGGAAAAGAGACCGGATATCCGCTTCGTGGTCTCACATAGGCCTGAAATGTTATCGCGATAACTTGGGTCGCTGTCGTTTGTTAATCGGACTCCAGCTGAAACTCGTTAAACTAAATTCACACCAGAGAATAATTGCCAACGAATGCAACTGCATTAACTGAATAACTGAACATGAGAAATATGTCCTTATCTGTTCATTTATGTATCTTAATTAGTTAGAAAAAATAGATATGTCGTGTAAAAATAACCACCAATAGGCCTAGTTGTAGCTCACAATATGTGTCCATGTAGGCCTATTCATTTATTTGTTTGCATATTGTCTG